>NC_035108.1:436801376-437408364 GCF_002204515.2 Aedes aegypti
CCCTTATGTTTTTCCCGCCTATTATCCTTGCTACATGTTAGTCCATTCGACCTTTTGTCCCTTCGAATGGACTAACATGTAGCAAAAAATGGAATCACTTTAAAGTTATTTCGCCTCTTAATGCTTATCTTTGACAGAACCGCGTATTTCGACTACCACTTTCAGTCTTCTCGTAGTGGATACGAGTGACTGACGCTGAAGAAGACTGCAAGTGGTAGTCGAAATACGCGGCTCTGTCAAAGATAAGCATTAAGGGGTGGAATTGAAGGGTAAAAGGTACTCCAATCTACTTTTAAATTTCTCTATTGAGATTCTGCTCAGAGGATTGAATACATTAAAACATTAAACATTCAAAAGAGTAAAAATGGAATAAATGGGATTTGGGAAGGTGGTTACATTCCATTCTCTCGCAGGTATCAAAGAAGTCGTGGTTTAAAAGGATAAATAAGAGTCGTGACTTTATCAAGATAATGTGTCGGCTGATGACGTCTATCCTACTACTCATTAGGCTCGCATATCTATCGAATAGGGATCGGAGATAGTAATCGTTGTGGTGTGGAGCAGGTTACCAAGACATCAACCATGTTGTCTGGCACTTTCCCGAATACAAAATTGCCAGATCAAATCTATGTATATCCCTCAGGGCCCGAGGAAAACCAGACAAGGAAGACATTAGAGATGTGTTGAGTAGACTGGACTCTGACTGTTCCTTGTTTACAAGTTTTTTTTAGCAAATCGACATTTCTGTTTGATACAATGCTGTTTTGTTCCACTTGTCCACCTCGTATACCCTTTCCCGTGAGCCTGCTAAATAAATGATTAGGTACAAAAACATGTTTTGATCCGTACATGAAACAAAAAATGGGTGAAACTGGACATTTGTTCCTATTTCACTAGACATCTTCTTATTTAATCTTGCCGTAAATTTGGTATTTTGAGCTTTCGTTAATTCTTTTCAAGCAGTGTTGCCATTTACATGAAAAAGTGTGTATCGGTAAGCTGCAATAGTTATCTCATCTCTGGTGAAAATTTGATATCGTTATCTTCGAAATTGCATGGTATCTTATTGTAACAACCTCATATAATTGGTTCCTATGATAGCAATTGTGCAGTGCTGCCATCTCAAGCCAGAATTTGGAAACTCAACTGGACATTCTAGAGAGTTCTCAAACCGAATATTTTGGATACGTATTTTAAGACTAGACGTTACATTCTTCGAAAATCAACGTTCCACCTTTCATTTTTACGACCGACTATTTTTACGTCCCGTAACGATCGTAAAGAGAGGTCGGAATAGAATTCCTAAAACAATCATTTTATCGGAACGCTCTTTGCATTTGAACAACACCAAATCTAAAAACAGAGAAAAAACAGTTCAGTACTCACCCATCACCGAGTTGACGATCAGCATTAACACGATGATCCACTTGTACAGCCGCAGCTGCTTGTAGCACCGAAAGTTGTGATACCGGCTGAGCATGATTATCTTGGAGATCATCTTGATCATCTTGATCACGATCACCAGGATCTTCTTCATTCCGGCAGGGTTGTTGGCAGAATTGTTGCCGTGTACTACTGCTGCCTACTGGACTATGGATTCGATGACGATAGCAAATGACGACTACAGATGATTACGACGATGATGATGACGATTTGTGTGGATGAGCGAGAGAGAGCAAGACTTCCTTCTCTGAACTACGGATTTTTGCGTTTCCTTTTCCTCTTCTTTCGAGTCAGTGTTGCAGGTTTGTTCCAAAGGGTTTTTGTGGTTCTATTGTTGGTTTGATGCTGTTGTTATGTTTGGTGGTTGATCGCTTGTTGGTAGATATTTCGTTTCCGGGTATTTGTTTTAAATTTGTTAGTTTTACGCTACTAATATTATTACTTGTGTCCTTAATTAGAGATGAGTCGCTTTTTAAATACTTTTAATAACAATATGCTATTAGTTGATGTTTATTTTTCATTGATAAGTTTGTCTGTTTATTATTGAGTTTTCCAAACATATTATTCGAACTATTTTGCTTTATTATTAAGATGGATTAAACTTCCTGTTCCTTTACGGTTAGCTTCTATTAATATTAATTCAATTTGTTGAAAATTGTTAAAGTACTATTGATATTATTATTATTATTGAATTGCAGCAAACTTGTCTTTGTTTATGAAACGTTATTTCAATTTTACGAGTAATATACTATGCTTGTCACTGTTTTATTATTAATCAATATCAATTACTTTTAAATCCAATTAGGGTTTACTGTACAACTCTTTAACGGATTCTTCGTCTGAGTTTATCTGTTTAGAGTTTTATTACTTATTCGCATAGCCGTTCGATGAGTGCAACGTTTCCAATTTTTGAGCGCTGCTTCGGGATGATTATTCTATTCCTTCTAATTGTCTGAGTTCGAGAACTTCTTCGTGCGTGAGTGAGCTTTACGACTTTCTGCCGACACTTGGTTCACGAAAACGGAACCTTTGTGCAGGTCTGGATGTGCTATTTGGTGAGCGTGAGTGTGTTAATGTGTGTGTGTCTCTCTCTCTGATTCTCTAAGGCGCGTAGAGATTCGGGGACCAATTCCAAGTTGCCTAGACGGATCGAAGCGTGGCAGTACGTGGTTTTGACTGTCTAAATGTATATTTGAGACCCAAGTGCCAGTATCGAAAACCTACGAGTAGTAGTGCCTGTAGTCTATATCAGTCAAAGAGAGATAATTCCTGGCTCCGCTTTATTGGCTCAATGTCACTCGATATCCTGCTGCTTCCACTGTCCACTGGTTCCGCCTCGGTAGATGTTGTTCCGGTTCGCGTAGCAATCGCCTTCCGTGAGGTGAAGTTTTCATGACTTAAAGCCAACCGACCCTGGCAATTCCACGCCCAGCAATAGCCGATGGAAGCGCGAATTCCTATCGATTAGAGTACAGCTCCGGTACCGGCGGCTGCTCCAGCAACAACTATTTCCGTTGGGTCTTATATTTCCGGCGCTAATTATCGCCCTCGGATCGATGCTGCCACTACTACTGCTGCTTCTGTTGCTGCTGATGGTGGTGGTGGATTTGCAGCCACTGTCACCGGATGTGTTCGATCGAGTGAAAATGCACATTGGAAAAACCGAATGGTGGCCGCAGGGTTTCTCTCTCTTTCCCCTTTTACTTGCTTCAGCGGGTTTTGTGATGTGCGATGTTTTCCACGTTTGGTAGTTTTTTTTTAATCGGGTTTCACGCCTCAGCTGATGGCCATGGAGTTGACAGCTGATATTCTATTGGTCTGGTTTTTGGATATTTCGAATGGCGACGATTCACTGCGTCTGATCTGGAATTGGAATGAAAAATATTCATGAAATTGATTGGATCTTTCCATGGCAGATGGAGGAAAACGAAATATAAAAATCTGCGTTGTGAACCATCTTCGAAAAACGTTTATCTATTGAGATTTTCGTTATCTCTCTGAACATTCATCTTAAAATACTTAACCCTCTAATACCCAAATTTTTATTTTCGATTTAAAAATTATTTTTCGTTATCTAAAATCGTTCTAAACACTTTCTGGGCAATCATTTATTTTCATTCGTGAATTTTTGAATTTTGGTTTTTGATTTTTATAATTTTTATCTTTGAACATCTCTAGCTTTTTTCATTTTTTCTTGAAGCCTTTTCTGGTTGTTGATTTTTGGCAATAATAAAAAAATAGATTTTTGCGGTACTTTTAAAAATATTGAATTTTCAATTTTTTTTTCGGAGCGTATTGTAGTTTCCGTGTAACTAACGGAAAAAAACAGGTTTGAAATTATTTTGATACCACCAGGCTCTTCTTTTGTGATAGGTCGATCGTAGGAAAATATAAAAGGTATGATTTTTTATATTACACGTTAAATTAGCCACGGGCATTTATAGGTTATATAAGAAAACAATTTTTCGAACAATTTTCAAAAATACAACGAAGTTTCAAAAGTCATAAAAAACTTTTCTTATATGCGTGTTATGAGTCAAGGTTTAAGCCAAAAATAAAATAATTTTGATTTCCGAGCTACGAAAAAATACACAAAATTCCAAAGTGTACCCCGTCTAAAGGCGGGGTTGGGTATTAGAGGGTTAAGAAACATCAGACTTATTCACCTGACCTAACACTGGCAGCTTAAGGTAAAGATGAATCGAAGCCAAACCTCAAATTTTCAAAAGCACAAATCTGGAGAACCGAACACTCGTTTGTGCTGAAAACTTAATCGATTGGTCACCACCAGCGAGTGACCAACCGATTAAATTTTCAGGTCAGATAAATGTTTGGTTTTCCAGATCCGTGCTCTTGAATATTTGAGGTTTGGCTTCGATTTATCTTCACCTTAACATCAATAATCCTCTCAAAAAATAGACTATTACTCTGCATGCACATCAGAAAGCATACCCTATAGTACACTTTCCGATCAGAAGAGAACATCAAAAGTATAATAATAATATGCCCTACTGAGTAATAATAACTCTTCCTGATAAAGACCATAAGTTGCAGGGCTATTTGGACACTTTCACGATTCACTTTGGCATGGTGGGGTTTACTCTGCAATCGGAAGCATTTCAATGCAACGCATATTGTGATCAAGTACGTACTCACTAGCTTTCAAAAACAACCCAAGAATATGAAAACTGCTTAGAATAGGATCTGGCTCCCTATTATGTCACGTTAACAACATTTGCTAATGATAACCAACACAAGAAACTTTGCTGAACATTTTGAGAACCTACAAACCATCTCTCTCTTTGTTCTGGTCATACTAAAATTGCAGTGTTTGTGCTGTTGTACTTTGTATGAAAATAGGTTGGAATACCTCGCTCCGTGTACACAGAATCAGCGACAGAACGAGGGTTAACGAGCATATCAATACGCCACTTTAGTTAAAATACATATTAATGTCAAGCGTAACCTAAAAACTAGAAAGTTTCACTCAACACTAGCCGTCTGGACTTGATATTTGTTGGAATTTAGACGTGTGAACACCCAACACAGTTCGAACGAATCGTGTAAATTTCTGAGACATATGGTCAGCGTTAAGTCAGAGTGGACCAAGTGACATTATTGATATTTTGACAAAAATGGGTTTAAAATCGTACGGTCTGTAATTTTTCAACTCGTTTAAATTTTGGCTCAATATTTCTGCACATCTTTGTGTTACTTTCAAACAATATAATGTGAAGTGATAATCATGAAAAATCATAATCCAAACCTCCAATAGAACGATTTTTTGATGTCAGTGAGCTCGATCACTTTGACTGAACAGTTTCTTGGAAAATAACAATCATTTAATGCTTGCATGGCCAAATTGGGTGCATATCTCTAAAATAAACAGATTATCAAGACTCTTCGACACCAGTATCGTAATTTCTTCAATAATCCATATAGTCAATACCGAAATCATTGGCATTACAATAGCTTGAAAATTAAGATTTTGCAGGGTCAGGACATTGAAGATCAGAAATATTCAAATATGCCTTCATTCAGAGTGGCACAAGTGAAAATCTTGAGTACCGACCAAAATATGCTGGTCTAATAAGCGGGTCCTAGGACATGCCATACATACACCATAGAACTACCATTAATTTCTATCAGACTCTGAAATTGACTCAAAAAATGCAATAATCAATCAGTTTATTGGTTCGCTCTCTCTGCACAGAAATTGTTGCAATTTCATTTTCTCGCATTTCTCAGCGCGCTAATAATTTTTGCTGTTACGGTAATAAGCACTTGGTCCACTCTGACTGCACACTTTTATAGGTTTTTTTATTGATCATCAAAAGTAAATTTATTACATATCTCTCGCAGTTTACAGCATTCATCAAATCTGATCAAATCAAATTGTAACGGAGGTGAGGTAATTTCGCATCTAATGAGATAATAACCCATTTCCCAAGTTTTGCACGAGGAACATATAATATACATAATTGGAGCGTGGAATATCGTGGATTTTTCCATTATATGTCATGTAATCCAGCAAGATCCTGTGTGATTATAGGGCATATAAAACATTTTTACATGATTTTGAACTTGTATTTAAATGACGTCATGTTTACACCGCATAAATGAAGTTTACATGACATGCAATCTTTATTATTTTAAGCAATGAATATAATATAAATCGATATTATTTTACTGTAGTTAATAACTGAATGATCAAAAATACACAGTGTTAGCTAAGTTTCTGATAATAATAATTAACTTGAGGTGGGGCCACATACAAACAGACACAAAATTCTTCAAAGGATTGGTTGAAAAAATCGCAATAAAAAATGGTTCACGACTTCCTGCAAAAAACTAAATAATTCTTCCTGGTGGTATTCTATGGATTCCTCATAATATTCAACAAGTTTTTTTTTCAATAAGAAGTTATACATGATTTAAATGGCAAAATATTCTTAGCGATTTCTCAGAGAAGTTCTCCGCAGATCTATCAGCATTTTTTTCGCAAAAAAATTTCTGAGAGTTTATTAAGACTTCTCAAAAATCTTGATGTTGCTTCCCAAATTCCTTTATTCCTTAATTATAATTATCCTTAAACCCTCTCCAAAAATCAAACATTCCTATAAAGTTGTTTCATAAACTCTTCCGTGAAAATACTCTAAAATTTCCCGAGCAAATTGTTCAGAGATTTCTTTAGAGAATTATATTATTGCATCCCATGGGATGTCGTCCTAGGATTCTTTCAAAAAATCCCCAGATGTTCATTCAAGTTTTTCCCAGAGTTTATTTCTCTCTGTCCAAGAGATTTACTTAAAGATTTTGCGATCCATGCTTATCTACTTCTAAAAATTAACCAGTAATTACATCAGGTATTCTTTTAGGTTCTAGAAAAAACTCCATATTTTTTTCCAAATTTTATTCCCGGGATTCTCCCATAAATAACGCCTAGAAATGTATCCACTCTTCATTTTCGAAAACTACTCCATGGGAGCATTCATTATAATTATTGAAAGATTGCTTTACAAATTACTCCACGAATCACTCCATATCTATAAGCAAATTATATCAGATTTCTCGATTATCACACATAAAAAAGTTTTGAAATAACTTCTAAAGAATCTTATTGGATAATTTCACCAAAAAATTATATTAAAAAACTACTATATTTCTTTTGAAAAATTATGCAATTTTTCAAAATTTCTAGAATTTACCATTGTTCTTGAATTCTCTAAAATGTTACTTTTTGGAGTATGAAAAGGTTTTTGAACGAAGTTCCTCAAGAAAGCGTCATACGTAGTAAAAAATGAAGTAAAAATAAAATGGGACAATAACAGATAAGTGATAATTTATAATCTTTTCTCTAGAGGTGAATACAGTGGGATTCCGTTTTTGGCATGCTCCGTTTTTGGCATGCTCCGATTTTGGCACCCCCCGATTTTGGCAACAAAATGGATCCGTTTTTGGCAACATTTTTCAATGCCATTAAAATTTGTAAATATTTGTAAATATTATCGGGTCTGTTGCTTTAGTCACTTGAAAAGCATGTCAACTCCACACCGATTACATTCCAGATCTCCATTTTTGTCGATGTTTCCCCAAATCTCACCAACTACTAAGGACTCATGTACGCGTTTATTTACTTCAGAATGGTCATTGGTCATACATAGGCAACGTTTCATGACACCAATAATCTCCACCAGTATCTCAACTTAAGACCAACCTCTTTTCAAAGGCACTCATATTAAGTGACCAGCCCACTTGAGTCTGCCAGTAGGTGATACAATAAAAAAAACACTGTTCTTCAGATTTGGAACAGCTTGTTCGAACAAAGCGACAGCACCGACATAAGAGCAACGAAAATTTGATGACTCACACAGAGTTACAATCATAAATTTTGTCTCACTGTCTTTATTATTATGGATTTACATACATTGCGTATGTTAAAACACACCGCAATAATAGATACAAATATGTACAGCAAAATGTCGTGTATCATAACTTTTTTTAATTTCATTAAATAACATGACAACTGCGAATACAGTTCAAACTACAATTTATTTTCAATAATACCATTGAAGCGTGCGATAAATACGACTGAGAGTGTTTTAACTTTTTGTCTGTGGTATTGGTGTGTATATTGATCTTTCTGCGTCAACTATTTAAAGCTACGTTCTCTATAGACGTTTCTATAGACTCTATAAGGCGTTAGATTTGTTAAGAAACTATCCAGAATTCTGTACAAGATTGTTAATCAAGGATACGGGTCTCAACAACACCATGAGCTGAGTCTATGAGTTTCCTAACTGTACCCTGAAGAATCCTTAAGGGATTCTTCGTTCTTGTGGGACTTTTCAGATATTTTAACGAATTCAGATTCCAAGTGGACACTGAGAGCTTCTTGAGGGATCTTTAGAGTGTATCACTGGTTATGGAGGATTATGTCCAAAATCTGGTGATTCCTAATAAACTCTAGGGCGTCCTATAAATTTTAAGCGGGATAATGTGAATTTCTAGCAGTATTTTTAATATTTTCGGCGAAAGCTTGAGGATTTTGAAAAGGTTCCCAGAGGAATTTGAGGTGTGCTAGTGGTAGCCTAATAATAATAAACTTTTAAATTTCTTCATCGGAGACTTGAGAATTTTCGGCAACATCGCAGCGGACTTCCAAGATGTTAACTCAAAGCAAAATCCTTAGCAAGATCCTGAGAACGCTCTGCGAGATCCTACGGATGCTTGGCAAGATGCTTCAGATCTCAAGCGTTTTTTCTGTAGATTTCTTATGAGAACCTGAAGATTCCTATAAGGTTCTTGAGGTTTCATAACATGTTCCTGTAAATTTCAATTGATTTCATAAGGCAGGTGTAAAACATATATCTAGCTGAATTAAAAATTATTTCAAGTAAAAATTAAGGTGAAGATGCATCGAAGCAAATCTTCAAATTTTCAAGAGCACGGATCTGAAGAACCAAACATCCGTTTAAGCTGAAAACTTAATCGATTGATCACTAGCTGGTGGTAAGCATTCGATTAGGTTTTTCGCTCAAACGGATGTTTGCTTCTCCAGATCCATGCTCTTGAAAATTTGAACTTTGGCTTCGATTCATCTTCACCTTAAATTCTACACAATTACAAGACATTTATGCATCTTCTCATGTTTATGTTTGCCCTTTTGATACTGTCAACCATTAATTATAAAATGCTTCACTTTATTAGAAACATAAATTGAAGGAGCAATTCTAAACTAACCGAATTTTTCAAATTTTACGCTAAAGTCCAAAAGTTAAACTGATTTTAAATGTTCATTTAATTAGAAAAAAAAGGTTATGCCGTTTTGCAATACCCATCGCTTTTGATTCGCAAATACGTCTTTAAAAGAAAACATTTTTTGTTCGTTTTCTTTCATAGTTTTAAGAAAATATCCAGTTCTTCAATAAAAGTCACTTATGCGATTATTGGTTTTAAATTACGGTTTAAATTACGGAGCTATAGATTCATAGCATAGTATAACCCTCCGGGAAAATGCTTCGAAGTGATCCTTTTCGAAGTCTCAACGCCTTATGATTCCATAAAAATGATGTATTAACATTGTAATGATGCTTTCAAAACCAATATTTGAAAAATAAAATTTGAAATATGGGTTCCGATTTTGGCACGGTTCCGTTTTTGGCAACTGAAAATTTCAACTTTGTTGCCAAAAACGGAATCCCACTGTGATTACCTGAATTCAAACCTATCTAATGAATTGAAAAAAATCTCTCCATAAGAATCCATTTTGATATTATTAGAGTGTCCATCCCGGGACATCCCGGGACAAGAAATCCCGGGATTTGACAAATTTAGGGATTTCCCGGGAATTTATGTCTGACATCCCGGGAATCCTGGGATTCCCGAAATGTACGTAGAATTTGATGAAAACCACTAAATTTCATAGAAAAACAATGACATTTTTCCTAACTATCAACCTTATTTGATAAAGTAGAAAAGCATAATGAAAAAGAGAATACACGAGCTATTATTTTTATGAAAAGATCAATATACCAAGTAAGAAACACATATTTTTATTTGTATAGTTGAAAAGCTTTAATTCTTTTCTTCTCAATATTAACCGTTTTTATAAGCCTTAGCTGAGATAACAGCGTTACGTCCCAACTGGGACAAAGCCTGCTTCTCAGCTTAGTGTTCTTATGAGCACTTCCAGAGTTATTAACTAAGAGCTTTCTTTGCCAATCGACCATTTTTGCATTTGTATATCGTGTGGCAGTACGATGATACTCTATGCCCTGGGAGTCGAGAAAGTTTCCAACCCGAAAAGATCCTCGACTGGTGGGATTCGAACCCACGACCCTCAGCTTGGTCTTGCTGAATAGCTGCGCGTTTACCGTTACGGCTATCTGGGCCCCTATTTCGAAAACACTTTATGTTTATAATTCATGTATAATCCATAACTTCCAGAAAAAAAAAGCACAGAAGAATTTCTGACGCAATACATCACAAATCTGTCAAAGGGCAAATCGCCCACTGAGAGCATTAACGTGTCGTGTCTTTAAATGACGTTATTTTAGAAATAATACTTTATTCATCAAGGAGTAAGATTCATAAAGGAATATACGAGGGTAGCTTTTAAAATGTTGGAAATTAGTCAAAAACTTTTTGATTTTTTAAAGACCTATTTCGCAATTGAATAAACTACCATCAGATAGCGTTCACTGAGGTCACCACCAACGATGATAGCAGTAGTAGAACCAATCGCAACAGTAGCAACAATAGCAACAGGAGTAAGTACAGTAACAGTTATAGCAGCAACAAAAGACGCAGTACCAAAGAATCCTGAGTGCAGTGAGTTGAATGTAGTTACACTAAAGCCGAAGGTAGTAGCGGCGAAGTGCCTTGGGGAGGAACATCAGAAGAAGAGCTGTGGTAAGTCACAGTGAAACTTAGGCGACGTGCAAATGGCGATCCGATTGAGGAAGGTGTATGGACGAACACAGGCAGCGAATCATTCTGCCGATGACCACTGCGAAAAGGTATTGGAGATAGGCAAAGTGGCAATTGGATGGCATAAATACCGAAGGAAGCCGATACTAATTGCATTAAACTTCAATGGCTGGGCTATGGTTGGAGGAAGCAGAGTGACCAACGCAAGAGCATATATCCTGCGCATTTCAGAAAAAAACGGAAGGGAATTTATCATTTACGTTACGTTTTGCAGTCCTGCATTGGAGTTTGTGAGGGGTACACTGATAGCGACCATCAAGCGATTCGCAACCGCATCGGTCAACGGAACCCTGCGCCAACAATGGGAAGAATAGCTAGTGAAAGACGAAAGCCTTTACAAAGGAACTATTCGTTGAGGCACTTCGTCAAGAGGGCGATATCGAGGATATCTACTAGAGTGGTTCAAAAAATCGTTTTTGCTCCGCACTGCTCATTCGATTCTAGATCAAATTCTGAGTGGCCTCCCAAAATTTGAACTGATTTGGATGAAAAATGAGACTGCACAAGTCCATTGAAGTTTATATGAGAATTACTATGGGAAAAGCAAGCAATTCATTCAATCCGTCATAGTTTTTGCCCATTGCTCTTGAGGATTAGAGCTACATTGATACTGTGAGATACATTCCTCAGCTACAACTTTGCTGAAGACCGTTTTCAAATCGGACGCCTCAACGTGTAGGATGGATCCACCGTCGGAGGCAATTCTGAGAAGTTCGAGCGTACCACCAGCTTGAGTCGTCGAAGCGCCAGTAAACCGGAAGCCATCCTCCAACTGGGAATTACTGTGTCAACTTCGGCACTCTACCGGCCAACAATGTTGACCAGACTCATTTCCCCGAAATTCGAATTGTGAAGTCATGAACTGTTATAACTGTGCGTTGTATTCCTGAGATGGAGGGGGGGGGGCGGTTGGGCTTGAGTGTTGCACATGGGATCCGACAGATTCGATCTCGGTGGGCCGCAATTCAAGTTTCGGCGAAATGATTCGCACTCACTCACTCACTCATTTCATTTCACCGAAACTTGAATTGTGGCTCTCTGGGATCAAAATTGATCGATTTTGTGTAATATTCACGGTAATAAAAAGTTACAGATTATTTTTTATTGCAAAAACAAAATTTTAAAATCGATTTTCTCCAGAAACGCAGTTTTGATTTTTTTTATTTTTGGATATGTTTTAGGGACAACTTATGTGATTTATTGCACAATGTTTCAAAATGGAAGAATTATGGACAAAAAAGTTATGATTTTTTAAAAAATTACAGATTTTGAAAAAAAAAAATTGAAATAGAGGAAAACAATAATTTTTTATGTGATTATTTGAAAGTACAGAAAAATTGCAATCGAAAACTGCCCATAACTGCATATTTGTAACATTCGACAAAAGTAGGCATTGAGTAAATGGAATACTAAGTGTGCATTTTATGGCAGTATGGGGGGAAACTAAAATTTCTAAAAATTAACAGGAACTCAAAAATGCTTATTTTAGGCTGATATTTTGTACAACTCATATCGCATACTAGGTGAATTGTCAGTAAATAATTCAGATAGAAATTTCATAGCTATCACATTACGAGGCTCATTTATAATCTTAATGTGACTGTTATGCGGTTATAATTACCAATGTGACAAAACAACTTGGTATTTTTTTCGAATTTTCTAGAACAATCTAACAGATTTCAGTAAGTTGATCAAAAGTATTTTTCATTTGATGACTCTCCATGGTATTAACTCCATTTTGTCAAAAATGTCGAATGTGACTGTTTTGCAGTTATGGGCAGAAAAGTACTTAATTAAATTTTTTCTAGGTTGCATCAATTTCGAGATATACTCATATCTATATAAAATTTTCAAATAAAAAAAAAGTAAAATAGGCCCTTTTCAAACATATTTCGTGTTTCTCCATTCCAGAAATATTTTATTTTGATTGAGTGAATCGTAGCTGAATTGTTTATTGTTTGATCAAAACCTATATACTAAAGTATTTAAAAAAGTATGCACGGTAAAAAAAATATAAACGATATTTTCAAATGAAAACTTGAAGCTAATAGTTCTTAAAAACCGCAACATTGATGTTTTTAATTTTTGGATATGTTTTGCAGCATATTGTTTGTAATTTCTTGCAAAATGCCTCAAAACGGAAAATTTTTGGATAAAAAATAAATTATTTAAAAAAATAAATAAAACAAATTTATGTAAAACGATATTTTTGGTGCGTTTTTTTTTTTTGAGTACAGAAAAATAACTATATATTTTTAAATATGAAAAATTTCTATCGAAAAACACTCAAGTAAAATTTAGCTGAGATGCATCACTTCCGAGATATACACGGTAAATCTAAACGTGGCATTTAAAATGTGATTCTATCACAACGGTGTACCTTTGGTCTCCAGGGCTAAGCCCGGCTAATGGGTAAAGCCCTCTCATCGCGGCAAGATCATACAACCATGGAGCAGGAGTTTGTTTTTTTTTGTTTTTTATTTTTCTTATTTTGTTTTTTTTTTTGTTTATTTTGTTTGTATTGTTGGTATCAAAATAAAATTTTCCTGAATGGAGAAACACGAAATATGTTTGAAAAGGGCCTATTTTTCTTTTTTTATTTGAAAATTTTATATAAGTATGAGTATATCGAAATTGATGCAACCTAGAAAAATTTTACTTAAGTACTCTTCCAATGCTTTTTCTGTACTATAAAATAAACACATAAAAAATGGAAGCCCAAGCAGGACAGTTCGGTTTTGCGTCGTCCGATAGATTTTGCTCACGGTTTCACGCGTGTTTTCGTCGCCGGAGAATTTTTTTTCCTGTTTTGGAGCGTCTAGCTGGGTAGTGCTTCGTGAAGAACAGAGGATCGCAGTAGGCTGTGCCGCGGACGTTTGTGTTTTGAACTGCTGGCACCCTTTTTTTTGCGTTCGGCGTACCTACATAATTCCGCTGGTGGTTTGGTGGTACTACGCCACCCGGATTTAATTTTGTCTGTTTCTAAGTTTAGTTTGTAAACCGATGGAAGTATAGGAATATTTAAAGCTCAGTTTAGCCTTTGCGGAGCAGACAGTGCCGTTTTCAGAGGAAGCGGAACCGGCGACACATTTTTCAGGAGACTACAGGAATTTGGTGAGTTCGTTCCGGTATAGTAAAAACCATAACTTATTCTGGATGTTACGAATATTTGATTTTCGGAGTGCGCCATAATTTTTCGGTAAACAAAACTGACGGTGTTTGGTTTTTTTTTTTTTTTTTTTTTTTGTGTGGTTTATTTGTACAATTGCTTTTTCGACCAGTGTGTTTCGTGAAGTTGTCCATCCGTTGTAGGTGCTCATACGATGTTTTTGGTGTACGGTTTTTTTTTCGGTTCGCCTGGATGTTTTTCTTTTTGTGCTCGGAACAATCCGATGACCCTGAGGGAATCGGTTCTGCTTTTTAACGAGCAGAAAGATACTACCGTTCAACGCGTGATCGGTTTTTTTTCGTTGCGGTATAATATTGTTTAAACTATAAATAAAAACATTTTGCTTTCTTCTGATTGCCGGCATTAAAAAGATTAACTTAAAAACAAAACAATTAAACATCACATACTCTGGAGTTATCACCAGCTTTTCAGGTGAATCCTGACCTAATTATGCCTCCCAACCCCCAACTCCGTAGCACTTATGAGGGTGTCACTGAGTCGGAGGCCTCTCGTTAAGTAAGTGCTACATCAACATTTCCTTTCCCTATCCCAAGTTACGGTAAAGATGGGCGTGGCCGGGAATAGTTATATTTATGGTTTTGATACTCTTATTTAAGATTGGATCAAGGCTCACTCCCAAGCTTTGTTCTTGAAAGTAGTCTAGATGAGATTATCAAAAAAAAAAAAACATAAATATTGCTAGTATCCAATCTACGAAGTATACCGTAACTACGCTAACGCTAACGCTATAAAATAAACACATAAAAAATGTTTTCCTTTATTTCGATTTTTTCAAAATTTGTAATATTTTATAAAATTATAACTTTTTTGTCCATAATTCTTCCATTATGAAACATTGTGCAATAAATCACATAAGTTGTTGTTACCGTGCATATTTTTTCCAAATAGTCCTAAACTACCTACAACCGCAAAATATATCCAAAAATTAAAAACATCAATGTTGCGGTTTTTAAGAACTATTAGCTTCAAATTTTCATTTGAAAATATCGTTTATATTTTTTACCGTGCATACTTTTTTAAATACTTTAGTATATAGGGTTTGATCAAACGATATACAATTCAGCTACGATTCACTCAATCAAAATAACATATTTCTGGAATGGAGAAACACGAAAAAATTACAGATTATTTTTTATTTCAAAAACAAAATTTTAAAATCGATTTTCTCCAGAAACGCAGTTTTGATTTTTTTTTATTTTTGGATATGTTTAAAGGGACAACTTATGTGATTTATTGCACAATGTTTCAAAATGGAAGAATTATGGACAAAAAAGTTATGATTTTTTAAAAATTAACAGATTTCGAAAAAATAATCGAAATAGATAATAAATATAAAATTTTCAAATAAAAAAAATAAAATAGTAAAATATTTTTTTTGTTTGAAAAGGGCCTATTTTACTTTTTTTATTTGAAAATTTTATATAGATATGAGAATATCTCGAAATTGATGCAACCTAGAAAAAATTTAATTAAGTACTTTTCGATTGCAATTTTTCTGTACTTTCAAATAATCACATAAAAAATTATTGTTTTCCTCTATTTCGATTTTTTTTTTCAAAATCTGTTATTTTTTAAAAAATCATAACTTTTTTGTCCATAATTCTTCCATTTTGAAACATTGTGCAATAAATCACATAAGTTGTCCCCTAAAACATATCCAAAAATAAAAAAAAATCAAAACTGCGTTTCTGGAGAAAATCGATTTTAAAATTTTGTTTTTGAAATAAAAAAAAAAGTAAAATAGTAAAATAATTTTTTTGTTTGAAAAGGGCCTATTTTACTTTTTTTATTTGAAAATTATATAAAAAAATGAGAATATCTCGAAATTGATGCAGCCTAGAAAAAATTTAATTAAGTACTTTTCGATTGCAATTTTTCTGTACTTTCAAATAATCACATAAAAAAATATTGTTTTCCTCTATTTCGCTTTTTTTTTCAAAATCTGTTATTTAAAAAAAAAAATCATAACTTTTTTGTCCATAATTCTTCCATTTTGAAACATTATGCAACAAATCACATAAGTTGTCCCCTAAAAAATATCCAAAAATAAAAAAAATCAAAACTGCGTTTCTGGAGAAAATCGATTTTAAAATTTTGTTTTTGAAATAAAAAATAATCTGTAATTTTTTTACCGTGCATATTTTTCGCCATATAGTCCTAAGCAATACCTACAACTTTGTAGAAGATCTCAAATCGATCGGACAAACCGTTTTCGAGTTACAATTTTTTAAAGATTTGCCATGCATTTTCCGATACGCCCTTCTCAAAAATAAGGCGAGGTTCCAAATGGCGGTCTGAAGGTGCAAAATGGCATTTTTGGTCATAAAAAATCTGTGTGCAAATTTTCAGGCGATTCAAAAAATACAAAATTAATCGGGTTTGCGAAACGGCGTGGAATCGCTCTGCAGTAGAGTAAAGCGCAACATTAAACATAGTACCTTCTATCTCATGTGGCTCAGACGTGTGGCCAGGCCCAGCTGCAAGTGTTGCAGGTGGTAATCAACAAAACATTACAGTAATATTTGATTTCGAAACGATTAGGATTAGGAAAAACGAATGTTTCATATGTTCATATGTTACCCAACAAAAATTGTATGTAATATGTCTCAATGAGATGGAATTGCTATGCTATCGTTATTCAATGAAACAAATTGTAAAAACACAAACACGTAGGCAAATATGATGATCGATGGAATGAATTACTTGTTGCTTCTTATAGTAATTTCCATACAAAGTTCGAATATTTGTGTGGCATCAGTTTTCATTTCAATGAGTTAAAATTTTGAGACGACACTACAAATATAACCTAGAACGGTGTGGAGCAAACGCAATATTCCGAACCACTACGTATAGGCCTATCCAAAATATATTCCCGAAAATAAGAGGGAGTGTTGCACAGTAGCTGAAAGAGTTCGAGGTTTTGATAATAAAATTACCATCATGTAAAACTAATTAGATTGCAACGACATTGTATTTTTTCCTATAGTGTGTATCGCATATACTTTTATATTAAAATCGAATACATTTATTTCACCCTATCCAGATTCAATTACATCGGGGCATGATCCATCACTGTGGCAGACATTTCGCAAATAGGTCTAATTGTGTAAGAATGACATAACAAATACATTAGGCTAAGTAAACATTCCCAAAACGTAACGGAGCCTGCCGTGTCACACAAAACTGATTCGACATTCCGTATTGTTCGTGTATCAATTCAATAAGCAACAACCGAAGTGAAATTTGTAACTGACGTCACACGCACATGGCGCCACGTGTTCCATCTATATCTGGAAATGTGCGCCACTGGTTCAATTTCATTTCCAGACGATATGTGTAGCCAAGGTGTGGTGTACACTACCGTGCATAAGTTTGGGTTCACCAACCTAAAAACATGCAAAAGCGTTTTGTTCATATCTCTGTTATTACACGTCTAACTGAAACTCTCTATGGATCATTTCTAAGAAGTTAATCTAAACTTTTGCCCCGTAGTGTATCTGCCAGGTAAGGTTTCCTACGAATCGTAGAAATGTACGCTCTCAGGTGGGCGTGAGTTCACTGCTGTCGAAATCTTCGATAGAGCAGCAGAAGTGTAGGAAAATATTGTTCTTCCATATTGCACGGGAAGTGCGTGATGCTGCCCGGAGGGTGACTGGTTAAAAATGGAAATTTCGACGTACCATAGTCGGAAATATGAAGATGAAGGTTGTTCTTATTGTCTGCAAAGAAAACGGACCAGCTCAACCACTTACGAAGCGGAAACACACTTACTTTCCCCCGTAACTGAGGAGGAAAAACCGGGAAAAGCAATGGAAAAATATTTTTCAATTTGTGGCGAAATATTGTTCCAACAGACGAATGTATAGCTTAGTAATATTTGAACAATTTCCATTCAGATTAACGGAACATTTTCATTTACATTTTGTGCTGCTTTTTCATCTGCCCGGAGGCAGATGGGAGAAAGGTTTTTCTGACAAGATGCTTTTGACGTGGGACGGTTTCGCAATACCGGAATGTCGTGTAAGAAGGTAGCCACGGATTCCTGGAAATTGTGGGATCCTTCCACTGTTGAATATCCTTGTTCATAAACTCCTCCATTGTAACACATTTTTTTAATTGAATTACAAATTCATCTTACAATCTTAGTTTTAATAAAATTGTTGATAATAATTACTAAAATGTTATACCGGTGAACTTGATGGTTTGATCGATTTTCAGCACTCAATAAATTTTAAACAAATATTAAAATTAAGAAAAAATACGTTTGAAGAGGCGGCAACCCCTTAAAGTTTTGGAAACACTGTTCTAAACTAACCCGGAAAGCGCAAAATCATTCTAACTGTTGAGCTTCACTAATACATTAATCATTGTAATTAGGCGTATCGTAATAATTAGTAGCATGAAATCGTTCTCTTCGCGAAATTCTACCTTTCCACGACAACACGCCACCCACCCACTAGCTCTTTTTCTTCATAGCCTCCGCCCCCATTCTCCAGAATACGGTTCAACAATCAGCACCCGCCTCCTGTAGGAACTGCTCAGCTCTGCTCTACAATAAATCCCAAGCAGTATTCGTGAACTTGCTGCGAAATTGCGCCCTACATTTCAAGCGCAAAACTTTGTAGGAGCATGGCTAGATGCGGGCTGGAACTCCGCCACGTACCCAGTATTTATTCCTCGCAAGCCAAATTTTCTCCCCGAGTAAGACACGGATACAGTGTATCAGTTTGGATCTGGTGTAAGCTTCATGAATATTGTCGCTGCAAGATGATGATGGTTTTGTCCTAACGTAGGGTATCCAGTTTTATTCGTTCGTAATGTAATGCGTAAATTCCCTCGATAAAAATAGAACTCTCTTCATTTGGCGTTTTATAAGGAAATCGCAATAGTCAGAAACTTCTAACTGTGGTGATTATTCAAAGAGACAGATAACGATGACCATAATTGTCTTCAACAAAATTCATGGAAACGGTGCTAAAATTTTTATTTTTATCACAGACTTGTTCACTGCAGTGATGGACATTTTGCTTTCTTGCAATTAAAATGCATGTAATGATGGATATTTCGTAAAAAATAACCTACTTTTAGAAAGCAAACCCCATTTAAGCAATTTCACCCCAACTCCCCAAAACATCACTCACTTTCAGGTTCCACTTTGTTCGTTATCTCCATGTATGCCACCCGCATATATCAAGCTCAGTTTCCCTTCGGACGACTCGACACGAAGGTGGACTTACAACTCTTCTCATGTCTACTATCATCGCAATCTAATACCAGTCGCCAAACGTATGTCGGTGCTTGTCGGTGAAATACAGTTGTTGTTGTCCTACACAGCTCACTCTATCATGACGACGACCCACTTCTGTTTCATGAAAAAAAAAATCCTAAAGCAAACACATCTCGACCGTGTGGTGTGCAAAATTAAGTAGCACAGCATGAGGGACATTATGAGTAACATATGTAGATAGAAAGCCTTACTTCACTTCAGTTATGTTTGGAACATTTTTGATTGAAATTGCGATGAGGGTGTCGGTAGAGATTCGTCCGTGGACCACGTGGTCGAATTCATAGGATTTTTCCACTCGTTGCCTTTAGTGCGAATGAAATTTTGAAAATTTGAATTGATCAATGTTTACGCAGACCATAAAGTAATAACTATAACAGCAAGTTATCCTTACCGGTGATTATAAAATTTATGGATATATTATGGCAATATTAAATACTAATGATGCAATACTCGGACAAGCGATTCCATACTTTTGACAGGCAGTGTGTTTGAATCAAAACATCGGGCTCGTTGGTCTAGGGGTATGATTTTCGCTTAGGGTGCGAGAGGTCCCGGGTTCAAATCCCGGACGAGCCCACACGGATTCTTTTTTGTTGCATTCGTAACAGGTAAGCTTTCATTGATTGAAAATCAAAGCATTCGAAACTCGTTTGTCTGTTGCATAATTAGTAAAGAGATTAAAAGATAGGTACTTTGAGGCGACGAGCGCGCTGTGTACCCGACGTTCTGCCCCACCCGAAATCGTTGATGCGACCTCGGTGTTCGAGCTTTAGGAGAGAAGCGCTGAGCATAACACAGCGGCATAAAATTAACGTTAAACTATAATTTATTGGGCTTTTTCGAAATGCAGTTCATCAAGCATGCATAATCCAGTTGTTGTTGTGCACTCATCTGAGTACGTCGGATTTACCGGAGGATACTGAATAGCTAGAAATTTGAAGTGTCATCGCAGGTACACAGTGCTCTCCTGACTGTTATTATCAGAAAAAAATCTCCATCAAATCTGTGCTCACCAGTCGTTTTCTATAGTTATGGTGCATGACTGATCAAAACAAAAAAATCGATATTACGCCCTTTTGATTGAATAAGTTCACAAATTCAAATTATCAGATTATCCGTGATTATCAGAATAAATATAATATTGAAATTTGAATCAAAGTTGATTTCTAATGCTTCTGGATAGAGTTTAAATGAGAAGATCATATAAATTTGAAGTTAAGCCCTTCTCGATGCGCAACGGATAAAAACAATTATTTCAAATAGACTTATTAGGCATTCTGATATCGTTAAGCATGTTAGAATTTTTTCATTGATCCATTGCACTGCATCACCCCGAATACCATAAACCTAAATACCATCACCTCGAGATCCAGTGCCTAGAATGGTATTACTTTGAATTCCATTATCACGGGACAATGCCATTCAAGTTAATTACATATTCGATTTTGTGTAATAGTGCGCTTAGGTTGATGACTCTTGGGCTAATGACATTCGGGGAAATGAAGTTCAGGGTTTAGGTCAGGTGAAAATAAGCCCTGAAAGTGTATGATTATGAGTTCAACCCAATAATGACGGATATTTCCTACTTTTCTTAAGCGTATTTCAAGCATTAACGCTTGATCTTCATGAGTTGGATTGAGGATGGGTTGATTGATTTGTACAATTCTTTCAATATTGTATTTTTTTCAGGACTCTTGCGAGTTTTTGAAATCAAAAAGACCGGGCAACCCATAGGTAAAATTGTTAATTTGTGAAAAATGTTAATGTAGTGATGCATGTTACAAATGATCACAAAAGTATTGACAGTGATGGAAGTTGATCCTCAATATCAGCTTCTATATTCGACTAGCCTAGATAGCCGTGTAGTGTCGGTAGCCGATTGCAACAAGGCTAGAAATAACACTACGGATTGCCTGTTCCGGTGGTATAAGTCCATCATACAGGTGGCCCCTAATTCATGGTGTCATGCGGCTAAAAGCATACCGTGCCTAGGAATGAATGGTTAGGGGGGTCAAAAGAAACCTAACCGTGAACGGTGCCTGTGGAGTACCAGGGCACCCTCCACAGTATTATGCCCTTACTGTGCTACCCGGAGCAATGGCGCAGTTGACCTTGTACTTCTCCGAAATAATCGGCTACTCATATTTAGCCTCAAATCAGAGGCTTGATACGAGTGGGAGCATGTTAATGTAATATGAATCGAATCAAAATTATCCAGGTGAACCTTCATCATGCAAAGGGCGCATCAGCAGTGCTCAGCAGAAGGTTCACCAAGGAAAATATCAATGTGGGACTAATTCAAGAGCCCTGGGTAAATAATGGAAGGGTATTTGGTTGCCCTTCGAGCAGTTGTAGAGTTTTGTACGACGAAACTCAGTCCAAACCACGGACGGCTATTCTTGTAAATAGGGACACAAAATTTGTCCCAATTACAGAATTTATCCGTAGAGACATTGTTGCGATCAAAGTAGAGGTGCCAACTATCCGTGGGAAAACGGAGGTATGTATTGCTTCTGCTTACTTTCCTGGAGATGTTGAAGATGTGCCTCCATGCTCTGTCGTTCATTTTGTCAACTACTGTAAGAAAATTAATGCCCAATTTATAATAGGGTGCGATGCAAATGCCCATCATACAATTTGGAGCAGCACCGATATTAATAAAAGAGAAGAAGATCTTTTAAACTACATGTCGTCTAACAACATAGACATATGTAATAGAGGTGATTCTCCTACTTTTGTAAACTCTATCCGACAAGAGGTTCTTGATCTCACGATCTGTAGCGACTTGTTATCGGAGAAGATTGTGAACTGGCATGTTTCTGATGAAGAATCATTGTCAGATCATAAACAAATCCGGTTCGATTTTAAAGCTGGATCAGAAATAACAGAAAGCTATAGAAACCCGAAGAAAACCAATTGGGATCTCTATCGTTTTCATTTAAAGAATAAGAATTCGTATAACGGTGAACAGTTCACGACTGTTTCACAACTGGAAAATGCCTCTGATGGGATCATTGACCAAATGGTCTCATCTTATCATGCTAGCTGTCCTATTCAACAAAGGTCATCAAACAGGGATGTGCCTTGGTGGAATGACAAGCTGGCAGGATTGAGGAAGAAATCCGGGCGGTTGTTCAATAGAGCAAAGATCACTTTAGATTGAGTTGAATACAAAAAAGCCCTAACAGAATACAACAGAGAACTAAGGCACGCCAAACGTAAGGACTGGAGACGGGTATGTGAAAGGTTCGAGTTGTCTTCATTCCAAAAGCTGGAAGAAAGGATAAAACAACTCCCAAAGCCTTTAGACCTATAAGCCTTTCCTCTGTTCTTTTAAAGACAATGGAAAAAATAATTGATGACTTCATCAAGTCAACAAGTTTAATTGAAATGCCTCTTTGTAAATACCAATTTGCGTATCAATCAGGTAAATCTACCATTACGGCGCTGCAGTCGCTGGTAAATAAAATCGAGAAATCTCTTGAAGCCAAAGAAATAGCCGTGGTTGCTTTTCTCGATATTGAAGGAGCATTCGATAATGCATCCTATAGCTCTATGAGTTCAGCCATGGAAGCAAGGGGCTTGGATAAAAGTGTTATCGAATGGGTTATGACCATGCTCAAGGGTCGCACAATTTCTGCTGATCTAGGAAGTGCGCAAATATCTATAAGATCTACGAAGGGATGTCCTCAAGGAGGAGTGTTATCGCCCTTACTGTGGTCTCTTGTAGTAGACGAACTCCTTAGAAATTTAATAGATCAAGGTTTTGAGGTAATATGATATGCCGACGATGTGGCCATCTTAGTTCGTGGAAAGTTTGATAACACGATTTCCGATCGGTTGCAAACTGCGTTAAACATTACTCTCAAATGGTGTAGGAAAGAGATGTTAAACGTAAACCCTTCAAAAACTACTATCGTGCCTTTTTCCAGAAGGAAAAAGGTAAAGCTTATACAGCCTTCTTTGAATGGAGTTCAAATTCAATTTTCGGAAGAAGTTAAACACCTTGGTGTTACTTTGGATATGAAATTGAACTGGAACTCTCATCTGAGCAAGGTCATAAGTAAGGGTACTAATGCCCTATGGGTCTGCAATAAAGCCCTAGGAAAAACTTGGGGACTGCGACCTAATATGGTAAACTGGATTTATTCAGCAATAGTCCGACCAAAAATTAGTTATGCTTCACTGGTATGGTGGCCCAAGACAAATGAGGTAACCGTTCAGAAGAAGCTGGCTAAGTTGCAGAGACTTGCTTGTATATCAATGACAGGGGCAATGAAAAGTACACCATCGGTTGCCTTGGATGCCCTTCTTAATATACTGCCTTTGCATCAATTCATTAAACTGCAAGCTGCAAAAAATGCCTTGCAGTTTATTCGTTATAATAAAATACTAGATGGTGATTTGATTGGTCACATGAAAATCATCAAGGAATTCAATTTGAATTCAGATAACAAAACAATAGAAGATTGGATGACAACGAAGACCAACTATGATGTTCCCTTTAAAGTGGTTAAACCAAGCCGCTATACTTGGGATTCTGGTGGGCCAAGTTTACGTGCAGGTTCTATTGTGTTTTATACCGACGGGTCAAAGATGGGCGACAATACCGGAGCTGGAGTTTTCGGCCCTGGTATCAGCAAGGTAATTGCTATGGGGCGCAGTCCCACTGTGTTCCAAGCTGAAATACAAGCCATCATTGACTGTACAAATGTTTGTCTCAAAAGAAACTATAGGTTTGCAAAGATCTGTATTTTCTCAGACAGTCAAGCAGCTTTGAATGCTCTAAAGGCATTCACATGTAGATCAAAGTTAGTGTGGGAATGCATTCTTTCTTTGAAGCAATTGGCCAGTAGGAACGAAGTTACATTGTACTGGGTACCCGGCCATTGTGGAATTGAGGGGAATGAAATCGCCGACAATCTAGCAAGACAGGGTGCAGCTTCGAGCTTTGTCGGCCCTGAACCGTTCTGTGGTATTCCTGAGTGCACTCTCAGGATGAAACTGAAAAATTGGGAAATGTCCATGGTAGAATCCAATTGGAACGCCACGGATACATCCAAGCAAGCGAAAAGATTCATAAAACCCAGTCTAGCTAAAGCCCGGGCTATACTGAATCTTAATAAAGGAAATCTTAGGGTAATAACTGGCCTGATGACCGGTCACTGCCCAAGTAGGTATCATCTTAAAAATATAGGAAAAATACAATCCTCTGAGTGTCGTTTTTGTCAAGCTGAAGACGAAACTGCTGAGCATTTACTCTGCAACTGCGGAGCATTGCTTAATCAAAGAACGTTAACATTTGGAAAAGGGTTATTAGAGCCCTTGGAAATTTGGCAAGGTAGTCCTAATAGGGTAATAGACTTTATAAAACGAGTTGTGCCCAGTTGGGACAGTGTGACACATCAACCAATGTCTATCACATCTCAATTGTGAAAGGATATTTGATGAGCACCAAATAAATATGGGTCATACCACAATATTCCTAAATAATGGAAGCAGTGGTTAAAAGGCTCTACAGATGAGGAAAAAAAAAATTGACAGTGATATAGGGTGCCATAGTTTGGCTAAAAGTTCATTACTCAGCAATTGAAGTTAAAGTTCTGGAACAGTACAAAAATAGCCGGAATAGCCGAAGGAGTAGCTAGATGGGCTATAACAGTATTTTTTGTGTAACAATAATAAAAAAAAATCGCTCCGTAATAACTTACAGCACTTGAGCCTTTGAAAAGCCATTGAAAACATTCGAATATGCTTAACGGTATTGAAATGCCTAACTATTCTATTTAATATTAGTGTTTTCAATGGTTGCACCTTCAAAAGGGCGTAACTTCAAATTTCATCTATACTCTCATTCAAAACACCCCCCGAAGGTTAAAAATAACTAAACAAACCAACTTTGAATTAAATGTTGATGGTATATTTATTCTAATCACGGCTAATGAAACCCCGTTTAAATTTCTTAGATTTCGTTTGAATTTGTGGACTGATACAATCAAAAGAGCTTAATTTCAAAACGGACACAAATATTATTTTTTTAATTAGGCTTAGCTATAGAAAACGACTGATGGGCACAGATTTTATGGAGATTTTTTTTCTAATAATAACGGTCAGGAGAGCACCGTGAGGTAGTCTTATCTTCTGTTGTTTCACTTTGTTCGGTGAGACCATCGAACAATTTTTGCCACAGCCGAAAGCGAAATGAGCGGAGTAATGACTTCGAGCAAAGTCAAATTCGGATTTCCAACCAGTGCACTGTTTTATTTTCTCGATTTCATGCGCTTTTCGAATAGCGCCCAAACCATTGATTTTAGCGATATAGTTTGTTCGGAGATGTTTCTTGGTGTATTAAAGCGCAACTTTTGATGCAAAAAGTTTTGTGATCAATCCACCTAGCAGTGAGATAGAAAAACTATTTTTTCAAAACATTTAGATAGACATATGGTGTCTTCGGCAAAGTTGTAGAATTGGCTATTTGAAACAACTTTGTCGAAGACATGATTTTTCTATCTCTTATTCTTTTTGAGATATATGCCGTTGTATGTTAATGGCCCCTAAAAATCATATATTTTATCATCACTTTTTTCCAAGATCTTTAACATTTTTTGTGTTTTCTACAAAGTTGTTTGTCATGGAAAAACCCGTGTTTTTGCTGAACATATCATCTTTTGAAGTAACAAAGTTATTCATAAATAACTCTTTTTTTAAAGGTTAGTTTAGGCCTCTATAACTGGCTTCGGCGCAAAATGGCGCAGACAACTCTTACAAATCATGAAAGTACCATATCTCCCCTTTCGGAAGTTGATAAAAACTTTTGTCTATAAGCGTCTTTGCATGGGTTTTTACTATCAAACAAATAAGCCTTATTAAAACGAATTCGACTGATAATTCTTTTATTTTAAGAGATAGAGAGGTGCGATGTTCAGCAAAACCACGCGTTTTAAGATGTTTAACAACTTTGTAGATGACATGAAAAATGTTAAAAAATCGTGTCTTCGACAAAGTTGTTTCAAATAGCCAATTCTACAACTTTGCCGAAGACACCGTATGTCTATCTAAATGTTTTGAAAAAATAGTTTTTCTATCTCACTGCTAGGTGGATTGATCACAAAACTTTTTGCATCAAAAGTTGCGCTTTAATGTACCGTAATTTCGGGTGAAATTGATCATTTTTCACGGTTCTTCTAGTCTCTTTTCTCTAATGTTCACAATGTCAAACAACTAAATGCAGGATAACAAGTACGAAGGTGAGCCTCATCGACTTATGTACCGAAATTTTCTAACAAATGTCATTTCAGTGTTAACAAATACCTCTAAAATAAAAATCAGAGGATCTCATTTCGGGGTGAAATTGATCACTTGTCAATGCCATTATTGTTAGTTTTCAAAACAACTCTATATGATCAATTTGAGCTCCCTGAATACGAATATGCTTGTAAAATTCTTAACAATGCAATATTTATATAAATAACGAATAGTTAAATTTCAAGAATTACGCGGAAAACGCCTAAATGTATGCAATTTTCTAAGGAATTCAATGATATGTAACAGAAATTCAATTATTTCAACCAAATGAGCAAATTGGTACGAGTTTTGGTGATGAAATCTGGTTTGGGGATATATCTCATGCATCCTCACAAACTTTCAGGTTTATACCATGTTCAAATCCTTGCTTATAAATAGAAGTTCATAGCTGTTTGTCAATACTGCACCGTGCATGATTTTGAAATTTTACGTTATTTTCATAGTAATAAACATTCTTTAATGCAAAAAACTTCACAACACACAATTCGACAATAGTTACGACAAGCAACGTTCATTTACTGCAACTTACATTGATATTTGTGCTCCATTACGAATAAATAAAATCGTGTGATACGATGATCAATTTCACCCGTCTGATCAATTACACCCGATTTTACGGTACCAAGAAACTTCTCCGAACAAACTATATCGCTAAAATCAATGGTTTGGGCGCTATTCAAAAAGCGCATGGAATCGAGAAAATAAAACACAGTGCGGTGGGTCGAAATCGCTGATTTCCTCAAGAATTTGGATTTGGATCAGTCTAACATGGAGACCGTTTACAAAATGGGAACGGATAGAAGCACAATTTTTAGCTACAGGTCGCCAAAGTTGTCAAAACCACTTATTTCATTGATGTTCACATGAAATTTAAGGTACGATTTATTGAACTTTTTTGTGATCTAATCTACCAAGCATGCAAAATGGAATTTTGACTTTCATTTTAGATATAATTTGGTTGGAAATCGATTTTTTCAACATGCTTGCAATATCCATACAAAATTCTTCGTTTTTCTTTGATGGGGAAATACGATAGCTTTTTTAACCATCAAAAATAACTCTTTTGAGCATTAAAAGTATTATGATCATCGTTGATATGTATTGTTATACACATAGGGTTGAATGCTGTGGCAAATTAAGTAAATAAATTGCCATACAAGCTGGCAATCTAACATGCATGTTGCGTGCTATGGCACTTTTGAAAACTTCAATGAATTTAACGACCAAATAAAGTTACTAGTGGTATTTTGGTGCTTGAGGCAGAAACTGAATTTAGAATGATCGGGTTTCAAATGAAGATTCGATACACGGAGAAAAAAAAACAGCATAGTTTGAAAAAATAAATCAAAATGTGTGTATTTCAAACAGATAATTTTGTTATTTTTAATCCAAACTCATTACTTCGTTTAAAAATAAACGAGTCGGATTGGTGTTTTCCTCTCATTTTGCGCGCGATTTGCTGAGATTACGGTACGTATTCTCGGCAGTCTAAGGCGATGTCGCACTTCTTGTGTAATTTTCTCGGACATCAGCAGCCAAATTACGTGTTTGTTTGTTTACATTCATGCGTTGCTCAATCATCTATCGATTCACACCGACAGACTTGTTGAAATCTCTCTGAAAACGCTTTTACAACACTGTGAACATCTCTTGTCAGTGTGACTATTGTCCGGCAGCTTCATTCTCTTCGGCAACTTTCCCATAAGCGCTGCAGTCGAATCTGTTCGGCAGCTCCAAATCAGTCGCATTTTGAGGCTTGTTCATTTGAATTGAGGACATCTCTAGCAACATTGTTTGTTCCGTCTCGGTAATCTCGTCAGCGGGAAGCTGGCAGAGCAAGTATCATCTGAATATTTTCATTGGTGTGTTTCGATAGAAAAATAATGGGTATTTGACATTTGAAATTTGATTGCCGATAACAGTCAAATGGTGCCGAAGCCGTAAGTCTCCCTATGTCTGCACTTTTAATCCTTATAACGGTGGGACGAAAATATGATTTTTCAACTAACTATAAATGGTTCGTCAATATGCATGTACTTTTCCAGTCAGAGCTATATTAACACAGAAATTAGTAGATTATTGATTCTATTGTAGCTAAGTAGATATTGTTATAACAGACACGTTTTAAGTAAAATAATTACTCTCTCGATTTTATTTTATATTAATTTATGGAAAAGCAAAATGCAAACCATTTGCAGGCTTACCCACAACCATATTGGACTCAGGTGGATAGTGATTTAGTGTGACATTTAAACTTTCTAATTTTAATTATTTTCAGAGTGTAGTTTGAGAAATAGTGCCTGTACGGTTTCGGTTTAGGCGGAATGATATTTATTGTTCGTGGAAGGTAACAAGCCACGAAAGGAAAAAACAGACAGACATACACCACCCACTGTTTGGCGCCGATCACTGTTTGTCAAAATATAAAAGTTTTTAACAATTTTATGCAGAACATCAAAATGTTTCGATACCGTTGCAACGCGTTGTAGTCTTTGAGAGTTGCTGCTCTTGAACGCTCATACATACCATACCAAACGAGAGAGTAAATAGTGACATTCATGGGGCTGTCCGATTGCGATATGTCACGAATTAACTGTTATGGTTCACGAACCGAATAGTTCGATCAGCTTATTCTGATCAAAATACAAACACTGAACAATAAAACCTGTTAAACCATTATATGAAGTCCAGAAAAAAATCAATTCATTCTTAATGAATCTTTGAAAAAATATATGTTGTAATAAAAGGGTTCAATTGATATGAACTTCAGAGCTACTAAATTCGACACTGCTGTCTTAGAAGGAATGAAATCTATGTTTCCAGATTTTTCCTAATAATAGATTCACAGATTTAGGGTACAGCAGAACAGATGCAAACATGCTATCACTAAAAGAGAAAACAGCACTTATCGAACATTGTATTGACAACGATCACCGTTTCGATATGGATCGTGTAACTGTATTAGACAGTAGTTATCACATAAACACACTAACTTTTTTGGAAATGTGTCATATGACTCATTCACACAGTAAATCATTGCAAAGATATTAGTGGCTTAAATTCAATATACGTAACCACTCTACAAACTGTCTGTAAATCATTTCAAAATCATCAAAGTTCAAACCAACCTACATCTTAGAACTAACCTTTACCTTATATATAGCATCTTCTTCTTTCTGGCGTTACGTCCCCACTGGAACTGCTTCTCAGCTTAGTGTTCTTATGAGCACTTCCACTGAGAGCTTACTATACCAATGACCATTTTTGCATGCGTATTTCGTGTGGCAGGTACGAAGATACTCTATGCCCTGGGAAGTCGAGAAAATTTCCAACCCAAAAAGATCCTCGACCGGTGGGATTCGAACCCACGACCCTCAAGCTTGGTCTTGCTGAATAGCTGCGCGTTTACCGCTACGGCTATCTGGGCCCCCATACACATAGCATATTTAGTGAAATTCAAGGAAAAAATGCTGCGTTTTCACGCGGCGGCGTCAGAGCATTTTTGTGCCAGCGGCGGCGGCGTCACACAGTGCTTCGTCCCTTGGACAAAAGTCAAAAAATCAACTTTCATATTCGACCGAATCAAGTAGGCCATGATGTTAACATATGTTTTGAGCGTGTAGTACAGATATTAGAAAGTTCGTGCAGTTTTCAAAACAAACTAAAACACCACGTGTAGACATGTTGTTTCATCATTCTATATTATTCATTGTTTTCGTGTCAATCCAGTCCCTCTACAATTCGCTTCATTGCCATCCTTATTATATTTTCAAAATGAAAATTGTTATGGACCGTATTGAAACAAGTATGTAGGAGTCATTCCATTCAATTTTCATGTGATATATTTTAACAATTGTTGAAAAAGATGCTACTGAGCTACATGCTTTTTAATACAGAAGAAAATTAAAAGACCTATTTTCTTTTTGCCCATACAATAAAGTACCTCAAAGTACCTTTCTGAAATCCACTTAAAATAAAATTTGAAGTATTTTTTAAATTCTGGAAGTGATTCCAGCTGCATATGTTTGCCAATTGTATGTCATCTTATGATTTTCAGGATATGCTGCCACAACCATCAATAAAGATTGTTTCGAGTAGTAGTTTTCTGCCGCTCCACCAAATCGGAAAAATCATGTTCTGAATTTCATGTACAGTTGCTATGGCACTGATTCTTTCTCCAAGATATTTGAGAACGAGCTAAAGTCGTTTTGCAAATTAAATCAAAAGTGGGCTAAATGTGGAAGATCATACAAAATTTTCGTGAAGCAAAACTCCGACTGGTTAGCAAAACCAGTTCAGCTCCCGCGCAATCAGGAAACTGACGATGCAGATATTTCCAGCTCGGCTGCAAAGGCTGGCATGGGGCCTCAGAAATTGTTCAATTTAAAAATTTATCAAATTTTTCGAGTGGGGATCAAGTACAGGTCATGACTGCAGCACAGGCATTAGCTTTGAACTTTGATTTAGATCTGTCGGAACGATGCTTGCTTCGAACCACTTTGAACGAATTACATCCGAACTTGCTTCCTAGCCTTTATGCGCTAAAGCAAGAGAAACAAAAAGTAATTCCGAAACCGATTTCTGCATCAGAAACAGCTGCTACAGTCGATCTACAACAGCTCATGAATTGTACTGCATCCAGTATCATGAAGGATATCTCGTTGGAAGCTTCTACTGCTGTAGAACTGGTTTGCAAGTGGGGCTTAGATGGAAGTTCAGGACACAGCATGTACAAACAAACATTTTTGAAAGCAAAAAAATCGGATGAAAATTTGCTGACCGGAACCATTGCGAAATGTTGAAAATGATCGAAATAAAAGAAAATAAAACCGTCTGGTCAAACGACATTTCAATTTTCTTTTGAAGCAATAATTCAGTTCTCGGATGATTAATAGCTCGTAAATGAATTGTGTTGCTAACAAAAAGAAACTTTGTTCAACCTTTTTTATTGGATTTCATTTTATTCATTGGAATAATCCGTACTTCAATATTTTTATAAAAAGTTGGTTATTCAGACACTTTTATGGTTACGAATGTCACATACATTGTTCATGCAAACAACTCAAGTATTTTTTCATGCATTTTTATTTTGGACATTTCTTCCAAGCGAGCACTGTTCTATGGTGTCAAATGTAAAATTTGACGTATAAGCCACTCATGCCATTACTGATGTTATATGTGTCATTTATGCCAATAATGAGTTTTTTTTGTGTATAACGAGATCCTCCTCAACATCGTAGGGCAAAACCGCATAAAACATCCCGTTATGACTTTTGTCCCCAAGTGCCATACGTTCGAAGCACTGTGCGTCATCGGCGTCACGCCGTTGACAAATTTCGGCGGCAGCGACGGCGGCGTACATCGGCGTGGAGAAAATTGAACAAAAATATAAATTTTGATCATTTCCGTACAAATACAGTAACAAAAATGTTCGAAATCTGATTTCCAATATCTGTCTTACAATCTTATGATTAAAATACATATTCGGAAATTTTGATAAGAATTCAAGTTGGAAGTTTATATGAAAAAAAAATCCAAGTTTCCACACAAGTTAAACTATTATTATATCATAGATCATATCCACGTTGATACTACTAAAATACATTACATAACCTGACTTTTCTGGAGGCGAATGACTTTGTAGTTAAAACCTCCTTAATAAATAATAATAATAACCTGACTTTTCAAACTTTGATTAACAAAGTTACGGAAAAATATTACAATTTTGTGCAAAATAACGTTTAAGATTTTGTAGAAGCTTTCTAAGACTTTTTGCTACTGAAAGTACATTATTTGGCGTTCCTTTTTCAGTAACTTTATCTTTGATCCATATCTATAAAATCATTCATAGTATCCTACAATTAAAAATTACTATTCTCTGTATGTTATTTTTTTCGGAACAGAAAAAATGTAAGAATTTCTATCATAATTGCTAACAGCTGATACATTACTTATTATTACTCAAAGATTACTCAAGCAAAGATCAACATCATAAACACATATTTTTTTTTTTTCAATAAAGAGAGCATGTCAAAAACATATCTTGTTTTCAGCAGCAAGTTGAATAACGATTTGATATAAATTTAGACTATTATCTTATGCAATATCGTATGTTATTTCTGTTCTTTCATCATCTTATTTTTAAAGTAACTATTTTTTATATTTTTTTTGTTTCAGTGGTACATGTATAAAAACTATGATTATATTTAAACAATATCAATCATGTGCACCTCAGTGAGTTCTCAATTTGTCCATAATGTAAGCTGAAAAAGTTTTCTAATTGCTTTCGCTGAGTGCTGTCAAATGTATTTTTTTTTTGAAAAATTTAAATACTTATAGTATTTTTCCATGTGCAAATATGATCAATGATAGTAATTCAGAAATGATCACCAGGAAAAACATTTTCGAATGGTTTTTCCCACGGGGGTGATAATATTTTCAATTGCCAAAGTCGCGTGACGTTAATTATATGTGACAACACCGTCACTGATGACAAAAATCGTTTTTGTTTAAAAGGTTACCTTTATAATTCCTAAACAGGCTCTAGAAATAGTTCCTAGAAAAATACTTCGAAAGTCTTAGAAGAATTTGGAGATATCTTCCAAGGACCTTCGCAGGCATTTGGCAAATCCTTATTTCGTAAGAAAGGAAGAATTTTTTGAACAAAATTTTGTAAAAAAAATGGATAGAGCTCTGTAGAAATGCTGTACGAAAATTTAAAATAAATCCTGATTGAACCACTGAAGTAATTCAAGAAAAATCTTTAAAAATTCTAGCAGAAAAATTTTAATACTTTGTAAGAATTTCTGGAAAAAATATCGGAGAAATTTTTGCAGGAACTCCAGATACAATAAAGAAATGTATTGAGTTATTCCTGAAAAAATGCAAAGGGGAATTACTTGGAGTGGACAATGTACGAATGTTTTGATAAATTCCAGAATTAATCTATGGCAGGATTCCTTAAGAAGCCTTAAGAGCCGTGCCAAAATCGGAACCCATTTTTTTTAATTTCAAGAATATTATTTGAGCGTTGTTACATCATCATTATGGAACTAAATGGCCAAACATCCGGAAGGTCCACTTTGAAGAAGATTTCCGTAGGATAGGGCTATGCTATAAACTAAGAGACCCGACATATTTATTGTGACAGACGTTCCACACACTTTTTGTTATTGAAGTATCTCGATTCAGTTTTAAAAGCTTTATGTATTTGGGCATTCGTTAGCCGAGTGGTTAGAGTCCGCTGCTACAAAGCAAAGTCATGCTGAAGGTTTCTGGGTTCGATTCCCGGTCGGTCCAGGATTTTCTCGTAATGGAAATTTCCTTGACTTCCCTGGGCATAGAGTATCATCGATACTCGATACACGAATGCGAAAATGGCAACTTTGTCAAAGAAAGCTCTCAGTTAATAACTGTGGAAATGCTCATAAGAAGACTAAGCGGGGAAGCAGGCTCTGTCGCAGTAAGGACGTAATGCCATCTAGAATTGAAAAAACGCGTACGGGACCTCTATCAGTTGGTGCGATTTGGAATAATATCGACGAAAATCGAACTCTGGAACTTGGTAAGCATGAAGCTAGCTTGCTTTTCAGACAACTAAACCTTAAAACACAATTATTTTTACAAAAAAATAAAAAATTTAATGGTTTTCAAAAATGTTTCCAAAAACGGATCCCTTTTGTTGCCAAAATCGGGGGTTGCCAAAAATGGAGCATGCCAAAAACGGAATTTTACTGTGTAGGCAATATTTTTATCATACATCTTTGAAGAAATTCACAGAAACAGTTTTAAAGAAGCGTTTGAAAGAACTCATACATAATTACATCATACATAAACATAAACATCATAATTTCTCGAAAGAATTCCAAGAAGCAGGTGTCTCCAAGATTATTTTTGAAGAAATTGAAAGAGAAAAACATTAAACAATTTTGAAACAATCCTTGAACGATTTTGCATGGATACTATCCATTGGATAGGGATAAATTTATAATAAGAATCGAGAAGGAATGCTAGGTAGAATTCATGAAGAAGTGTATGGAAAATAACTCAGAAAAAAATCAACCCATTGAATGCTCTTGACAGAATCACTGATGTGGTCTCTGAAGGAATCTCATGACGGATTCATTTTAGTTTCTTCTGGGTAATTTCTGAATGAAGTAATGGAGTAACTGCTGTAGGAGTGCTAGGATATGCAAAACAACTGAGATAGATTTCAGTAAAATTCACTGATTTTTTAACGTTTGAAAAGAATTCCTGAGAAATTTGCCTTCAGAAATACATGGAGAAATTCCAGCGATAATTATCAGTATATGTTCAAAATGAATTCATGAAGAAATACAAAGAATTATTCATTGAGGGAAGTAAAAAAAAATGCATGAAACCCGGAATTTTGTTAGCAAACACACAATGAATACTTCAAAGAGTTCATCGTGGAATTTTTAAAAATCCTAAAGAAACTCCTTGATTTTTTCCCACTCTAACTAATTCTTCAAAATATTTTTGAAGTAATTCGTGAAAATATCAATGAAGAAATCTAAAAACTAACATACTGGAAAAATATTTAAAAAGAATTTCTTGAAAAAAAATCCTGAGGAATTCTTGGAAGAACGATTTATTGAAGGACGCGCCGAAGGATATCGGGACAACTTCTAGGAGAAAACCCTTGACACAATGATGTACGATTTCCTATAGGAATTCCTGAGCCAAAACCTAAATATTCCCTGGAGTATTTATTTTAATATTATTAAATGTATCGAGCTGGATTATTTATCGGCGTGAAAATGCAAAATCGGCGACGTGACGTTGATCGGCGTATGGCGCGCCGCCGATGTTTCAATCGGCGTCGGCGTGCCGTGAAAAGGTTCGGCGGCGGCGGCGTGGCGCGGCGGCGCACAGGTCTACTTAATACTATATGTCGGTTCGATTCGAGTTACATGCTAAATTATAAATCTTAAATTTACGTCCATTCTTAGTCCATTAGGGCATTCAAAGTAATTTGGACAGACCGTTACGCGTATATAATTTGGCCATTTACGGCAAAATCAAATGGAGGTGGTCAAATTATATACACGTAACGCTCTGTCCAAAATACATAAAACACCCTAGTATATGCCAAAATTTTGATATTAACAGTTATATATTAACATACACGAAGAACTGTTAATTAGAATGTAAGTAAACAAACAAGGAACAATTTCTGTAATAATGTTTGGACCAACCGATGAATAAATTTTGTGAAGAATCTCAGGAAAAATATATCTAAATTGTGGAGTTATCTCTGAAAAGATTCCTTGACAAATTCTTCCATTTATACGATTAATAAGATAACTAGGAAACCTGCTGGTAGAATTCTTGGCAGAACGGTTTTGAGTTCAACAAAAGCTGAGAAAGAAGCTCTGTCCCAGTTAGGGCGTAACGTCAGGAAGAAGAAGGAAAAACTTCTATAACCAAACCATCATCTGTACAGTCAGGCTATGATTGATTTTTGTCGATTCCTATCGTGAATAATCAGAAAACCAAGAACGATCGTTGCACATCTCGGAGCGTTTCCATACGGTTAGTTGGCATCTGTTCCTTGGATTTGTGGGATAAACGCGTTGCAGGTGCAGAAGCAGCCCAAGGGAAAACCAGCAAAACTTGTACCAGGGCCATCACAGACAGCATTATTTCGGTCTGGTGGATGTTCAATTTAATTAGATTGTAAAAACTACAACCGCAAAAGCAGAAGATAACCCGGTTGGCGAGGAACCATAAAGGAAGCCATATCGGCAAATGTAACGTAAAAGTATAACGCGGCGGCACACGCTTCACAGCAGAGCCCATGGAAAACCAGATTCCAGATAGCAAAGTATAGGTACGCATCGTATCGCTGCGCATCCTTCCAGTGAATTGAGCGTGAATAATGAAAATGGGAAAATGGAGCAGGGAATGCTGGCTGCAGGGATGTAAAAGGATGCGGTATACTTTTTTCCGGTGTTGCTGTACAACAGGTCTGGTATTTTTTCTCACTCGTTTCCGGTGGACCTGCTGCTTCAATCCGGAAATGGGGGAAGTTTTGTTTAATTGAATTATCCATTGCTGCTGGGTATTTGGTGTGTTCCATGTTAATGAACTAAACCGTTTTATTGTTACAAATTTCGGAACAGTTGCTTGGCTGGCGGTTTTTGTGATATGAAAGTTGGTAGTCTGTTGCAAAAGAGCTGCTGAATATTACACATTGTCCGTTTACACTACCAGTGTATTGAAATGGCAAATAGGCTGCTTTTAAAGTATATTTACCAAACTGTTTCGCAACAGAAACACCCAATGCTTCAAAACTTGTGGTTTCGAATGACGAATAAAGTTGATGGTTAATACGCCTACGAATGATGATAGCAACTTCCCCACAAGCCCCATCAAATAGATCATTACGACAAACAAAAAATCTTGGAAAAAATTAGATCTTTTTTTAGTTTGAATCTAGGCTTCGAATAAGCGCCAATAATAACTATTGTATGTAAGATATTAGCTGTTAGAAAATTTAACAGCCTGTCCAACCATCCAAAAAACGAGCATTTCAATTCAAAATATTTAAAAAATATTTCGATCAATATAGAAACGTAATTGAACAACATTTTTGTTAGTAAATGTTACACCAAGTTGAACTTCTTCAGTCATAGTGATCATCAGAGGAGAACATGTTACTAGAAGTAGGCGCATTTTCTGATGATTTTCTGCTGGGAGTTTCCGTTGATGAAGAGACGAAATAGAAGTTACCTGCAGCGGCATAAGCAGGGGTATTTCCATTTGATTTGGGACAATTTGAACGATTACTTGTAGAAAGAAAAGGGTAGGAACTGAAGTTAACTGTAACAATATTAGCATAGGAATCTCTTTGGATATTGCCCTTCAAATTGAAAAGATTCAAACGGTTACGAACGGAAGAAAATTAGCTTGTGAATGTGCATAATTATAATTTTAATAACTAATAAAGGGTATGATTCTTAAGCAAGCGATCGTTAACTGGAAAATGAGAAATGTTGGAGATTCGGCCTGGGGAAATCCAGTTACAAAAAACGTTCATCTGCCTGATACTAGTTTAAACTATTCGTTTGCACGAAGGGCAATCCCAAAAGTTGGACTTATGGTTGACCCCAAAATTTGGCGCATACAAACTTTTTTATTATCTTTCTTCACATGACAGACATCCTTAGCAAAAGAAAATTTAGAATCCATGCGTAGCATTAACCCACTTTTGGCACTGATGGCACTGAGTGGGGCTCTGGAAATTTCCTCCAGGTCTCTGGAAATGTCCCATGTCACACAGACATCAAGCTTGTTCTAAAGTTTTAATATTATTTGGATCACTTGTGTTAAAGTGAACTAAATAATATTGTTGAGAAAGCTCATTCCGACGAATGCCGGATTGGGTTCTCTTTTTCATAATGATTGTATGTGTCAAGCATGTGGGAAGAGAAATCGATAATCGTAGATAAACCCTTAAGAAAAATCAATGTTTAAATTTCGAATGCCAAAATGATATCGGAAGCAAAAGAAGATACTCAGTTGGTTCTTTTAGTTGGTATTTTATACCCAAAATCCGTAACTACGCGGAAAAATTTCTATCGCAGAATCAGAATTCGGTATATCGTACCATCCATTATTCAAAACCAATCACAGAAGACTCCCCCCTAACTGTATTGCCAGCTCTGGCTAGTCAACCACGCGCTGTTATCGATTCAAAAATTTATAAATAGTTGCATAGACGCTTTGTGCAGTGTCGGAACAGAAAGTAACTTTTCCTCCAGCATCGACTCTGTCTGGTCCATGTGCTCCTTTTTGCCAGCAATGATGACGTTACCCGACCAGTGGATTGCAACAAAATTGTATCATCATCATCAAAATATGTAACAAATAACGAATTTTGTTGAATTTTTGTTAAAAGCTATTTGAGTAGTTGGAGTAAATTGAATCACTATTCAAACAGAATCAGTTATAATAATAAAGTCTGTTTTGAATTTATTTTAATAGGAAACGAAGTTAAATCACAAATTGTTACGAAGAATCTGAGAGCAATTGCATAATAATGGGCAGGTTTATTTTATGTAAAGCAAATAACAAATATTGTAAAAATTCAGCTATAGAAAATAAAACAATAACTTTTATTTGTGTTTGAATGTCAACAAAGTGTGTATAAAAAGCGAGCTTTATTCAACGTTCGTGTAATCATCGACCGATCTTGAATTGTCTGCTAACTAAACTAAAAGCATCATTTATTGTTAGGAAAAAATGCTAACGGAGTCATGAAATCTGTTACCATTCAGTTTCAATCTACTGGTCGGGTATCTCGCTCAAATGAAGAACGAACAGAGAGGGTGGAGAAGTAGGATGGGTCAAACAATGTAAGCTGTACCAAATCAGATTTTGGACCACTAGTTCCCACTCCAGCAACTCCTGTGGCAACGCTCCATCCAGGCTTCGTTCCATGTTTCTGATCCTTGAGCTTTCGATAGCTAGCCGGTTATGGCAGCTGCAAATGGAAAAGTTTACTCCTCCAGCCAGCCGGCAGCTGCGCTTGGAGGTGTAACCAAAAAATCAGGTCAACCTCTTACCACCCTTCCCACTGTATCAAACGTCGTCGCCGGATGTGCAGCCAGGATTGAACATTTTTCGAAGGATTTTCGGTCGATATGATCCTGACGTGCTTGTGACACATTTATAAAACGCCCTGGACCGTGCGCTGCAGTAATGGCGATTGCAATGCCTGGCCGCCACACTTTGCGGTAAAAATAAATGAGAAAAGTTTGGTAATTATTTCGGTGCTAAAGTTCTCTTTCAGTCATAAATAATTTCTTTAGGAATGTTCACCGCACAGATCATTTAAATTACTTTTTTAGAATGGGTTCGTAAAAGTAAACGCTTCACCAGTATTGTTACAAAATTTAAAATAATGTATTTTTTTTCTAAAATTCTTAATTTCTAGTACGGAATTTGGCATTCCCCTACGTTTAAGTTAAAAATGCGTAAATATTGGATATCTTTGCACTAGCTGTAATTAATGAAGGGGTCACCCTTAATTTTATTCATGACCCAGACAAGCTTTCTCTATTGCACGGCACATTGAACTTAATGAAATTCTGTCCAAATAATTTCCACAATGGAAAAGAGCTAATGGTCGTCGTTATCATTTTCAGGCCTCAAAATATCAATTATTTTAGGACCCCATACTGTACGGCTACCAGTGCGCAATTCGCGTTAAAAGCAGTCCTCAGCAAAAAAAAAAGTTCCCTGTAATTGACTTTTGGCTAATACAGTTATACATCACCGTGTCAATTACCTGATTCTCCGTTACCTAACGGCTGCTGTGAGTTTAATTAAATTAGCTGTGTGTGTGCGCTTTGCCCACACAGAGAAAAAGAGAGAAAGAGCACACAATACATGGTGTTACTGCCATAAAATATTCACCAGAAGCTTATTTTGGTATGCAGGAAAATTTTAATTCACGTCAGCATTTTTCTCTCGATGCATTGGAATGATCGGAGAGTTGAAGCGAATGGACATAGGATGGAACGCATTTGAAATTCAGCAACTTCCACATTTCCCGATTCGATAGCTAAACTTATTTTATGGATGACACGTTAGTCATTTTTATGGTAGAAAAAAGCTTAAGTTATACAAAACCCATTTAACTGCAGCAATAGTAATGCGAGACTCATATTGTTAAAACAATGAAATTAAGAAAGTTCTGATAAAATATTCCATACATTTATTGCTTCGCCCGATCAGCAGAGAGTAGCATCCCTATAGCAATCAAATACCAGAATGAGCTATAACACCTGGAAATATTTCTGACTTGCTGTCAAAAACTGAAAACTGTTGCAGAAAGTAGTGTGTGAATCAGTTTGATCTTTCGGTCGCGTCGCTTGCTCCTGCGAGGGCGAGCGATGAACGTTTGTTCTGCGTACAATGCCAACCAAAGGTAACCCAATATCCTTCCCATGGCAATTGTGGAGATGGAGAAGATTCTAATAGCAATGGATGTCTAACTAACATTCCTTCCGTTCCCTTATGATCGTAAGGACGTGGCCGGCGCCGTTATTGACCCTCAAATTTTGAGCTATCAAGTTGTGCACATTGAAAATGGTAATTCCAAGCCCCATTCATGAAATCTCTGTCCAACTTCGGAGTAGCAACTACGAATTGTACGGACATCTATGCTCAAGCTAAAAAAACTGTTGAAGACCTGATAATGCTATTATAACAGCCCAGCCAACAAATTAGTTCACATAACTGAGATTCAACTCAGTAAAGTGAACGCTTATTCGGAAATAAATGATTGTATAAAATGCATAGATTCCCTCTATGTGAACATATGTGGAGGCCATATACGCACATTACAAAAAAAAAGCAGTGTAGGAAATACAACTTGAGACGAGTTCGTTCGGTGCTTTCTATAATTTCGTACATAATAGTATTTTGCACTTTATATAACTTCGTTTCAACAAACAAACGAAAAATAAAAAGGTAAAACGAGTAAGTGCAAGCCTCTATGCAATGATCTTCAGATCGCTAATCATATTGGCTACCACTGTTCCGTTCAGTCACTGTTAAACGACACGGAAAGCTGGCAAATATAAATCCCACAATATAGTTTATCTGAAGGTACCGTCTACTCCATCTATGCTGCCATCCATGCTCAAGCGGATTTATCACCGGTACATTTCGTAAACGCTTCAATTATCTCCAATGATTGAATCAGCTTTAACATGCTTTGAAATAATAATTTGTTTCTCATTTGATAATGATAGAATATCAATGATAGTTATAAGCCAGTCAAAAATTTGATCGACATAACAAAAATCGTTTATTTGGTTAAAGCAAATTGTTTAAAATGCACGAATTCCCTCTATTCGCACAAATTTGAAGACTTCATAGGGTTATACGGTGTAATATGCCCAAACTTCATTTTAACCGGATTGAGGCTTTTCACACGTAAATCTGATTCCTTATATTATATATATGTTATTTGAGAAGTTAACAGTCAAAAGTCAATACAAAATCAAAAAATAACGAAAATCATGTTTTTTGAATTGAAATCTTGCGTCCGATAAGAAAGCCTCATTTGAAATGAAGTCCATGCTTTTATTATTGTACTTATTACAAAAACTTTTACCGGTAGACGACTGCTAATGAATTCTTATGAACTTAGCAGGTGGTGGAATTTTATTTCTAAACATTTCTACAACGCTGTGCACCATTGTTTTGAAACATCCAAATTTTGATCATTCACTGAAATAATCTTGTATATACGTATCCGTTAAAGAAACTACTTGACAAGCGAAAGCTGCATGCAGAGCTTGACCAACTAAATAAACAACGCACTGACTTTTTATGTAATGTATTCGCTACTGTAATAGAGCACTTTTTTTTTTCAGAGGAGCGTCAATGGGGCGTATTACATCTTTTTACCTTACATATATTTCATGAAATTCATCATAGCCAATACAACTCCAGGCAAGTTGATTTGACGTTTATTATGACTAACGTGTATGACAGTGTTTGGGGCTGTTTGGGCACGTCAGGAGTTAATCATCAATGTTTACTTCCTCTTCCCGATCAACCTAGATAGCCGCGTAGTGTCGGTAGCAGTTGTTTCAATTGGCTAAGAATTAACACTACGGACTGCCTGTTCCGGTGGTAAAAGTCCACCTCACAGGTGACCCCTAATTCATGCGGCTTTAAGCTTACCGTGCCTAAGAATGAATGGTTAGGGGGGTCTAAATAAAACCTAACCGCAAACGGAGCATGTGGAGTACCAGGGCGCCCTCTACAGTATTATGCCCTTCCTGTGCTACCCGGAGCAATGGTGCAGGTGACCTTGTGTTTCTCCGAGATAATCGACTGCCCTTCTTCAGTCTCAACCCTGAGGCTCAATAAGGGTGGGATTATTAATACGTTGAAATTTAGTTCAAATTTTCACCTTTATGGTTTCGCATTATGCGTTTTACACAGTGCATTCTGTGCTTTTCGCCTTTGGCGACTTTTTAGATATACCGATCTGTTTTTTTCGCTGCTGATCTTTTTCGTGCTGAGATTGTGAAAAGCTTAATCCTGCCTAGTTTGGGTAGTGGCTACGGTTAGGATAGCTTAGTTAGACCAATCTTCAGCATAAAATATCAGCAACGATCAATCTTTGTAGACTCATGCAAATGGTACAGTTCAAGTGGCGCTAGTCCAAAAAACTTACTTTTGTGAACTTTTATCTAGGTAACCTTGTGGACCCAGTTTTTGCTACTTTCAGAAACATGAAATGACAAACTCGCGTTCCATGCCTCGTGCATGCGTGCTCGTTAATAAAGCAATCGTTGCTACACTCATTTCTGAGTCAACTACCAGAGATGTATGTGCTGTCACAATTGATATTTCTGTTGGTGACCTCAATAGGAAATACGTCTTTCGTTTTGTGGTGTATTTACCACATGATGAACCATCCCCTATGGATGATTTCAAACGAGAAGACTTTTCATAGGCAGTGGACGACAAGCCTATGAAAAGTCTTCTGCTGATTGTGGACAGTGATGCTGATACTCATCACATGATCTGGAGCAGCTCAGATATCAATTTGAGAAGCTCCAGTCTGATGGAATACTTAAGTAGTTCAAATCTTGGATTACTTATTATAGGAAATCGCCCCACCTTCATGGTACCTGCTAGAGAAGAAGTGTTAGACATAATGCTCTGCTCGAACAGAATCAGTCACGAGTGGACGAATTGGCATGTATCAGATTTTGAATCATTATCTGATCATCGCTACATCTCTATATGAACATATGAATGTAAATTCGCAGACTTTGCATTTGTTATATTCCACAAACTGGGAATTGGTTATGACCAAATTCCATGGATTCTCTGCGTCCATTGAAAATCCTAGTAATTTGGATGTTTCCACTTCCGGTGAATTGGGGCACAATTGTCCTGCTTCGAGTGATCTCACAATTGCTTGTCACTTTGCTTATAACAAATGTTCCTCACAACTCCCTTCGCGGGACGAGTGGACGATTCCAATTACTTGGTAAATACTTATTAAGTGAAACTGATTTCAGAAACCTGAATCTTAATGACATTCTGTTATTTTTAACCAGCTGTGGTAATGAGCTATAGGCTCTCTTTACGCTCATGCGTTTTGCAGTGCCCTTTTTAGGGCGCTGTTCGAACCCATTGTGGTATGGAGCTACATGCTCTCATTTCGCTTATGCGATCTTCCCTTTTCTAGGGACCCCACTCCTATTTCCTCCCATCTTTCCCTTCCCTTTCCTCTCCCATCGGGTAGATGATGAAATAGGCTCAAATATGGCGATGGCACAAATCTCCCAAATGGCGGGGAACGTGCCTCTGGAGCCGGCCTTCTGATACCTGATACCTGATGACAGTGTGTTGCACTTTGTATGATTTGATTTTTACAAACATTGCAAAGACCGATCAATAAAAAATCGTGAGACAGTCTGCTAATTTGTGACCGTCAGTTATTAAGATTACAGTGAGTGTTTTGATAATTAATCAGTAAAACGCTGAAGCATCTGTTCCTGTGTGATTTTCTTTGAATAAACGTAGGTATGCCGCTGTAACAGCACCGTAGAACTGAGGAACAAAGACGGTCCGATTTGTGACTCCAGACGCTCACCCCAGTGCATCCACCTCATAATGCAGTGATTATCAAAAAATAAAATAAAATAGAAATGCTTATATTTATTTATTTATTTATTTATTTATTTATTTGGTGGTGTATTCATCTGACAATATTATGTGTCTTAATGAATCTATAGTTAGAGTATAAACGTCATTATTAAATAAAATCTATGTTATGATACATTTGATTGAAAATGTTCATCATTGATCGAATTGGCTCGTTCGAATCGTAGGCGTGGAGTCGTCGTGGTAAGCGAAAAAAATCATTGGAGCGGAGCGTATATGCTGGCACGTTTATATCTAACGATCCCAGTAAGTTAGGAGCATCAAGTTCCCCAGTCAGGACCTTCGAGATGAACACAGCCTTGGCATTTTCTCTGCGTAGTTGTAATGGTTCGATTTGCAGAAGCTGGCATCTAGCTTCGTACGGAGGCAGGTTCACAGCATCATTCCAAGGGAGCAACCGTAAAGCAAATCTTAAGAATTTGCGCTGCACAGCTTCAATTCGGTCAATTATTGTTGCATGATAGGGATCCCAAACAATAGAGGATGATTCCAGTATAGGACGGACCAGACCTACATACAATGATTTAAGAGTGTATGGGTCGCGAAATTCCTTCGTTATTTTGGACATAAATCCTAGTTGACGACGAGCTTTTTTCACGATTTCCTCGTAATGATACTTAAAGGTGAATTCGGTGTCAAGAATAACGCCCAGGTCACGTATAAAGTCAACTCGTGAAAGAAATTCTTCACCGAACGCATACCTGAACATGATCGGTTGTTTCTTACGATGGAAACTAATGATAGAGCATTTAGGAACACTGAGTGTCATTTTGTTTGCCCCACACCACTCAATAAGCCGGTCAAGAAGCGATTGTAACTCGTAACAGTCAGAAATGTGCTCAATAATCTTGTAAATCTTCATATCATCGGCGTAAAGTATGCAGAAGTCTTCACCGAGAACTAAGACGACATCATTGATGAAAAGGGAAAACAATAATGGGCCAAGGTTACTCCCTTGAGGTACACCTGAACCGTTCGAGAACCAGCTGGAGACAGATGAGCCAATTTTGAACGCGAGTTTCCTGTCACACAGGTATGATTTGAACCAAGCTACGAGCTGAACAGAAACATCAAGCTTCTCTAGCTTTGCCAGTAAAATCGAATGGCTAACACGATCGAAAGCTGCTTTCAAATCAGTGTAAACAGTGTCTATCTGTTTGCCACGTCCGATATTTTTCACACAAAGTGACGAAAATTCCACTAAGTTAGTAGTAACACTTCGTCCCGGGAAAAAGCCATGCTGTTTCACACTGATGTACTGCTTTACACGAGAAAACATGTAGCTGGATACTACTATTTCCAACAGTTTTGAGCAAGCACATAAAGAAGTGATTCCTCGGTAGTTTCGGACATTATTTTTGTCATTCTTTTTGTGCACCGGAAACATGAACGATGACTTCCACAGTGTTGGAAAACGACATTGCTGCATTGACATGTTGTAGATGTGCAGAAGAGGTAAAGCCTGTCCACGATAAATTTCGGACACTTTTTTTTTCAGTGTAGGTTTTGAATTATTTCACGGATTGCTGAAACGTTTCACTTATATGACAGCTGAAACTCTCCACTTTATTTCGTGGTACAACATGTTTACATTATCGTAACATTCACTGAAATGGCGTCCAATCAAGTGGAAGTGCGCAAACGCATTTTGTTTGAACGGCAGCAAAATCTGAATTTATCGGTACGCGATCTTGCCAAAAAACTAAAGCTACCGAAAAGTACGGTATTTAGTGTTTGCAAATCATTTGATCAGCGCTTGACTGTGGATCGGAAGGTTGGAAGTGGAACAAATCGAAAAATATGCTCCCGACAAATGGATAAGAAGGTGGTAGCCATTATTGAGAAAAATCCCAATCTTTCTGTGCGAAATGTGGCTCGCAAAAATGGAAAGTTCGAGAATTTTACAGAAAGAAGGATTAACATCCTTGTCAACTGTTTATTTTGTAGATATAACTCTTTTATTCTGAAATAAACAATTGTTTTTGTTGAATTATGAGTAACTTTTTTTTGCTGCCATTATTTGGGTGTCCGAAATTTAACGTGGACAGGCTTTACAATTAGTCCCGTGAAACATTTCTTCAGGATGCAGGCAGGAACTCCATCAGGACCAGGCTGATAGGAAAGCTTGAGCTTGCATAACGCTTTGGTGAGATCCTCCGCAGTAATGTGGAAAGTGTTAGCGTCTATGGCATCTCTCGGTACGTGTGTTAGGGCACGTTCATTACTCACATTAGTGTCCGAGTTTTCAAAAACTGATTCGAAGAACTCAGCAAACAAGAAGCATTTTTCGTCAGAAGTGTTAGCCATGCGGTCATCCATATGCATAACTGAGGGCAAACCATTATCCTTCCGTTTGGAATTCACAAAGTTCCAAAACTGCTTAGGGTTACGTTTCATGTTGCGTTCGACTTTTTTAGCATAACGTCGATAAAGACGGTTGTTCAGAACCTTGTATCTCTGGCTGCAAACTTTAAAAGTGGCCTTGTTTGACGATGATCGATCAGTGCGGTATTTTCGATGAGCAGCATTCCGTTCCTTTTTACGTATCCGAAGTTCACGACAAGACCATGGTGGCTTCGAAGGGGGGCGTAGCAAAGGCACACACTCCGTGAAAGTGTTATGAAGAATCTGCGTGAATTTGTCAACACAACCATCGATGTCAGCACAACGGTATACAGTGGACCAATCGATTCCTATCAGCCGATGTGTCAATGTCTCAAAGTCGGCTCTTTTAAAATCAAACGCGGAGAGGTCACATTCATCCGCTGTACTGATAAGAGCCCCGGTTGCGCCGTGAATGGTGAGAACAAGAGGTGGATGAGCCGGGTCAACCGGAACAATAGGATCGACAGCTTCCTCCAGATCAAACTTCCCATCGATTAAATCCTTTAGAAGAACGAGATCGAGCGTATTACCTGCATGATTTTTCATATCGTTAATTTGCTCAATACCGTTGGAATACATTCCGTCCAAAAAAATCGTGCATGATCGTGAAAGTGTCGAGTTGGGTATGTCAACAGTACAATAAAGCCTATTCGACCGTGTCCACCGTAAACCAGGTAAGTTGTAGTCTCCAACGATAATGATGTTGTCACCGTCTTTCATCGACATCGAAATCTCCTCTACACAGGCAACATGACGGCGAATCACCAAATGATCATTTGACACATCCGGTGGTAGATAGATCCCGCCGATAATTAGACTATATCGACTGAGCTTAACGGAGATCCAAACATGCTCTGTAGACAGGTCTGACACTGGGATTACTGACGAAGGGAATTTGTTGAGCACAGCAATTAGCACTCCACCGGATCGTTTTTTGTTACTCGTTTATGAATTTCGGTCGCAACGATACGTCGTATACCTTTCGTCGAATAGCATCCGAGATTCGATAACATCGTCTAGCCACGTTTCAGTGAGTACAAGGACATCGTACGAAGAGCTGTTCACGGCGGTGTAGAAGTCATCCAGTTTTGTTCTCAGCCCTCGAACATTTTGGTAATATATCATCACGTCGTCGGGGGAATGCAGGGTTTGGTTTTGACTGAGTTGTCTGTTCATTGCTGACTGATGTATAGAGTTACTATCGGAACACGATGAAAAACTACGAATGTTGAAAAATTCAGGAAGCGAATTGCTCATGTCAGATGAATACTCGCCTGCATTCGGTGTTTGGAAGACCCCTCCTCCAACCTCACACACAGGACCGGGATGACTGTGGGTCGCTGGCAGGAGAGGCTCGACTGTGGAGAGGGGATTCGGGGCTTCCATAAGGCTGGCAGGCGTGCATCCCGGTTGAGTTGAATGTAATTGATAATTTTCCACTGATTGAAGCGTTGTCTCTATTTCTCAAATGATGTCTGTGAAGATCAGATAACTCAGGCAGCGAATTGATCAAAACGTATGGATACTTGCCTGCATTTGGGGTTTGGAGGACCCCAGGGGCCCAGATAGCCGTAGCGGTAAACGCGCAGCTATTCAGCATGACCATGAGGGTCGTGGGTTCGAATCCCGCTGGTCGAGAATCTTTCCGTAAAGGAAATTTTCTCGATTCCCAGGGCATAGAGTATCTTCGTACCTGCCACACGATATACACATGCAAAAATGGTCAATCGGCAAAGAAAGCTCTCAGTTAATAACTGTGGAAGTGCTCATGAGAACACTAATCTGAGAAGCAGGCTTTGTCCCAGTTAGGACGTAACGCCAGAAAGAAGAAGAAGAAGACCCCTCCTCCTACATCATACACAGGACCGGGATGACTGCGGGTCGCTGGCAGGAGAGGCTCGACTGTGATGAGGGGACTTGGGGCTTCCATATACAACTGGCAGGCATGCATCCCGGTGAAGGTTGATTTGCGAACGATGTAAAGTGATACCATATCTATCTTCTATATAAATAAAAATGGAATGGTGTTTGTATGTCACGAAATGGCTTGAGAACGAGTCAACGGATATGAATGATTTTTTCTCCGTTTTCTTCGTCAAGGGTTCCGACGTGTTTGTGTGTATAAATATCCAAGGAAATTCACCGGAAAAGTTGAAAAAACGAGAGTGCACTGAACTGTCATTTTATACGGGACAATCCAAAGCGATTTTCAACAGCCTACTTGATGGCAAGACGAAGTTTGCCGGGACCACTAGTAGTGTATAAAACTATGATGCTTTATTATCCGTATGTAATTTTTTCATTAGTACCTCTTGTATTCGGTTTATGCTTATTTTTAAGATGCATCCAGCAATGTATACTCTTCCCTGTATGATTTCATATTTACATCAGATGAACTCATATCTAATCTCACATTCAAGATTATAATAGAATCAAATCAAGTGAAGAAGAAATCGCAAGGGAATGGCAATTTGAAGTTACATATTTTGTTGTATAAAGTTGGAATTATTTTAGATGCAAGTTCAAATCAGATCAAATTACTGACTTCATAAACATTTTCAATCAATTCAATTTTGCATTATATCCAATTCTAATGTGAACTGCACATTAATACAATATAAAATTTACATCGTTATATGATCTGTGGTTTGCTGGGAGGGTTTTTTTTTGCTTCTTTGAAATTTTATTTTGTGATAATACATGATCATAAGTGGACTTTCATTGGTCGTTTGAATAGCTTGGTTTGTTATTTAATATCACTTTAATAACATGGTCTGTTATTATTTTGTTATTCAACAACTTTTCAATAATTTATTGAACTATTGTAAACATATTACAAAGTATTATTATGCACTTAGTATTGCAATATTATAGTCTGTTATTTTGCAGGTTTAATTCATCAAAAATATTATATTGAATATGGTATCTCTTGAAAAGTATGCGGAGAGTGAAAGGTGGTGAATGCATCCTAGTCTTTTTTTAATTTGAAAACATTGAATTTTTGTTTTGCGCATAGCTCAGTTCCCTGACCACTTAGAAAGATGGCGTCTTTGGCAAATTTGCTCAGTATCACAAGGGCTAACATTATTCGAGCCGAAAGTTTCGAAATTTTTCCACTAGGCGGCGCTAGTGAGCATGGAATTTATGTTTTGCGGATAGCTCAGTAGCCTGACCAAAGTTGTTAAGTATGACATGTGCTATCGGAAAATCGATTGTCACGTCTTAAGTAAAAGTCGCATTGTCACGTTTAAGTAAAAGTGCCTAGAGATAAATACATACATTATTTTTTACAATCGGATAAAAGTGTGGCTAGTATCCTAGTATTTTCGACGGATTGGGAGAAATTTTGGTCAATTATTCGATGTGAGAAAAAGTAAGGATCCGTTTACTACTCAAATGTGTGATCATTAGCTATTTATACGAACCAAAAAAAAATATGTATGTTTATATTTATTTCGTAGTTGCATGAACTCCACATTTTCCAAGATATGGATTGGATAGAAATGAAGTTAGGTTGGAATGTCAGTTATTACTAATAAATTGGGAAATCCATTCGCTAGCAACCTTGAAGAGATAACTAGGGCTGGCACGACACTCTTGTTTGAATATTTTTGAAATATAAACCTTCTTTTTCATAACGATAATCAATCCTATCAATCAATCCGTTTGCTCTACTTTTGTCTTTCTTGGTTTGTGAAGAGTCTTCTATAGGCCACCTAACCAGGGTTGCGCTACCTACATCGTGCTAGAGGGGCTGCCTCCTCGGTGCTGACACGATACAGCATCCGTTTGTTCTTTACATGATGACCACGGTCACAACCATCCACCTTTATCAGGGCTTTGGACCTCCCAGCAAACCAGAGATCATATAAGGATGTTCATTTCAAATTGTATAAATGTACAATTTTCGTTGGAATTGGATATGATGCAAAATTTAATTGATTGAAATTGTTAATGAAGTCATCAATTTCATCTGACTTGAATTTGCATCTTATAGAATTCCAATTTAATCTGACCAAATATGTAATTTCTTACTGCCATTCCATTACGATTTCTTTTTTACTTGGTGTGATTCTATTATAATCATCAATGTGAGATTACATATAAGTCCATCTGATGTAGAGATAAAGTTATACAAGGCAAGAACCCAACATAAACAGAAAAGGTGGAATTCATCGACATAGGTATTGACTTACCGGTTAAAAGAACATCACCGTTCAACAGAAAAACGATGAAATCACTTTGAATCAGTATTTTCGTACGATGTCTATAATAAATTGCTGCACTTCGTTCCAACTGCAAACGTTAACATGAAACCTTCAGTGTTGCACTGGTTTGGTCTTTGCCAAATGACAATTAAGAGTGGTAACATTCACATACGATGCTCTACAGTGTTTCATTTATATTAGCCTAAAGACCTGTGCGTGGTATAGTGGTAGTGTATCAGGCTAGTAATCTAAAGGTCAGTGGTTCGAGGCTTGTATCGTGCTATTTTATTTGTTTTTACTTTATTTGTTTGTAAAAATTAAGTCATATAAACTGCAATACACAATCATACATGAAATTATAGTGAACGCCAAATCAAATTGTCTGGAGTTGTATTGACCATGATAAATTCTCTGAAATGTACGTATATGGCCTCCAGATTTGTGCGAATAGAGGGAATGTGTGCATTTTATACAATCTGTTTTTACCGAATAAGCGTTCACTTTATTCGCTTGCAGTCTCAGTTATGTGAACATATTTGTTGGCTGGGCCTGTAGCTCTGGTTCGGGCACGAAACGTGGACGTTGAAAGAGTCAGACCGGAAAGCTCTCGGTGTTTTTGAGCGTAAAGTGCTGCGGACAATACTCGATGGGAAACTGGAAAATGATGTGTGGCGCAGACGCATGAATCACGAGTTGTATCAAGTGTACAAAGATGCGAATATTATCAATCGTGTAAACGGCAGACTTCAATGGGCTGGTCACTTAGTGCGAATATCGGAAGAAAGAATTGCGAAAATAATATTCAGCAGGGAACCAGGTAGAGGTCGGTGGCTTCGGGGAAGACCACGAATACGCTGGCTGTACGCAGTGGAAGAGGACCTGGCGACCCTAAACGTTCGGGGCAACTGGAGAAGTTTCGCCCAAGACCGACGAAGATGGAGCTCTACAATACGCCCGGTAATGGCGTGACGCTACGCAGTAGCCATCAAGGTATAAAGGTAGGTAATTCAATCCTATAAAAAACATTTTCTCCCGATTTTTTACATACAGTGGTACCTCCATGAGTCGATGTTCCATGACTCGATATCGACTCATGGAACCATACTAAAAACATAATTTCATGGTTACTATGATGGTCCCCAGAAGCAGCTTTCCAAAGAATTGCTGTTCCATGACTCGATATTTCCATGAGTCGATGGTCCCTTCAATATCGACTCATGGAGGTTTCACTGTATATATTAAATCTCGATACTCTCGGCTCAAATAATGTTTGTCCTTGTGGTTCTGAACAACTTTTCCGAAGACGTCTTTTTTTCTAAATGATCACGCCACTGAGCTATCCGCAAAACAAAAATTCAATGCTCACTAACGCCGGATGGCGGCAAAATCTCGAAACTTTTGGCTCAAATAATGTTAGCCCTTGTGCAACTTTACCGAAGACGCCATCTTTCTAAGTGGTCAGGCTACGCAGCTATGCGCGACAAAAATTCATTGCTCACTAACGCTGCCTAGTGGCGAAATTTCGAAACATTCGGCTCAAATAAGGTTAGTCCTTATGATACTGAGCAACTTTGCCGAAGACGCCATCTTTCTAAGTGGTCAGGCAACTGAGCTATGCGCGAAACAAAAATTCTTTGCTCACTAGCGCCGCCTAGTGGCAAAATTTCGAAACTTTTGGCTCAAATAATGTTAGTCCTTGTGATACTGAGCAACCTTGCCGAAGACGCCATCTCTCTAAGTGGTCAGGCAACTGAGCTATGCGCAAAACAAAAATTCCATGCCCACTAGCGCCGCCTGGTGGCGTAATTTCGTATGACCACCACATGTCAGCCCTTGAGCTACTGAACAACTCTTCCGGAAACACCAACCTTCCAAAATATCTGGATCTAGAGGTATCATATGTTACAAAATTTTGCATTCTTATCCCTCATGGTTTATATAGCACAAATCAGAAAAAGCACCCCTACCGGCCTAGTTCTCAACTAAAAAGATGATCCTCAACTCCTAAAGGTAGATCGTACTTAGCACTGAAACTTCATCGAAGAATAATACTGTGCTATCACTTTTGGCATACGAGATATTCAACGACACCCCAAAGTGATGAAATCCCATAAGCCCTGGGTCTCCTATAACGCAGATTCCTATTACGCCCCCCATCCATATGTCTAGGGGAAGGGGTGGTAAAATGAACACCTTAAGGATATCATCTTGTTTCTGATAGAAAAACGAGAAATTTGTATAGTTCTATCGCACAACATCAAAAATAAGGATGTAAGCTATAGCAGCGACATGGATTCAGACTAAAATAGATAAATTTTCACATATTTTCATCCCTAGCAAAAAGTGATGCAAATGTTCATTTTACCTGCACTATGTGGGTAAAATGAACAGCGGCTGGTGGTAAAACGAACATCATGCAAGAAACGTGAGCAAAACAAATATTTCTGAAAATTTTCATTGTTCCGCCGAAAATACATCCATTTATGATTGTAACCCATTCAAAAAGAATTCTAAAGATATCAGATTTGACATCATATCATAACGATATTCACCTCACTGAAAAACCTCAAGTCTTCCGAGCTAAAAGTTACGTCAGTTCTAATTTCCAAACGTGGTTTTCTAAAATCTTAGTTTTCTTTGATATTTTCACTTCTATTGACCTACGTATCAACTCGAACACTCAGATTTATGCTCTAAATCGTCCGTGCGTGATAAAAAAACATCGAAATTAGTTTTTTCTCGGTAAAAGGAACGGTGTTCATTTTACCACCCCTGTTCATTTTACCACCACTTCCCCTAATAGGAGACCTGACTGTACTTTCGAGGTGGTCGACGAGTCTATGAGTCTATGAAATTAGCCATGAAATACGGAGACGCATCATCAGTGGAATTTTGGCTTACTATGGCCTCAGCAAAGCTAAACGTAGATGTGGCCAACGATTGTACCACTAGCACCGTCGGGATGGCCGACAGTCAATTATTGACGCAACCTGCTGTAGCCCTGAGCTGTCAGGAAGTTTGAACTGGCGAATGAGTGAGGAGAAAACGCACACCAAGCGCTTCAGTACAACGTTGGTAGCGGACGGCAGTTGGAAGCTCGTGCGACTCTATCGAACGAACGGAGGTGGAAAACGTCGCAGTTTGACAGGGGCTGTCCATTTATTACGTAAGACATTTTTCGGGGTTTTTCAACCCCCTCCCCCCATGGTAAGATTTTTTGTATGAAAATTAAAATTAAATTGAATGGTGGGTAAGAAATCTCAGACCCCCCCTCCCCCCATAAACCCTTACGTAATTAATTGACCGCCCCCAAGGAGGTGTTCCATGAGCCGTTGAGGCTGGAGCGCAATGCCCAGCACTTTACTGTGAATGAGTTGACAGAGGGAGTGTAAACCGAGACATAGTCACCGCCCAGTGTACTGGTGGAACTCGACGATTGCCGATCTGCGTGCAAGCTGCTTTCGGACTAGGAGAAAGATGCAGAGAGCCCACAACGACGCTGAAGAGTAGATCAAAGACCAGGGTACAAGGCGAAAAAACCGCTCTCAACAGGGAAATCAGATTAGCAAGATAGCCTGTCTGGAGGAACTCTGTCGCAACGCCAATGTTTTGACCACTAACTATATCACAGAGAACCGTAAGTAGTGAGACGAATCTGGAAACTGATTGCGACAGAAATGAAAACGATACGACGGATTGAGAATACGGCAAGATTCATTTTCTTTGCAGAATTTCCAAAAAAGATATCAACTACAATGCTAAAGCCGTTTTGAAAAAGAATTGTTTGGCATCCGTGGTGTGACACCTACAGAGTTGCAATGGCGAAGACCGTCATTGAAGCGCTATTCCCGCGGCACGAGCTGACGAGCAAGCCGTCCACACCGCACCATACGGATGACTCAGGATGACGATGACGAAGAAGCCCAGGTAACGAACGATGAGCTGATCGCGATGGCGAAAGGCTTAAAAACCAGGAAGGCTCCGGGACCAGACGGTATCCCCAACGAAGCTGTGAAAGCTGCAATCCAAGAAAACCCAGATATGGGCAGGATCGTGCTGCAAAAATGTATCGAGGAGGGTAACTTCCCCGACATTTGGAAGCGACAAAAGCTGGTGCTGCTGCCTAAACCAGGCAATGCCTCCTGAAGATCCTTCAGCATATAGACCGATATGTCTGCTGGACACAGTTGGCAAAGTGCTGGAACGAGTAATCCTAAACACGGAGGGAGAAAACGGCTTGGGCGACATGCAGTTCGGCTTTCCGGAAGGTAGATCTACCGTTGATGCCATCCAAAATGCCTTCAATAGTGCCAGTTGGGAATTGCTGGACCGTCCTTGGCACTAACCGACCAACATCGCGTCGCAGTAGGCAATGTCCTTCCGCTGAGGACTAGCCGAGTAGATCGCGAAACAGTACCGGCAAGTGGTCGTCGGGGTGCCTGTGAACTAGAAGCTTCACTCCGCCGGAACCGCAGGACCGACCTCGGCATCTGCACGGACAGCTTTGGAGTAGGTTAAGTCCACCATCGGGGACTAGCTGAGTAGATTGCGTAGTTGCACCGGCAAATGGTCGTCGGGGCGCCTGTGAACCGGAAGTTGCCCTACACCGGAATCGCAGGACCGACCTCGGCATCATCCCGGAAAGCACCGGTTCGGGAGATCATCCGCCGTCGGGAAAATCTTAGTCAGAGTAGGATAGATCCACCGTTTGGGACTATTCTGAGTAGTTCGTAGCGAGTCACCGGCTTAAGTCGTCGGGGCACCAGTGAACCGGAAGGCATCCTCCAACCGGAATCGCTGGATCAACCTCGATACTTCACCGGTCAGCAGCAGTGAATCGGTAACAAACGCGTAATGTTAACGGTTTCGGGAGATATTCCTACGTCGGGAACTCTCTGCTGAAGTAGGCTATCTCCACCGTCGAAAGGTTTCGCGAAGTATCACTTTGCCCTCCTCATTGATAGCATAGCATAGCATAGACTGACTGTACATGTCAATGGTCGCTACTCCGTGATTGATCGGAACTGGTAAGAATTGCACTACGATCCAAATGAATAAGGGATGGGAGTTTCCGCTTACTCTCGAAGTGCAATTTTAGCAGATCTAATATTATTGATCAATAACGGCGCCGGCCAAGTCCTTACAGTCAGTTGGGATGGGGAAGGAATGTTAGGGTGTAATGATTGTTGCTTCTAGAGACCGAGAATACCTCTGCATCTCCACAATCACCACGGGAAGGGTGTTTATTAGTGACGGAGGAAAAGATCTGGGAGTCACCTCTGGTCGGTGATGCGATCCATGGACAAGGGGGAAATATACGACTTGTATTTAAAGCTAGTTTTGTATTTTTGTCTCGAGAAGTTTTTGGAAAAAATACGTCAACATCTATAATGTCGAACAATTCAAAAGACGTTTTTATTAATGACGAAAACTGAAAATTTCATGTAAATATTTTAACTTATATGAAACAGGAATAATGCCGACACTTGTAGTGACGAACCATACATAGTTTGTTTGAAAATTACATATGAGTATTACTGTGCATTTTGTCTCGATATGGTAGAAGTTTTAGAAAAAACCGTCAACATTCACAATGTCGAACAATTCAAAAGATAATTTTTACTTATGTCAAAAAGAGAAAAATATATGTATATTCAAATTGTATAAGAAAAAAGCATAATGCCGACACCTATAGTGACAAACCATACAAAGTTTGTTTTAATATTACATAAAAGTTACGCTTTCAAGTAAATATCCCTCCCCTTGGTTATGCGACCTTGCCGCGATGGGAGGGCATAATCCATTAGCCCATATGATGGAAACCAAAGGCGTAACCTGTAGTGGTGGTATCACATTTTGGCATTTTTTGCTTAAAGCCGCGTCATAATTCATATGGCATAGACGCAATAATATCTCGGATGTGATCAGTATCAGTATTAGACAGTATTAGTAATGACACTACTACACTACTATTTCAAACAAATTCTGATGGAGCTGCTGATTTTCACAATGCTTCCTTTTCTCAGAAGCAAGGGAATGTGGGTACTTTTCAAAAACTACCACGTCACAATACTAATAAAAAAACAATGTTCATGTGGGCGCCATTGCCTAGTCCGTCTGAGTATTGGTCCTGGTAGAGGGGAAACTTGGCAAAAGCCAGACCGAGGGTTCAGCCTTGACAAGTTAAGCTGTCAGGCAGCTCCAACTGAATACCATAAAAAAAAAAAAAAAAAAAAAGTTACGCTTTCAAGTTAATATGTGTTATCATAAGCATGAAACGAACTCACCAGTTGGTAATCCATTCTCGACTGAACACAAAACTGACACTGACAGCAAAACTTCTTGGCGTCCCAAAAATAAACCGTCTTGCTTGGGCCTTCCCAAATACGTACCCAGCAAAACGCTCCAAAACAGGGGAAAAAAATCTCCGGCGACGAAAACACTCGCGAAACCGTCAGCAAACTCTATCGGACGACGCAAAACCGAACTTTCCTGCTTGGGCTTCACGAATCACTATCCAGCAAGACGCTCCAAAACAGGGGGAAAAAAAATTCTCCGGCAACGAAAACGCGCGAATCCGTCAGCAAAATCAATCGGACGACGCAAAACCGAACTGTCCTGCTTGGGCTTCACAAAGCACTCTCCATTTTGCCCTCCTCATTGATAGGGATTAAAAATCTTTTTTACTTTTTCGTCTTGAAGTTCGTTTGAAACTTATATCAACAGAATTGTCGCGTGTTATATATTTGTATAAATCTCATTTTCAATTTACCCTCAAATACCCAAATTTTTATTTTTGATCTAAATATCATTTTTCGCTATCTAAAATCGATTCAAACACGTTTCAAGCAATGATTTATTTTTATTCGCAAATTTGTAAATTTTGGTTTTTGATTTTTCTAATTTTTATTTTTGAACATCCCTATCATTTTCTATTTTTTCTTGAAGCCTCTTCTGGTTACCTATTTTTGACATAAATACAAAATTGAAGTTTAATAGTTATTTCAAAAATATGATTCTATAAATATGTTTCTGAAACAAATTTTATTTTCCGTGTAACTAACGGAAACACAGTTTTGGAGCAAAATTTATACCACCAGGCTCTACTTCTGTGATAGGTTGATAGTGGAAAAATAGAAAATGTACGAAATTTTAGATTACACATCATACAAGTATTAAGCATTTGTAGGTTATAAACAAATAAATTTAAAGAACATTTTTCTAAAATGCAAACATGTTTCAAAAGTCAACAAAAACTTTCCTAAAATGCGTGTAATAAGCCAAAGTTTAAGTCAAAAATAAAATCATTTTGATTTTCGAGTTACGAAAAAATACACAAAATTCCCAAGTGTACCCCGTCTAAAGGCGTGGTTGGGTATTAGATGGTTAAGCCAGATTCCTTTACCCAATGGATTGACCTTGCTGATTCATGAAGAAGCATCAACTGAATAAAATAGTTCAAGTTTAGTAGTTTTGCCCTCTTTGTCTCGAGAGGTTTTTGCATTTGCCTAAATTCAAAACTTATGTTGTCTTTCTAAGCAAACTATACATATCAATCAAAATATTGACCTCTGGAAATTTCTTATAAAGAAGAAAAATTGATTCCAAAAACAGTACAAGTTTGCAAATTGGTATTGAAAACAATAAACTACACAAGTAAAAAACAGAACCGGTTGAAACAATATGAAATGCGAAGTTTCAAATGGAATTTTCACTACTCTTTGTTAGACAAAATACTTCGATGGTTACATTTTTTGTCATGTTCAAACTTCCTTTCCATTTCATCTTACTCGAGCCGTTAAAATATATTTTGGTGTACGGTAGAGTGATACAAATTCTGAATTTTTGGCTCCCCTATGCTTAAACGATTTTAGTTATAGTGCCTTCCTCCCCTAGTTTTTTTTATTTTATTTATTTTTTTTTATTTATTTACTGTTTTTTTCTCTAGGAGAAAGCCCGTGGGAGAGTAGCTACTAGCACAACTGGATTTCACATTTCATTTTCGGCACATGCCTCTAAGAATTATAAATAGTATTTTGAATGCTGAACAACAATTTTACAACTTAACTCTTAAGTTTTCATGGCTTTCATCTTAATACATTGGAGGTTTTTGGAGAGCTACATGTTTTTATGGCAGATTCGTATGAAAATGTGATATATAACTTTTAAAATCTTCTTTCAAAACCGGCCTTTTTTATTTAGGTGGAGGATTATGGTACATCTAATCTAGTGCATTCTATTGTTTTGTAAGTCTTTCCATACTGTATATAATATTCAGTAAACATAAATTTGAATAGACCAATAATAATTCTTCACGGAACAAGTCTAGGAAATTGAAAAACAGTAATTCAGTCGAACATAGTACCAAATCCACCCTTCTCATTCGTATTTTCAATTCGTTGTTCGTAAATTTGCTCTCGTTTGGCACAACCATATTATCAAGGTTATGAAATCAATCTACCTGTTTTAATGCCTACACCGCACCAGCTGCGTGCTGTGGAAATGCGAAATTCGAAATGCACGACCTACAACCCAAATTCACCACCACACCCACACCAGAACGGAAGCGATAAATTTAGGGTTCTCCCCAAAACATAGTTAGGGAGACTTTATTGCTCCAGCACGCACTCCATCCATTTTTCGCCGTTGTAGGTCGGAGCGGAGCATATATCCAACCAACCGACCGTGTCATTTATTTTGGCAAACCCGATCGAAACCTGACAGAGGCAAACGCGCGTCATCACGACGTGCCACAAATGGGCAATAAGGGATTCACTGCTGAATTCTAATGCATGGTTACTAAGAAGGAAGCTCTCGCATTTTTTCCCTCCAATAATGTTTCAGTGGGCAAGATTAGACCCGTAATCGGACACATTTTGAAGTCGCTGATTCAAGCATTCCGGAAGAAAAAATTCTCAATATATTGATTTCGTTCTATTGCGGACCATATTTTGCCCACTGTGTAATGTTTGAGAATCTGTGGCAGTCAGTGCTATTACTGAAGGCGCCCATCAATAATTTATGGTGGGACCGTAGTGAAAATCCGTTTTCCAACCATTTCCGACATCACGACCCATCCGGACCGAATTGAGTGAAAATACATATCCGGAGCCCCGGAAATCCGACGATTTTCACTTGGCTTCAAAAATCAGACATTTAATTAGCCGATAAAACCTTACGTAAACACAGCTGATCCTCTCCGCGTGACATTATTTGCATAACTAACACGTAATGAATGACACTACAGTCGGTCCTGTTGAATTCGCCCCAGGCTGATTTGGGAGAGTACTCCGGCAGAGATTACAGCGGAGGTGGATAAATAATTGCGATGGGAAAAATATTCTCATGCCTCAAGAAATGGATAACCGTCACTATAGTTTAGCCAGAATCAGCCAATAAAATAATTCGAAACAAGCAATAATTGAGTATAAATTTGCAAATCGAATCCAATTTCGAAATCAGCTTTTTGTAAGATTTTTTTTTGTAGAATGCAGAGAAAATTTTCAAAGTCTTTGACGTTTACAAAGTGAGTCAAATATAGGCTAATATTTTCAAAGCTGAACGATCACTTCGACATCTGGTGGCTAGTAGGAGAACAGGCAACAGGCACTTGGGCCAACCCCCTGAAGAAAGTGCTAGTTCTTGAAGCCTGCCACCATCTGTGTGGCGCTAGTGATGAAGTAAACAAATTTAGGCTTTGCCCTCATCAAACCCCGTGCGGTAGCGACAAATGTCGTACGATAAAAAACATTATACTATTGATAATCGTTTTTCGTTGTGCCAAATAAAATGTGGCTAAATTATCTAGCAATTACAGAAAAACTGGATATAGTAATACGCACTCAACACCAGATTGATAGGTAAAATATGAATGTCGCATTCGAAAACGAGTGTGTCTCGTGCCTAAAACGGTATTTTTGGACGAGCTGTCAAATCAGCACCTTCTCCAGCACCAAATTTTTGGCTTCACTTCAGTTGTTCGTTGATGACAGCCGTTTCAGTCCTGTGACTTGAGCACGTCAGGAGTTAATCATCAATATTAACCTCATTTTCCCGAGCAGAGTGCTTCGTGAAGCCCAAGCAGGACAGTTCGGTTTTGCGTCGTCCGATAGATTTGGCTCACGGTTTCGCGCGTGTTTTCGTCTCCAAAGATTTTTTTCTGTTTTGGAGCGTCTTGCTGTGTAGGTATTTGGAAGGCACAAGTAAGACGGTTTGTTTTCAGGACGCCAAGAAGTTTTGCTGTCAGTGTCAGTTTTGTGTTCAGTCGAGGATGGATTACTAACTGGTGAGTTCGTTTCATGCTTGTGATAACACATATTTTCTTGAAAGCGTAACTTTAAAGTAATTTTAAAACAAACTTTGTATGGTTTGTCACTATAAGTGTCGGCATTATGCTTTTTTCTTATACAATTTCAATATACATATATTTGTCTATTTTTGACATTATTAAAAATTATCTTTTGAATTGTTCGACATTGTGAATGTTGACGTATTTTTTAAAACTTCTACCATATCGAGACAAAATGCACAGTAATACTCATATGTAATTTTCAAACAAACTATGTATAGTTCGTCACTACAAGTGTCGGCATTATTCCTGTTTCATATAATTTAAAATATATACATGTAATTTTCAGTTTTCGTCATTAATAAAAACATCTTTTGAATTGTTCGACATTATAGATGTTGACGTATTTTAGCCCTACCTAAGCTTCTACCCAAAACTTTTCGATAAAAAATACAACACTAGCTTTAAATATAAGTCGCATATTTCGCCCTTGTCCATGGATCGCATCATCGACCAGAGGTGACTCCCGGATCTTTTCCTCCCTCACTAATAAACACCCTTCCCGTGGTGATTGTGGAGATGCAGAGGTATTCTCGGTCTCTAGAAGCAACAATCATTACACCTTAACATTCCTTCCCCATCCCAACTGACTGTAAGGACTTGACCGGCGCCGTTATTGATCAATAATATTAGATCTTCTAAAATTGCACTTCGAGAGTAAGCGGAAACTCCCATCCCTTATTCATTTGGATCGTAGTGCAATTCTTACCAGTTCCGATCAATCACGGAGTAGCAACCATTGACATGTACAGTCAGTCTATGCTATGCTATGCTATGCTATTTTTTTGTAGAACGCAGAGTGTTTCCCTATTTTAAATGCCTATAAATTTGGCTGCAATTTGCCAATCCATACACCGCTGAACCATATCGAGAAAATGAATAATTAAATATTCGCGTTTAGTTTTTTTTTTTGTTTCTGTGACCAGCAGTAGCTCCGGTAAACCATGAGCTAATTATTATTTATGGATGCTGGTTTATGGTGCTTTTTCACGCTGACACCATCGCTAAATCCTAATTGTTGCCGGTTAGTGTGAGCAAAAGTGTCATTAATCATGAAATATTCATGTCTGATAGCGGGTCTGGGTGTGGCCTTCGTTCTGGTTATGGCGATAATCGCACTAAGACCAAAGCTCGTGTGGTGTTCCTATAATGATAGTATTTCGGGCAGTCACTTTATAAATCATTGACTAGTAGTTGAGCAAAGTTAGGCTCAAGGTGTCTGCCCAGCAAACCAGAGATCATATAAGGATGTTCATTTCAAATTGTATAAATGTACAATTTCCGTTGGAATTATATATGATGCAAAACTAAATTGATTGAAATCGTTAATAAAATCATAAGTTTCATCTGACTTGAATTTGCATCTTATAGAATTCCAATTTAGTCTGACCAAATATGTAACTTTAAACTGTCATTCCATTATGATTTTAACTTCACTTGGTATGACTCTATTATAATCATCAATGTGAGATTACATATGAGTTCATCTGATGTAGATATAAAATCATACAGGGCACATCGCCGAAATTGCTGCACTTCGTTTCAATTGCAAACGTTAATTCGATAAAACATGAAACCTTCAGCGTTGCATTGGCTCATTTGCAAAATGACAATTAAGTTCGGTTACATTCAAACATGATGCTCTACAGTGTTTCATTTATATTTGCTAAAAGACCATTTTCTGCAACAAAAACAGTACGGTACAGTGGTAGCGTGTCTGGCTAGTGATCTAAAGGTCAGAGATTCGAGGCTTGTCTCGTGATATTTTTTTTCTTTTTATTTTATTTGTTTGTAAAAACTAAGTCATATAAACTGCAATACACAATCATACATGAAATTATAGTGAACGCCAAATCAAATTGTCTGAAGTTGTATTGACCATGATAGATTCTCTAAAATGTACGTATATTGCCTCCATATTTGTGCGAATAGAGGGAATTCGTGCATTTTATACAATCTGTTTTTACCGAATAAGTGTCCACTTTCTTCACTTTCATTCTCAGTTATGTGAACATATTTGTTGGCTGGGTGAGTTAGTTCTGTACGTATGAAACATGACATCAGATCTATTTTCTATAGCTGGAAATTTCTTTGATTTCTTTGGGTGTGTAGCCATCTTATCCTGTATATAAGATAAATGAGTGTAGAAATGTCAACAGAACATTTCAAACCACTGAAACACTCAGTTATTTGTGGGGAATAAAAGTTAAACTAAGAGGCTCAAATTTAGATATTAAACTTATCCAAGCAAATAGAAAGTATCGAACCCTCTCTCAACAATTACATAATTCACTTCATGTTTCCCTTATAGTTCTTCTTCTTTCTGGCGTTACGCTCCAGCTAGGACAAAGCCAGCTTCTCAGATTAGTGTTCTTATGAGCACTCCCACAGTTATTAACTGAGAGCTTTCTTTGCCGATTCACCATTTTTGCATGTGTATATCGTGTGGCAGGAACGAAAATACTCTATGCCCTAGGAATCGAGAAAATTTCCTTTACGGAAAGATTCTCGACCAGCGGGATTCGAACCTACGACCCTCAGCATCTTCTTCTTCTTTGCATTGACGTCCTCACTGGGACAGAGCCTGCTTCTCAGCTTAGTGTTCTTATGAGCATTTCCACAGTTATTGTATGTCTACGCATAACTGTCACACTATACAATTCGCTGCGCTGATCTCGAACAAAATAGTCAGTAGGCAGTTTTGAATTAGCTGGTGTCTGGAAAAATCGTTTTGAACACCTTTTTACGTTGGCTTTACATTCCATGTAGAACACAACCTGTTTTATGTGTTGTATTATCGGGATGCATTCATCATTCATGCGGGCCTGACGTCAGATTTGATTGAAATTTTCAATATCAACATTTTATTACTCACCTATTTTTCAATGAATTCCAGTTGAATTTTCAGGGTCGATCACAAAATTTTTCTAGTTTATAGAACCAGGGGTATCGATTAAAAATTTACCGTAATTTCGTATTCATCACGGGGAGTACTGAAATAATACCACTTGAAGAATCAGTAATCACTTCAATTTCGAGTCCATGGGTTGCGACAAATCAACTTCATGATGTAGCAAACCAAGTCTAAATAAAAATACACAGAAAGAAATTATGAATAATAGCCGAAGCGCAAATAATTATTTCGCTGAAAAACTCTTCGCGTATTCGCAAATTCATTGTAAATTTATGATGGAAATCATGCACATAGTAGGAATGCTAATGATCGTGTGAAATTACACTAATACAAATAATTTCAAAACGTTTCCAAACGGTATTGAGCTTGATGCTATGATTTTTATACTGTTACTATCGTAATTTTACATGACTTAGCTAAACCCATCTTGCAGTCGATGCGGATCAAACATTCGGTCAGCCATATTGGAAACGAGCCGATAAGTGATTGTTGTGTTTTCAGATTCGTTTCGAGTTTTAAAATTGAAACACATATTGAATTATCTATAGTGCAACAGTGATTAGCTAATAACATACTCATTGTTGAATGGATGTGAGAGCCCGCAAGATTTGTGCCATCGGAAATGTTTTAGCAGCGCGCAGACGCAATTGAATCATCACTACCCTTTCGAAGGCCGCAGCATCTGACAGAGCAGAAAAAAAACATCGTTATTTGACAGAGATTTTACTGAATAAAGTGGATATACAGAGCGAATGGTGTTTATTTTCTATTCATGACCGGATGAGCCTATTGGAAACCACATATCTCGGTGTTTTGGATTCGTTCTTCAATCTCTTACCAATGTGTTGTTCTCATTGTAAACAATGGCGTATTCTACTAAGATAGCTGTTTGTAAAATTACACGACAACTGAAAATTACATTGACCCAAAACCCGAACTTGTAACATTAAAATCAAGCGTAAATTTATGCGTTTTCGAGCATTCCCTTCATGTGTATGATAAATAGTGTAAATTTACAGGAAATTTTCTATCTGTGTAGTTCGACCGTTTTTGGATGACTGCCACATGCTGGGTTGTTCCGAATACCGGTTCATTGGCTGAAGTGGCCATATTATATCGGCGAATCTGAAACCTGGCTTGCGACATATCATTTTTCATGAATTTGCAAATCATGTCTAAAGGTGGTTCAAATGTATTCGAATGACTTGACCACATGTAGGATTGTTCCGAATTCCCGGTTCCCTGGGGGAAATGGCCTCTAAATCATCGGTTCTGAAACCTAGCTGGCAACATCAAACTACATAAATTCCCAAATTTGGATACCCTGTTCTCCAGGGGAGGTGGCCATTATATTGGCGGTTCTGAGACCTATCTTGCGACATATCAAACTTGATGAAGTCAAGACGAAGTCAAAGTCAAGTCAAAAGAAGAATAGTTTAAGAGGTTTTGGGTGACCTGGCCATAAACTGGGCTATTCCGGATGATTGGTTCTTCGGTACAAGTGGCAAATATGTTGGTGGTTCTAAAGCTTCATTTGCGATGTATCAAATATCATGATTTTGCAAACCAAGTCCAAAGAAATGTCAAATCGTGTGAAGATTTGTGTCGTGAATTTTGAATTAAGTATTTACTTCGCAGAATAACCTTGAATTCACAGATGAGTTCATGTCAAGCCTGCAGCTGGAAGAGTCGATATATGAATTTATAACATCTTATAAACTCTCTAACTCACTCATCCACTCTTTCTTTCACTAACTCATTTTTTTTTTCTCATCTGTAGAGCCTTTTAACCACTGCTTCCATTATTTAGGAATATTGTGGTATGATCCATATTTTATTTGGTGCTCATCAAATATCCTTTCACAATTGAGATGTGATAGCCATTGGTTGATGTGTCACACTGTCCCAACTGGGCACAACTCGTTTTATAAAGTCTATTACCCTATTAGGACTACCTTGCCAAATTTCCAAGGGCTCTAATGACCCTTTTCCAAATGCTAACATTCTTTGATCAAGCAATGCTCCGCAGTTGCAGAGTAAATGCTCAGCAGTTTCGTTTTCAGCTTTGCAAAAACGACACTCAGAGGATTGTATTTTTCCTATCTTTTTAAGATGATACCTACTTGGGCAGTGACTGGTCATCAGGCCAGTTATTACCCTAAGATTTCCTTTACTAAGATTCAGTATAGCCCACTATGGGCGGTTTCCATACAGACTGGCGGCCAAAAATATTTTTTCCATCTCATGTCGTATTTATGAGTTTTATGATACAAATTTGATGTTTTATTTTCAAAAACAAGTTTTCGAGACTAACTTTTGAATAGGGCCTATAGCGAAATATTAAACTTTGTTACATATAATGCATATACGCCATTTATGCGATTAACGTTGTGCAAACCATTATAAATATTAAAACTTACATAGAAATGATTATTTGAATGATTTAGCGAAATTCAGTTATTTTCTGAATTAGTTTTTAGCTGTTTTCAATAGAAAATGGTTAAAAATATTGGAAAAATTCAAAAAGCCTTAAATTAAAAAAGTGCAAATTTGTGCAGCTAAATTCTTCTTACGAATTTCTTCGTAACATACTCGATGTGTTAACTATAAGCTTATTCGATTTTTTTAACCGCTTCATAAAAAAAACATCATAAAAGCCACTATTTTGAAGCTTTTTTTGATTTTTCTTTATTGTTTCTAGGTAGCCTTTTTTGTAAGCTTTCAAATGGTGTAAAAACATTTTACGTAAGTATTATAGAAAAAAAAGTTATATCATTTGAGTAAACCATAGTTTATGTTAATAAAAACAAGTTTTTCTCCATAGGCTCAACTTTGGCACCTCATATCTGAGTGTGCAATGTAAATCATGCCCTAATATTTTGGGGATTTCTTAGCAGACATGTTTACAATGAAATGGCGAACAAGAATTGAAATTTGGGGCACATCACTTTTTTGATTATTGGCCACCTGATAAGCCATAGTGTAGCCTGGGCTTTAGCTAGACTGGGTTTTATGAATCTTTTCGCTTGTATCCGTGGCGTTCCAATTGGATTCTACCATGGACATTTCCAAATTTTTCAGTTTTATCCTGAGGTTCAGGGCCGACAAAGCTCGAAGCTGCACCCTGTCTTGCTAGATTGTCGGCGATTTCATTCCCCTCAATTCCACAATGGCCGGGCACCCAGTACAATGTTACTTCGTTCCTACTGGCCAATTGCTTCAGAGAAAGAATGCATTCCCACTAAGTTTGATCTACATGTGAATGCCTTTAGAGCATTCAAAGCTGCTTGAATGTCCGAGAAAATACAGATCTTTGCAAACCTATAGTTTCTTTTGAGACAAACATTTGTACAATCAATGATGGCTTGTGTTTCAGCTTGGAACACAGTGGGACTACGCCCCATAGCGATTACCTTGCTGATACCAGGGCCGAAAACTCCATGAATTGATGCAAAGGCAGTATATTAAGAAGGGCATCCAAGGCAACCGATAGTGTACTTTTCATTGCCCCTGTCATTGATATACAAGCAAGTCTTTGCAACTTAGCCAGCTTCTTCTGAGCGGTTACCTCATTTGTCTTGGACCACCATACCAATGAAGCATAACTAACACAGCGCAACAAAAATGACATTTTTGCGTATCTCAAGGACCAAATTATGTGTCTCTAGTAGATTTGGAGTTACTGAATCTGATTCCGTTCTCAGAAATTTTCCAGCACGTCACAATTTTTAGCTACAGGTCGCCAAAGTTGCATAAAACAATGGTTTCATTGATGTTTACCTCAAATTTGAAGTATATTTTATCAAACTCTTTTGTGATCTTATCCACCAAACATGCAAAAGAGAACTTAAACTTTCGTTTTAGATACATTTTGGTTGAAATTTCACGATTAAATTGAGATTAAACCGATTTTTTCAACATGCTTGCAGTCTCCATACAAAAATCTCTGTTTCTCTTATATGGCAAAATACAATACTTTTCTAAACCATCGAAAAATAACTTTTCCGCATAAAAAGTATTATAACCTTTGATGATAAGTATTGTTATGCACATAAAGTTTGAATTCTGTGGCAAATTAATCCAATATATTACCTTACAAGCTGGAAAACTTGCATGCAAGTTGGCTGAAATAGTCAATTTTTGCATTTTCAACAACTAATATCTCAAAAACTAGACGTGCTAGGATATTTCTGTAAACGGCAATGAATTCAGCAACCCTTAATTAAGTTAATAGAGGTATTTCGGATGCTGGAGACAAAAACGTGTTCCGCAGTGTAATTTTTGGTCGGACTATTGCTGAATAAATCCAGTTTACCATATTAGGTCGCAGTCCCCAAATTTTTCCAAGGGCTTTATTGCAGACCCTTAGGGCATCAGTACCCTTACTTATGACCTTGCTCAGATGAGAGTTCCAGTTCAATTTCTTAACTAAAGTAACCCCAAGGTGTTTAACTTCTTCCGAAAATTGAATTTGAACTCCATTCAAAGAAGGCTGTATAAGCTTTACCTTTTTCCTTCTGGTAGAAGACACGATAATAGTTTTTGAAGGGTTAACGTTTAACCCCTCTTTCCTACACCATTTGAGAGTAATGTTTAACGCAGTTTGCAATCGATCGGAAATCGTGTTATCAAACTTTCCACGAAACAAGATGGCCACATCATCGACATATACAATTACCTCAAAACCTTGATCTATTAAATTTCTAAGGAGTTAGTCTACTACAAGAGACCACAGTAAGGGCGATTACACTCCTCCTTGAGGACATCCCTTCGTCGTCACTAACTCATATATTGTCTCATAATCACACATACAGAAAATTTTGCTTTCCATCCCAAACTGTAAAATCGTTTTTTTTTCACTTCCCCACACGTGGCTCCGTTTGGCACATATCACTTGAGCCGTCATTAGGTGCCTTAACAAAGTCTTGAGGATATACGTCCTCTACCAATCTATGCGTAAGAACGGTTATCTACAGCAGTATGCTTAGCACATAATTGGTCACTACCATCAGAGGGACTGTTATGCGTAGAAATTCACCAAAACCCCCGTATTTGTAAGCATAACAGTCCCACTTTGAATTTCGTAGCTAAATTTACTTTATTCCCCTAATTAAAACTCTTGACTCTAATGAACACGCTATTCTTTATACTGTTGTAAAGATTTTAATTCAACTTACCACACACCTGGACAATACGAGGCGTAAATGTGTTAAAATCTTTAAACGCGTTTTTCTCGATGCATATTTTGGAACATGGGACAATTATGCATATATCGGCAAACTGTATCTCATACTATTCGGGGTAATGGCTCATTCGGGGTAGTGGCGTTCGAGGTAATGACCCATTTGGGGTAATGGCTTTCGGAGAAGTGACCCATTCGGGGTAGTGGCGTTCGGAGTAGTGGCGTTCGGGGTAATGGGATGGAGCCGTTGTATAATGTATATACATAATGTGATGCTTCGATGTAACGTAAATTGTATATAGAATTTGAAAAGTAATGAATCAGAAGCCAACAAGGCAAACCTGTATCTAATGGGGTCACGGGGGAAATTTCATACATGTAGAATAAAAATATTATGTTGTGAGTATATGTCTAAAATGGTTCCTAGGTTAAATCCAAGAGAAAACTCAGCTTTTCCCACTGAGATTAGACATTAACTCGGACATTAGCTTAACATTAACTGCTCGGACTCTACTACCATCAGGTTTTGCTGTAAGAGTCATTTGAAAAAAAAAAATCAGCATGAAAAGTTCTGGAACCGATTTGGAACCAGGAATTATTATTGGTTGGTAAATGGCTAGGCATGGCGTACCATTGGTACCTTGCGTACCTGAAGGAATAAAATAGACCCGTCTGTGCGGTCCTTAGCCTCTTGGCCAGCAACTCCTATCCCTACCTCCTCGTGGTACTGGCCGGGGTACGAGTAACCTTGGGGAACATCGGGTAACCAACCCCCGGTGGGAACTTTGGTCGCATGCTGACAGGGAAGGGGGGGTTTGCTTTTGCTTTTGCTTCTGCAAACCTTGAGCGTCTGTACTCCATGTTAGGAGCGGCTCACAACAGCGTCTGTTCCCCATGTCAGGGGCGGCTGATCATCGTCCGAGTGACAAAGAAGGACTCTAAGCTAAACTGTGCACTATGGTCCTCCGAATATTTAGGGGGAATGGTCCTCCGGAAATCTGGGGGGTTGGTGTCAGGCCCTGCAAGCCAGCCGTAAAAAATCAATCAACGAATAATCAACGAGAGAATACGAACCGGGACAATCGGCGAAGACCACAGCGACGGAAATGGACTAGCGATTGGAAGCTCGGTACGTGGAACTGTAAATCTCTCAACTTCATCGGGAGCACACGCATACTCGCTGACGTGCTGAAGGACCGCGGATTCGGCATCGTAGCGTAGCAGGAAGTGTGTTGGAAGGGATCAATGGTGCGAACGTTTAGAGATAACCATACCATCTATCAGAGTTGCGGCAACACACATGAGCTGGGAACAGCTTTTATAGTGATGGGTGATATGCTGAGGCGCGTGATCGGGTGGTGGCCGATCAACGAAAGAATGTGCAAGTTGAGGCTCAAAGGCCGGTTCTTCAACTTCAGCATAATAAACGTGCGCAGCCCTCACTCCGGAAGCACTGATGATGATAAAGACGCTTTTTACGCGCAACTCGAACGCGAGTACGACAGCTGCCCAAGCCACGACGTCAAAATCATCATAGGAGATCTAAACGCTCAGGTTGGCCAGGAGGAGGAATTCAGACCGACTACTGGAAAGTTCAGTGCCTACCGGCTGACGAACGAAAACGGCTTACGATTAATTGATTTCGCCGCCTCCAAGAATATGGCCATTCGTAGCACCTACTTCCAGCACAGCCTTCCGTAACAATACACCTGGAGATCACCACAGCAGACAGAATCGCAAATCGACCACGTTCTGATTGATGGTCGGCACTTCTCCGACATTATCGACGTCAGGACCTTTCGTGGTGCTAACATCGACTCTGACCACTATCTGGTGATGGTCAAACTGCGCCCAAAACTCTCCGTCGTTAACAATGTACGGTACCGACGGCCGCCCCGCTATGACCTAGAGTGGTTTAAACAACCGGATGTCACAACGGCATACGCGCAACACCTCGAGGCTGCATTACCGGAAGAGGAGCTGGATGAACCCTTGAGGACTGCTGGAGAACAGTGAAAGCAGCATCAATGATGCAGCTGAGAGCAAGGTCGGGTACGTGGGACGGAGTCGAAGGAACTATTGGTTCGACGAGGAATGTAGGCAGATTCTGGAGGAGATGGAATGCAACGCGGGCGGTCATGCTGCAGCAAGGGACCCGGCAGAACGTGGAACGTTATAGACGGAAACGGCAGCAGCAGACCCGCCTCTTTCGGCAGAAAAAAACGCCACCTGGAAGAGACGGAGTGTGAGGAGATGGAACAGCTGTGCCCGTTTCAAGAAACACGCAAGTTCTATCAGAAGCTCAATGCATTCCGCAACGGCTTCGTGCCGCGAGCCCACACTCTTAAAAATAATGAAAATTATTCTGGACGTAATTCTGGTTATGACTGAATGACACATGATGTAAGTGATTGAACGACACAAAAACGTGTCCTTGAAGATGTATTGAACAAAAAATGTAATTTTACATGTTAAAGGACACGAAAACGATGGAACTGTGATCGACATTTCCCGAATCAGACACTAACGTATTTGAAATTAGACTCAAATTTACGTCATTCTGCTCGCTTCTTTTATGTGCATCCCAAAAGACGTAAATCACATTATTTTTTGGTACTGTGCAGATGTACAGGGATATGGAATGGTATGGATAAGGATAAAGAGCATTTTGACGGACGAGCGTGAGGTGATCGAAAAGTGGAAGCAGCACTTCAGCGAACACTTGAATGGCGCTGAGAGCACTGGCAATGAAGGACAGGACAACGGAGCAAATGCCATCGTCAGTACTGCGGGCGATGGAAACCAACCAGCCCCCACTTTGAGGGAGGTTAAGGATGCCATTCACCAGCTCAAGAACAATAAAGCTGCTGGTAAGGATGGTATCGGAGCTGAACTCATAAAAATGAACCCGGAGAGGCTGGCTATTTGTCTGCACCGGCTGAAAGGCACAATCTGGGAAACAAAACAGCTACCGGAGGAGTGGAAAAAAGAGGTAATATGCCACATCTGTAAGAAAGGCGATAAGTTAGATTGTGAGAAACTTCGAGCGATCACCATTCTAAATGCGGCCTACGAAGTATTATCCCAGATCGGTTGAAAAATTATCGATTTGTCGTTGACATTTCAGTTTATTTTGATGCTCCAAATATGTGCATGAAAACAAACTGATATTTACAACATATTTTTAGCTGTGCAACGCATCACCTTTTCATCGATTTTAAGGCGGCATACGATAGTATCGACCGCGTAGAGCTATGGAAAACCATGAACGAGAACAGCTTTCTTGGGGAGCTCACAAGACTGATAAGAGCAACGATGGAAGGCGTGCAAAAGATTTCAGGCGAATATTCCAGTTTATTTGGATCCCGCCGGGGACTACGACAAAGTGATGGATTTTCGTGTCTTTTGTTCAATATTGCGCTAGAAGGTGTTATGCGGAGAGCCGGGCTTAACAGCCGGGATATGATTTTTACGAGATCCAGTCAATTTGTTTACTTCGCGGATGATATGGACCTTGTCGGCAGAACATTTGAAAGGGGGCAGACCAGTACACCGAGGCAGCAAAGGTTGGTCTGGTGATGAATGCTGCCAAGATAAAGTACATGTTAGCTGGTGGGGCCGACCGCGACAGGGCTCGCTTAGGTAGCAGTGTTATGATAGACGGGGATACAGAGGCGCATCGTCAAAGGAAGTCGGGCCTACTATGGCCTCCAGAAGAAGCTGCGGTCAAAAAAGATTCACGCCCGCACCAAATGTACCATGTACAAAACGCTCATAAGGCCGGTAATTCTCTACGGGCATGAAACGTGGATGATGCTCGAGGAGGACCTGCAAGCACTTGGAGTCTTCGAACGTCGGGTGCTTAGGACGACCTTTGGTGATGTGCAGGAAAACGGTGTGTGGCGGCGAAGGATGAACCACGAGCTCGCTCAACGCTACGGCGAATCCAGCATCCAGAAGGTGGCCAAAGCTGGAAGGATACGATGGGCAGGGCCTGTTGTAAGAATGCTGGACAGCAACCCTGAAATGATGGTTTTCGCTTCGGATCCGGTTGGTACAAGAAGGCGCGGAGCGCAGCGAGCTAGGTGGGCGGATCAAGTGCGTATCGATTTGGTGACCGTGGGGCAGAACCGAGGATGGAGAGATGCGGCCACGACCCGAAACTCAGGGTAGTCAAATTAATTTTCAAAACGAAAAGTTCCAGAACCGATCCGGAACCAGGGATCATTCCAGGAATATTTTTAGAAATTGTCTTCAGAAATATAATTCCTACAAGAATTTCTGGGAGCCTTCCTTAGTCTGGTATTGGCATCAGTAGTTGAAAGACAAGCCATTTTGAATGCATCCGAATCGGTTCTGTAACTTTTCCATTACGAAAAGATCCTGGACCAAGGATTGAATCCTGAGAAAATTGAGAGAATCTCTCACTTATCGCTCTCTGTAACAATCATAATTTTTAGCACATTACAAGAGCCTGTTTGTCGTATACTGCTGCAACCCTGATTAGATCGGGAATGAATGTTCAAACTTCTAGTGCAATACCTAAATAACTCCTGTACTGCCGTTCCATAAGGTTTACATATAATGTCCAGCGGTCCAAAAAGTTTACATAAAAAACATGGGACCCCAGTGAACCACGTATCGTATAAGAATGTGCATCCAAAATCACATATTCGTACGTCAAAATTCAGAATCGCACAAGATGCCATATTAAGCGTTATCAATGTCAACTTAAGATGCATAAAAATCTCCAATACGATTCATAAATGACAATCTGTGTTGACAACAAAACATGTTGTAAATAGTGCATCACAAAATCGCGTTATGTTATATAAACTGACAGATCATATATCAATCCAGAAAGCATCATATGAAATCGCAATAACTTAGCAAAAATTTCACCCAAACTTGGTATCTGCTGACTATGGGCCTCGAAGAACAACAAAGCACGTGTCGCTGTACATGAAACATGCATTAATATTGGCAACCGTTGGTATTACAGTGGTAAGGTAATAGATTCCTGATCTAGAAGTCCCGCGTTCGAGGCTTGCTAGAAACTTTTTTTATTTTCATCCAAATTTTGAGGCATTGTATTTCTGGTCGCAAAAAGTCTGAAAAAGTCGTGCCAAGTACGCATATAGTCTCCACTTTGGTAGGTTTATAGCCTTTTCATGCATTCTATACAATTGAATTGATTCTTATAAAATGATGTATAGCAAAAATTATACCAACCAAAATGTTGACTGGGAAGTAGGCGAAAAAGGGCAGAGTAAGAGTCCCTGATTTATTGCTTAATCGGTTATTGGAAGAAAATATTAAACATAGACTTAAATAATATTCACTTGAAAAATTGCTCAAAATCTTCGAAAGAGTTAAAAACGAGTTATTCCTGGATGACATTCAAGAGAACCTTCTGATTAGACATCATGAGAAATCTCTGATTGATTGTATGGAGGAATTTTTCGAGAAATTCGTGAAGAACACATTGAATTGTGAAGAGTTAAAGAGGAATTCCTAATAATTCCTAATAAAATTAATGATGACAAAAAGATCAGCGTAGGAACTCCTGGAGCAATTCTTGAAGAATTTTCAGAGAAGCTCCTAGGTTGTCCTAGAGAAAATCTTTTTGGAATCAATGAAGAATTTCCTTCAATCATTTTGAAAATTAAGGATTTACTGCAAAGAGCCTTACACATTTTATTTTTTTGCTGAATCTAGATCAGGAGAAATAATCGCGAAAATTCTTCAATTTTCAAATTCCGTACCAATATTTTAACCATGCCGAACGTAAGGTAGATGTACCGGGTATAGCGATGGGCGATTTTGAATCGATGTTCCAAAAATCGATATTTTCCGATTGATCGATTTTTTGAATCGATGTTAGGAGCACCCAAAATCAAGTAAATCGATTTTCTTCATTCGATTTTTTGTTTCAATTCAAACTGATGTAATTGATTAGAATTTATTAATGAGTTGATATAGCTTCTAATCAGCTTCGTAGTGATTAATATATAATTTTTAATTTCAAACGTTGTTCAATCGGAGGAATTCAACAATCATATGCAATTTTATTTTGTATTATTTTGATAGCTTGTTTTTGCAAATTTTCATATAAGCTGTAAAAGTATCAGTGCACCAAATTGTCCATGTATCCAACAGTTCGAAAAATTTTGGAAAAAATTAAGCGTAAATCTAAGAAATAAGTCAAAATCATAGAAACACCGTCTGGTTCTGGTCTGGTCTTCCTATAAATAGGACAGTACTTGTAGCGCCAATATCTTGAAAATAAAAAGATTTATAGGAAAAATATCTTATGCAAAGTTGATCTCAGGACTGCTGACTTCCACTAGGTGAATGTTTTAATTCAAAATTCACTCCAACCAAAATTGCATGTAGAAGTAAAATATGAAATAAGTTTTCGGCGTAAAAATATTTGTTTTGCTTATGTCCAATAAATCCAGTATATAATTTTATAAGTCCAGTGTTAGATAGAAAATTATTGTCTTCGACAAAGTTGGTCTACTAATTGAGCCCTATTTGCCCGGATGTCTTCGACAAATTTGTTCAACTAAATGAGATCTATTCACTTTGAACTTAATTATTCGGTGAACACTCTTAAGGTCGCGCTAGTGGGCAAACATTTTATTTGCTTGTATCTAAGTCCAATGATGAGGCACAAAGGTGGTGTTTTCAACAAAGTTGATCATCTAAATAAAACTTAGTAACCTAAACTCTTATCAGTTCGGAAATTACTTACCAGATAGCGCTCGTAGGCATATATTTTATTCGTTTTTATCTCAGTCTAGTAATAAGATACAAAATTAATGTCTTCGACATATGTTTTCAACTAAATGAAATCTATTCGCCGGTAAACACTCCGCTTTTTTCATTAATATCTCGATCCAGTGATTAAATACATAGTTGGCGTCTACGACCAAGTTGATCAACTGAATGAGACCTATTCGCGTACAAATTTATGAGTAAGAAATTTGCTTCTAAGAAAACACTATTGGGTAAATAATGCATTCACTTATATCGCAGTCCAGTGATAAAATCAAAAGTTTATATCTTCGACAAAGTTGAACAACTAAATTAGATCCATAAGTGTAAAACCATATAAGTTCGGAAATCATTCCAAAGATGGCCCAAGTCGGTCATTTTTTCGCTCGCCTATGAGTAATCTATATAAATAAAAATGGAATGGTGTTTGTATGTCACGAAATGGCTTACGAACGGGTCAATTGATCTGAATGATTATTTCTCCGTTTTGTTCGTCAAGGGTTCCGACGTATTTGTGTGAAAAAAAATCCCAATATATTCACCGGGAAAGTCGGAAAAAAGAGAATGGACGGAACTGTCATTTTGTATGGGACGATCCATAGCGTTTATCAACAGCCTACTTGATGGCAACTTGCCATTGGCAAGACGAAGTTTACCGGGACCACTAGTGAGAAATAAATATAATGTGCTCGACAAAATTGATCAACTAATCAACGTTTTCGTGAAATCGAGAAAAAAATAAACAAACAGACAGGTACGCCTTGATCAAAATAATGATTACTTACTAACTACTGTTGAAGAAGATGGTCATTTGAAGGAAGAGAAGAAAGTACAAGATGACAAATATACATAAGTGATACAATAACTACGTGATAGATTTGTAATGTTATCTTCAGATTTTCAGAAGCACGTTTCAAAAGCATATAATAGACGGAGTCCAACACTACACTGTCTTTGAGCTAAAGAATAAACTTTTGTTTGGTCCTAACAAAAATATGATAGTGTCAAATATATCTCAGGATTGCTATCAGATCCTAGCTACACCGTGTAATAGCTTGAATCAGTAAATTATTTTGATAAAAATGTGTTCACAATTAGCTGTTTGGTAACTGTTCACGTGAGATTTTGCTTTATTGTATCCAGTGTGTAAGTGTGCATGATCAATGTGTGTGTTTTACTCACGTGATAAACCAGAAAATTGAGTTGAAGCCGCTGATTGATTTCATAGCTGGTATGATCTATGTTCACTCTTTATCTTTCAATTTCATGACCAGGAAACGTCCATAAATCGCGTTACGCAATATCTGTCCACATTCATCCTTTCCTTTTTCCTCTATATTACACTTTTTTTAATTTGCTGAATAAGTAACGTAATTTGTATACGACCCCCTTATCTACAGGGTTTCTCAATTTTTCACATTGTTATGGGCCGACTAGCCTAAAAATAATTTGATAAATTTCGAAAATGGTCTCTGAACTGGAAATAGATGACACACTTTCAAGACAAGACATAGACTTTTTTGTATTTTGTGAATTGACAAACTCCAATTGTGAGATAGTCGTTGATGAATTAATAAAAAATGCTACAAAATTATGTGCTGGTGTTTTTTGCGCGTTTTCTCCTCATAGAGATATCACTTATTTTTTTTGCGGCTAAATTATTAGTGAAACATACCTTAAAGTTTATTTCAATTAGGAAAGGGCCCCACAAATATCGAGGAAATGTTATAAATTATAATTTAAATACGGGTATAATGGAGTATTATACAGTAATGCTAGCTTGAAATACACCAAAAATTTTTGGTTTGAGGAGTCGAAATACAGACATTTAAACAGTTTTATAAATAAAACCACACAAACGGGTCCAAAATCAGCAATTCCAAGTGGGTCCAAAATAGACAACCTCGGCAGCGAGCCGGATAATATTAGAATCAATTGGAGAGGTCCATAACATGAAATGTATATTTCTCTGCAAAAATTGAATGATTTTGTATGTTTTGAAGGCGTACTATGAAGTAAAGACATGAAACTATAGTTTATAGACTGTACAAAACGTATATCCGTCTAAGATATATTTGCAGAAAAACCTCGAGAATGAGTAACAGCTACTAGCATTGAAACCCTTGATAGAAAAGTAGGTCGCAATCCATAAGGACAATATTGTAACACTATCGTGGGCGTACTTGTCGTACAAACCCTACGGTACAACCGACGAAACTTGGTAATCAATTAATGTGATGAACATCAAAGAGGTAAAATTCCGTGAGGCTGTCAGTTTTCTTTTCTATTCCAAACTGCAGGTATATAGATCCCTTACGTTTTTCGAAGCAGGCTCACAAGACGCGCTATCAATGTTCAGCAGCGGGAGGGAGCTCAATTGTAGTCCGATTCCGAAACAGGTTGTTGGTTATTGTGAAAGGAGAAAAGTTGAGTTTTAGAACACACTTTTGAAGGACAAATTTTTTGCGCCTGTTTCCTTCATTGTTCTCGGGCCGAGCATGCACAGTAAAATACACGCAAACGGAACGGTACTCCCCGCTCTGGATATAAGCTTGCTCTTGTCCTTACGCACACCGATGCACGCAGAAAGATATGCCGATGGGTTTAGGGTAGGAAAAATACTTTTCAGGAGATCCGCTTGCAAGGAGGTATATCCCTGGATTGAACTTTGTTTGTCGAATAGCACCGAATAAAATCCAGGCTTAGGAATCGAACTGCAACTGAGATCCATTGGGTATGAGCTACGATTAGATTATAAATTCGTATTACCACTTCTTTGGAATCGATCATTATCACTAATCACTCCGGGTTCAGGACACATTGTCGCTGATTGGGATACGACTCTCATACACACCGTGCGAACGTGAGAATTTATCGAATACACTCACTCCCGACATAAGCCCTTGTTTCTTCCGTCAAGCTCCAGGGGCTTCCAAACACGAACTGGACCACACTCTCAGCTCTCGACTTTGCTCCTGCTTGGCTTGGATCTTCCTGAGCCTCGGCTCTCCTGCTCTGCTCACTTTTCAGGCTAACGCTCACGCTTTTTCCTATGTGCTGCACACTTTTCACATGGCTCGTTTTTCACTCCTACAGATTTTCCAACAAGCGAAAATTTCCCACTAATCAGTTTTCAGAGATTTTCCAATTTTCAATTTTTCCCAGCTTCACACCTTATCGCCCTGGGTTCTTCTTCTTCAACAAAGCCTTCCAAGTCAGGGCGTTCGAGAACTCTTCAAAAAATCCCACAAATTTCTCGCCTCAGTCGGGCAGATTGCTTCACGGTTTTGGCTGGGGCCCACATTCACAATTCTTCAACCGAAAACCACTGGGTGCTTTTCACTAAATCCATTTTGATCTGATTACTGGTGCTGCTGCTGTTGCTCCTACTCCTGCTTCACGATGGTCCTAATCCAACTGGGGAAACTCATTTCAATTTTCACCGCGTTAACAACCGGAGAACTGAATTAGAAATCACTACATCCTCTAATGCTCCTTCTAGCAGCATCCTGCAGGGCCAATTTTCGCTGTCACTATCAGCACAAACCGAGATGGAAAACCGTTCACCAGCTCATCTTCAACAGATTTTCCTCCTCCCCAATTTCCACCTGCTACATTCAATGCCAATCATTTTCACTTTTGGTTTTCCGTTTATCTTCTTCGTTTGCCACCTTGCCCCACCTCTCAGCAACTTTTGGGCCGTTTTTCTTTTGTTCCACCGCAGGAAAATCCGTTTTCCCGAATGCGATTACCTCCTTTTTTCAACGGTTATCTTTCACGAAGATAAAAGGTGGCTAATAGTGACTAAATCAAAAAGAAAAAGTATACTCTCACTGCACATATATTTAAAGCATTAAGTAACAAATTTATACAAAAACAACAGCACGACCCTAAACCGGAACACCAACTGGAGCACAGGCTCCGACCAGCCAGCCAGAGATGCCGAGCCAGGATATCCCCCTGATTTTAGCACACGGGCACTCACCCGAAGGCAGGCACTCAAACCCCCCGTGAGCCCTTTTTTAGAACATCTTCGTGCCCCAATCGAACACCACGTGTGCAACAGAACGAGCCGGAGCACCACCCCACACGGCCGGGACGGGAGAAACATGCGCGCGACCCTGACTACGCACACCTGGGCAGAAATTAGAATTTCGCGACAAAATTCCAAGCAATTTCATGATCAACCTCAAAGTAATACAAATTTAAGTATACACTCACGTGCAAAAGTTTGAGTGCACCTCAAAGAAAGCATATACAAGTTTTTTGGCTATACAGTCACCCCACGCAGTTGAATCACCCACAATTTATGAATCAGCTGACTTCAAAAGACAAAATCATTATCAAACTTGTAACAAAACATCACAGAATTTGTTTTACTGATAAGAAACTATGTGTAAAAATAATTCTGTGATGTTTTGTGACAAGTTTGATAATGATTTTGTCTTTTGAAGTCAGCTGATTCATAAATTGTGGGTGATTCAACTGCGTGGGGTCACTGTATCTTTGTGATTACACGCCCCATTGAAACTCTCTATGGCGCATTACAAAGGCGTTAGTTATTCTTACTTCGTAGGTATTTTTCCAAATATATCTTATGAATTTTGTGTACTGGTGTTTATGATAATTTACAAGTTTTTCCGAGAAACAATAAATGGGTCAAACTTGTGCCACGCAAATTCGAATCATCTTATTCATGTACAGGTCAAAACTATAATAAATTATTTTATGTACAAAGTAATACACTTAGAAACATCTTAACCCAAAGTCTAACAGTACCCGAACAAAAAAGTAGAAAAAATCTTTTCCTCTCATTTTGTTCCATGTGATTGGAAAATGTCACTTCTTTAAGTAAAAATTTGGCAAAGAAAATAAAAAAATTGCCTCGATCAAAATATCTACGATGTTATAGCTGATATCTTTTAAAAATGAGCCATAGAGAGTTTCAAACAATCATAGATACATGGACAAAACACTTTTGTACGTTTTAAGTGGGTGACCCTAAACTTGAGCACGGGAGTGTATAAATTGTGGTAAACATTCTTGCGGAGCCATCCTTCCTATAAACACGGAGTTTCTATATACACATTCATTTAATTTTTTTATTTCATTTCATTTTGTTTTATTTCATTTCATTTTTATTTTCCATAAACATAAGACATAGTCTGTTAAGCGTAGATTAATAGTATGAGATGACACATTAAAAAAAACTTTCTACGAAAATTTATATCTATTCATGATAAAAGAATTGTAAACATGTTTTCTTAAACCCTAATGATGAATTCGTATTTTGAATATGCGATGGTATATTATTCCATAAAGATATACCTCTAACTAGGAGTGAACTGGCATAGTGAGAAGTTCTTACGCGCGTTATAACAAATTTTTTACCTCGTACGCTTCTCAAAGGAATCAATTTTGAGAATAAATAACTAGGAGATTGAGTTCGTATTATGTTATGTAACAATAAAACAGATCTAACTGAAGGAAATTTGTTAGAAGGGCAACCGATCAAAGCATTCTGTAGCGGAGTAACATGCGAGTAGCGATTTAGATTGTAGACAAATCGAATGCAGCAATTAAGTGCAACTTTCAATCGATCCATTGTAGTTCTGGATGCCTGAGTCATAATAAAGTCGCAAGTTATGAAATGTGGGAGTATTAAGCTTTTGAACAATCGAAGTTTCGTAGCCGAACTCAAAAAATATGCGTTTGATCTAAGAGTACGTAAAGCAGCATAAACTTTCCCACACTGGTGTAGAATGAAACTATTCCATTCGAAATTTTGTTTAACGATGATTCCCACTCGTTACAACATCAGAGTACAAAATTCGATTACCATTCAACACTATTTCTGGTTTTTCCACCATCCTCTTAAAACGGCTGATTTAACAAGCCTGAGTTGTACGTGCATTTAGAATTAAATGATTCTCCACAGCCCAATCCAAAATTCTTTGCAAATTATTGTTCATCAATTCTACAGCAGCGTCAGTAGTAAGCCCTGAGCACTTAAAGTACACTACAGTACAAAAGGTGGACATTACAGCCTGCTAACCTTAGTGGGAGATCGTTGATACACTCCCGTGCAAAAGTTTGGGTTCACCCCCTCAAAAATACACAAAAGTGTTCAGTCCATATCTCTGTGATTACACGTCCAATTGAAACTCTTTAAGACGCATTCGAAAGGCAAAGAGGTATTCTTACTTCGTATGTATTTTTTCCAAAAACATTTTTCGAATATTGTATACTAAATTTTTATTTAAAGTTGTTACATTTTTCAAAAAACACACTGAAAAATCATATCTAATTTCCTCAGCATTGGATCGACCAAAATTTTGAAACAAAGTGTCATTAGAATCGTAATCTTATATTCTTTGAAGAAACCCCACGAAATTTTTACGGAAAAATCTGGAAAGCACACCCAAACTTTTGCACGATACACCATACTGAGGGGTGAACCCAAACTTTTGCACGATGACTTGACTGACTGTTTCATTGATTTTGAATACTTTTCAGATTTTTCCGCAAAAATTTTGTGGGGTCTCTTCAAAGAATATAAGATTACGATTTTAATGACATTTTGATTTAAAATTTTGGTCGATCCAATGCTGAGGAAATCAGATATGATTTTTCAGTGTGTTTTTTGAAAAGTGTAACAACTTTAAGTAAAAATTTAGTATACAAAATTCTAAGAATGTTTTTTGAAAAATACATACGAAATAAGAAAAACTCTTTGCCTTTCGAATGCGGCTTAGAGAGTTTCAATTGGACGTGTAATCACAGAGATATGGACTGAACACTTTTGCATGTTTTTTAGGGGGTGAACCCAAACTTATGCACGGGAGTGTATATAACGTGAATAATATCGGCCCAAGTACTGAGCCATGAGGTACACCTGAAGTAATAGGCAAATATTCTGAAAACTGATTATTCACGAACACAGTCTGCGATCTATTCGTCAGAAACGAACGAACGAGACTTACAGCATCAAAGTCGAACCCATTCGTGCTGGAGCCAACTAGCCGAAACCCTATATGCTACATAACAACAAAATCTTAGTTTTACATGTCACGTAATCTTTCCTGATTTTCATGTGAAATTATATATAACTGATTATTCAACGACAAATAATGTAAATTGCATTCTTGAGTGATACTGAAACATTTAATGCTCTTGCATCCAACATTTGTCAATATTATGAGAATGTTCTGTTCACACGATTATACACTGCAAATTAAAAAAAAATGCACGTAAATGGATCAGTGGCTCGATTACTTCATATTAATCATTGATTTTTCAACACGAAATAATGTAAGTCGAAACATTTTGCTTGCAAAATTCTCTAAAAAAGACAAGATTGAGGATTTTGCTAGCAGAGTTGGATATAATAGCTGTGCTTGTGTATTATATTATTGTGACTCGGGCTAATATTACGTGACTTGTGAATTTAGAACTTTTGTTTTGCTCTGTACTAGTCCTCCAAGTGCGTGGTTCTGCTCTGTTTGAGTTAAAACCAGTGCTGCGATGGATCTTCTTTGCGAACGATATTACGCGTTGCAAGAAAAATTTTGATTCCTGGAAAATTGAAACACTCAGGCTGCTAAATTTTCCAGGCTAAACATCAAAGTCAGCCTTGCTCGTCGTTAAGTGTGATTTTTTTCATTGGCGTGACAATCGGGAACAAATTTAAAAATTATCTCTACGACAGTTATTTGTATGCTATGAACAAATGAAATATTTCAAATATGCCCTCGTCCAGTATTTGAACAAAATATTATATTTTTCATGAACATCTAAGTACTAAGAGCTCCGCGGAGGGGCGCAGTTTTAGTACGGTATTGTTTAAAGTTTTTAATTGAATTCACAATCGAATCGCGCAGCTCAAAATGGGATTTGAGCCTTTTTGTTCTATAGCCTGATTCGCTGCTGAAGGCCGGTTTGCTACTGACAAGAAAAGGAATCGCCTATCTCGATGCGTGGAAAATTTCTCCCAAGAAATGGTCAAGAAAATCACTTTTTTCTGATCGCAGTACGCAGTTGAGAAGAAGTGTCACTTCAAAGGGGGCTCTCTGTAGGAAATTTCTTGACCCTTTCAGTCAAGGAATTTCTTTACTTTTCTTGAACGAAACAGCATACTTAGCTTGACAAGTAATTTCTCGGCCTATCTTGATGCATGGGAAATTCCTGCAAGGAATCGATCAAGAAAGCTATTTTTTCTGATCGCAGTACGCAGCTGAAAAGAAATGTCAGTTCAAACGGGAGTTGCTGTAGAAAATTTCTGCAAGGAATCGGCGGGAAATTTCTTTAGCGATTCCTGTTCAGCAGCAAATCAGGCTTATAAGTAAAAATGTGAGCCACAATTCGATTCTATATTTGTGTTTTACGCACTTTAACAAGAAAGATTGTCATGATGACTTCTTATATCTCATATACTGTCTCCTTCTAAGCGATTCCAATTAGCGTCTCACATGGAGGGATAGGTGTCTAAAAGCATTGGAATTAATTGAAAGGCTCAATTTTCAAGATTTCTTCTTTGGTTCTTTGATGAACCAACGATGAGAAAAGTAGTGATCAGGCATTGAAAATCCTCAGCTCATGATCAAAAATCAGTCGATTGTAGGCACCGTTGATGCTCAGCTAAGGGGTAGGCGGTGAGTTAGCGCGCTCGTTGAGGATTGACGCTCAATAGTACAGCCCCTACGTGATCAGAGCAGATCAGCATAGAAACCAAGTGATCACTATCAACCGATTTTAAGCAATTTTAGTTTTAGCAGGAAATTTTTCTCTTCTTTCGAGAATACTACAGGGATAGTTAGTGCAGGTCCGTCACACTCGGGCTCAGATTGGGTACCACATCTAGTACTGCATTTCGTCCCTCGGTAGTGCAAAAGGTACCCAAGTTTGACAGATCGCAGTACACTTTTCACGGCATTCTAGATTACCTTATGAGCCATAAAATTTTGGGCAACTGCAAGGGACATGGAGGTCTTTAATTTGTCTTTGGTTAGTGTTTATATTGAGGTGTTTTGTGTTTGATTTCAATTTTCAGAATCAATGAATCAGATCTGAACGGCTAAAGGCGACGGACAAATGGAGTTCGCTTGAGACTGCTATCGAAGTCGGTTGGCGGGAAATTTCAAAAATGAAAATGGCAGTCCACCATGTTTTGTAGTTTTGTACCGCGCTGTACGGATGACTCCATTTGGTCATCCTAATAGTAAAACTAGTGACTGTTTTCAGCTAGGTATCGGAAAATTCATTATCGGATTCCGCTTTCCGCTAATCTTGCTAAGATTGGGATGTTTTTTTTGGGAAAGCATAATTCTGTAATCCACAAGTAAGATAGTTGATAGTTTAATTTGATAATGGAACTTTCATTCAACAAGCCGTCTCCTTGCGCTGGAAGTAAATTGTGAGTTGCAATTGCAAAATTCAGTGTATGAAAGACATAAGCTTCATCCTATTCGGGTCCTCAGCAACTGTGTGAAATATCTGTGAAATATATGAAAGCTGAAGATTGAAGTTCCTACAAGACCATTTTTTTTTGCAAATTCAGTGACATTTAGGTTCAATTTGGTTTGCTTTGATTCCAACCAGTTCGTAGCAATCGTGGCTCGTACACTTTAGTGTTGCTAAGTAAAAATCCGAGCTCATTGTTTATCCTAACAGTGATCGATCATGATCACTAACTGGATTCAAACTGAGTGGAACTGTTCGCTCGGGAAACATGGTCGCTTTGATTGTGAAAAGTTAATGCTCATTACGCTCGCTCACGTTTTCAATGCCTGGTAGTGATTGATTGATGTTTTTTTTCAGTCAGCCTTCAATGCACACTACCGTGATGAATCAAAATCCGGACGGGACCAATATCCGGACACTCAAATAATATTTATTGATTGATCGATGAAATTTAACAATAATCTTGTAATATTTCGTCGTATCTTAAGATTTAGACTTATTTTATCATTTCACAATAATTTTCCATCTAGTAAGCTTTGCCATAAAAATATTAAAAATGAAAATAAATTCGCAACGTCAGTTTTGCCTTTTTCCTGCGTCGTTCAAGTTCATACTGTAAAGTTTCCAATTGACTTATCAGAATTGATTCACTCGCGAATGTGTGAATAGATATTATTTTTACTGCTTGTTTGGTTCAGAAAAGTGAATGTAAATTATAAAATTTGTTGTGAAAAAACAGTGATTCGGTGTGAAAATTAACTAAATCAAAAGCAAAAAGACGCTGTCCGGGTTTGTGAGCCAGTGTTTCTCTAGCCGGACACAAAACGATATCGCAATATATTTGCAGTGAAAAGTACTATTTTTGAAGAACATATGAAAAAAATTAAAAGTAAAGGTGGGAAAGTAGTGTAATCAATGATAACACAATTGTTTTGCGCTGAAAAACTGCTTAAAAACGCGATTGTTTCTGTGGCGCTGCAGCTCATGTTTAGCATCGAACCACAAAACTGAATGCAGGTAAAAAATGTTCTAATTAAACATAATGTTGTTAATTATATTACATTGTACAGTAAATGTATGTTTTACGTTACCGGAAAAATCATTTACTTGTTGATTTCAATGAATTTTGTATAGATATAGTCAATGTATTTAACGTTGTCCGGATTTTGATTCATGAGTGTCCGGCATATTGATTCACGTGTCCGGATTTAAGGACAAGCATTGTTTCATTATTTTAACGATTTACATGCTATTTTTGATATTTTCCATGAAATTTTCTTCGTTTTTGTGGAGATGTAATCTTAAGCTAATTGTATAAATATCACACATTAATCATGTGAGAAAATAAGGACGTGCAAATTGAGCTAGAACATTTCGTGCCTCTTCAGCGTCCGGATATTGATGCACCACGGTATGTGATTTTTGTTCTGTGCGGAGATAGCCCACTGCGCGTTATTTCCGCGAGCCTATCCAAATTTTTAAATTTCCCCGCAATAATCTACGCATCAAATTTTTACTATTTTAATAAACCATAGTGAATACTAGACCTATTCATATTTTCAAAAATGTCTGAAAATCCCCCAGTCAAATAATAAATTTATTTTCCATGGCGAAATGATCTTCTGGTCAAAATTTCAGCCAATTTGAAAAAAAAAAAACAACAATGTGTTTTTGGTCTAATTTCAAGCTTAATATATTCATAACTATCGGACGGAACACCAAAACTTATTGGAAATACCTCTGCATAGTAGTTTATTAAATTCTACAAACTTTTGTCGAGCACTATTTTATTATTGGAGCAAGTTTCAACATAGTTTGGTTGAGGTTTGTACTTCAAGGTTCTTGGAAATCTTTATTCAGGGAAGATTTCTCTCTGAAACACAAACACACACACTACCTGTATGAAAATTTGGGACTTTTAATTTATATAACAAGATGATGTATATCTAAAATCCCGTCCCGTATAAATTTACCATTTATCTTACGGAAATAAATTATAAAAAATAGGTAATTAGGAAGCAAATTTGTAAATCCGCTGTGAGTGAGCCGAGAGCACCACCGTGAGCTTCGAAGAATGTAAAACATGAACACGTTACCACTGCTTTCTCTCAGTCGATGATGATAACTTTTTTCAAATTGTTCAAAATAGTCAATGAAATGCGATCAAAACAAACATCATTTGGAAAGAAAAAGCAATGCTAACTTGTTCAATTCATTCGTTCGTCGCTGAGAGAGAGGAGACAGCTCACTGACAGTTGGCATGTTTTCTTGCCTTCTTTGACTTCTTTCTTTAGTTCTTGGTTTGTGCACAACGGTCAGATAAACTTATTTTGGTCGAAATCATATTCACTTCTTGTTTTTCACTATGAAAAATGATATGAATATAAAAAAGAATAAAAGCAGTTTGCCAACGTACAACTATATTTAGGTATTCATCTATTTAAAAGTGGAGCTCATCGAAAAACACCTTAAAATTTAAATTACTTTCAATCTAAGCCAGCTGTCTCCTCTCTCTCAAGTCGACATATATAACTCAGTTATTGATTGCAAACGATAAAAAATGAGCGGTGTAGGTCGTGAGGTCGAATTCCGTTAGGTCAAATGTCGTTAGACCGAAGGCCATCAGGCAGCATGCCGTTAGGCCGAAAGGGTCGTTCAGTCGAAAGGTTCATTAGGCCAAAAAAAAAACATTTGATAATTTACTACTACATTTCAAATCGCTAACACATCAGTGCTTTTTTCTTCTTTTAATCAAGGAGCAGCCCTTTCTAGTTAGATATCACAGCTGGTATTGTGGGCTTCTAGGTAATGCAAATTATCCTGATCTAATAACTGACAATCCATTTGACCTGAAAATTCATTTGGCGGCTTCTAGGTATTGCAATTTGTCCTGATATATTCCTCTTAGTTATCCATTAGTCCTTACGGTTCATTAAAACTATCGGTCATTTTTGGCCTAATGACCCTTTCGGCCTAACGGGATAGTTTCTAGAACTCTCTCCGTGTTGGTAAACATTGACAAATTATCGAACAGCATCCTTAAAAGAAATATGGATTTGTGTTTGAAATAACTGATAAATCGAGAGTTGAAAAGGTTGCAATAATGTTCTACCCTGGGATTGTCATGGCAATTTTGCTTTTGATTGTATCCCTATCCGCAAAAGTAGGGACAAACGGTTGTGAGCGAGCTTACTTTGTTGTTTGTTTTTCTTCTGTTTTGATGACAATTTGATTCACTGCTATTTACAGAATTGATTTCTAATATTCCCAAAGGAAACCAGTAATTTCCAAAGCGTTTCAAAGGGTTTCCAAGCGATTCTGAAATTTAAATAAACGCATCATTGATATGAGAAATTAGCAACAAAAATATCGAAAATTACCAAAAAAGTTTAGAATTTTCAAAGTGGACTCGATATGATTGCAGAGCTTTCGATAGGAATTCCCACAAAGTTATCACGAGGTTTTAAAAGCTAACTAAGTGTTCCCAATTTTTTTTTTCAAGTACTCTCAAAGGCCTTACAAAGATTCTCAAGGTTTCCCAAGCGATTCTTATATAATTTCAGTGACTCCTGAAAGCTTCTCAGGAAAATTTTAAAAATCTATTTGAAACTTGCCTCCAATGCACATTGAGCCAGACCGCAAAATTAGGAGGAAATAGTTATTTTGACTATGAAGAACAAAAAATGTTACATATGATGAGGACTACATTTTGATATTAGGTGTGGTCCAACAAAATACGGAGAATTTTTGCCAACTTTTATGCTTTTCAAGTTAGCGCTTTAAAGTGTTCTAGAAAGTTGTTTTTTGTTTAACTTTGAACAACTTTGTCGAAGACGCCAACCTTGTAAGTCAACTGTAGCCCTTGTTTTGGCGTTATTTCATCTAAAATCATTAATTTTCAGTATAAAATGTTTGTTTATACATTAAAATTCTACTGTAAATCCTCCAATATCCTCCAGAGAGGGAAGATTCAAATATGACGTCCATCGTTTTTCGGGATTTCTAGACCCCCTCTCTGTCACACTTTTTCCAATACCTATTACATGCACTGTCACACTTTCATAGACTCCTCCCCTGCCCCTAATGATGGACGTCATATTTGGATGACCCCAGATGCTGCACAAATTGCATCCCCGTTTTTCCCCCTTCTTGAGATATTGACGTATAAAAAATATGATATTTTTAAAATATAAATGGTCATATCTCATAAACGAATGAATAGAATCACTCAATTCTTTCACCAAAAACCACGTTTCAAATAGTTCTACAACTTGGTAGAGGACGTATTTTTGATAGAATTTTGGAAACATATCAATTTTTCATGGACCACCCTACCATACATCATTGAAAAAGCCATAGCAAGGGCTACAGTAGGCTAACAAAGTTAACGTCTTCGGAAAAGTTGTTCAAAATTGAACAAAGAACAACTTTCTAGAACACTTCAAAGCGCTAACTTGAAAAGCGTAAAAGTTGGCAAAAATATTCCCGTATTTTGTTGGACCACTCTAATACCCCTCATCACATGTATCATGTTTGCCGAAGACACTTTTGTTCTAATAAACCATTTTCATAGTCAAAATATTTTTTTCCTCCTAATTTTGCGGATTAGGATTACTTCGAAGCTCCTGGAAACTTCCGTGGAAATTTTAGGATCCCCACGGGTAACTATTGATACGTCTAAAATACCACTTAGGTACACCTGGGAACCACTTGAAGACACTGGTTACTTCTGAAACCCACTGAGAAACCACCGACAAACCCATTGAGGTCCGCTAGAAATGCTATGGGGAAGCCTCAAGAAGCTTTGAAAACCCCAGGCGGCAGGGAGACTGGAAATATCATTAAAAGACCGTGATTGACAACATGGGATGAAGGAATGCTTAAAAATTGTACCATATGGTTCTTGAACTACCCCTCAAAAGTTTGAAAAAAATACAACATTAACTCAATTACGAGACTTTGGTAAAACACGATTTTAGGTGATAGACAAAAGTCAATATTCCATAAGCTAGACCACGTAGTTCATGAGCAACCCTTTGATCCTCATCCAGAAAATACTGCATGATGGTGCCTCCGGTGGACTATTTTTTTCACCAATTATACAACATCATTTCTCCATTATCACCAAGTGATAGTGTAAAGTGTGAAATTGGCGGAAATTTGAATACATTTTTGTTAGCAATCCAGCTCGATATTCTGCGAAGTTCCGTTTGTCACTGACAGCTTTCGGCATTTGTTTTTTTTTTTTTTTTCAATTTGACGAAATGAAACGAAATAGCCTTCCTGGATTCCGTGGACTTCAATGGGATTTCATTTCAAATGGTATTTGACGGAATCATTCGAAATATCGCATAGCTTTAGCCAAGCATGGGAAAATTCACTCACTCACCCGAACGCTATCGATAAAATATCTGCAAAGTATCTGCTGCCACCGAATGTTCAATAACTGCCGAACGCTACTAGGGTGAGCGCAATCCCGACGAATCGTAAACGATTGAGATAAACCGAAAATGAAAAGATATACGGTGCAGAGAGAGCACCTATCCTCTCTTAAATTGGAGACACGAAAGAACGCGTTCGCCATTCGATCACTGAAAGCTTCCTGCGAAATGTACAGATTTTGCGTTCACTGAAACATTACGCCTTGTGTATTATCAGTCAGTGAACGCTTTTCAGCTCTCAAATACGAATGCCACTCGTGCGAAATCGGAATGTAAAGAATCATCCGCTACAGCAATAGGATGCCTTCGGCACAAGGAGTCGGTAGTGAATCATTCTGTTGCCGTTTTTGTCTAACTTGTCGCTCGGCGAACAAGAAGAAAGCGCATTGGAAATTGAAACACTCAGTTTGATCGGAGAAAAGGCAATCTCGCTCTTGACCGCTTGTGGATGTGAGCGAGAGAAATGCAATATTCGAGTGAATGTTTCCCATGCTTGGCTTTAGCAATACATCTGCCCCAACTTGAAATCGCAAGAATGACCTATGCTCAATATTACTGTTTTGAACATTTTCCTTAAAAATCAATATTAATCTTTATTTTTATCATCATTCTTTCATCAGGCATCCCTAATGCTAATAAACTATTGCTATCTGCCTTTGAAATGCAAATATCAATTGCGGGAACACCAAACGCAGTATGATTTTTCAATAGAAATATTAGTAATAGAACGCTAGAAGCGCTGTTCTCACAACACTGATTTTAATTATTATTACCTTAAATTATGGTTTTTCATTGTTTGTTGAGTACCATGTCGTTGTTTTGGTTTTTATAATCAATTTGACACTTTGATTCCCGGTACTCACGCTGTCAGTTCGTGGCAAACTAGATGTTGGTAACACGAATAGCAGCGACATTAGCATTCTTAGGTTAATGCTTCTACTGATTTTTCACGAGAAATGTGATTTTTCTTGCTAGGGCGGCGGTGATTTATGTAACCGTTGCTAGGAGTCCTTTGATTATTTTGTGCTACCGCATTTGGAGGACGTTTACGCAACACTTTGCATCTGAAATGCAATCAGCAATACATAAAAGGCAGCAAATGGCTGTAATTGTATTGAAACACATATAGGCAAACTTAAGTAGGATAAACAGGTATAATACGCCCCCCTCAAGGAAAAACTGCGATATTGCAGTAGCAAATGCATTACTTCTATCGTTTTTGATGTCAAGGTGATATTTATTTAGTTGGTCATGCTCTGCATACAACTTTTTCTTGCCAGGTTGCTTCTAAAAAGTGTACAAGACGTTTTTTGTAAACGGTCCAAATTTTGACGTTTCAAAACAAATCGTGCAAGGGGCATATTGCCCGTAGAAAAAAGTTCACAGCGTTGTAGAAATATTTCCAAGGCAAATTTCAATACTTGCTAAGCTTTAAAGGGTCCATTAGCATTCGTCTTCTGGTAAAAGTTTTTGTTATCTGTACAATAATAAAGGATGGGCTTCACTTACAACGAAGCTTGCTTATAACATGCAAAATTTTACGCCAAAAAGCTGATTTTCGTTATTTTTGGAATTTCTATTAGTTGTTAATACTTCTAAGATTTTATATGCGCAACTTTAATTTTTAATTTAAGATATGTAATCATATTTACGTGTTAAGGTGAAGATGAATCGAAGCCAAAGCTCAAATTTTCAAGAGCACGGATCTAGAGAACCAAACATCCGTTTGAGTTGAAAACCTAATCGATTGGTCTCCACCAGCTAGTGACCAATCGATTAAGTTTTCAGCTTAAACGGATGTTTAGTTCTTCAGATCCGTGCTCTTGAAAATTTAAAGATTGGCTTCGATTCATTTTCACCTTAAAGGAGCCTCAATCCTTTGAAAATGAAATTGGGCGAATTGCCCGGTTGGGGCGCATAATCCCGATTTACCCTCTGACCATTTTTTTTTTTATGTGTCCATCCATATTTCCCGATTCTGCTCCAGTGTGCCACGGTCCTATCCCAAAAAAGACACTCACTCTCCCGACTGTGATAACAGCGGAAATAAAAACAAACTGACAGTCACTCACGCCTCCCATTCCGTCAGAGAAGTGTTCCCCTTAGATTCGCTGGCAGCCCTGGTCAATCTTTTCACGTGACACAGTCCTTTGGACTGGTGGCTGCCTGTGTGGGTGTTCCTCTCTCGCTCTCTCTTCCTCTCCGGTCCTTTGTTGTCTGATATTTCTCTCAGTCTCCACCGCCGGACCCAAATCCAAAAACACTCAAAGCTGCTCCATTCAGAAAAATTTTCCCACAGTCAGTCAGCCCGGTCGGTCCTCCAGTGATAAAACGCAACAATCGCCGCCGCGGAACGATGGATGAGGATGGTTGCCTAGCAATATCTGGCACTCTCTTAAGTAGGTGCCTTGTATTCGCTCACTTTTTGCTGTTGCTTCCATGGGATGGGGTGGGGGTTGCTGCTCAACAGTTTCCGTCGTCGATTTTGGGCACCCACATAAGGGGGGAAGGTTGGTGCAAGGAGTACTACAAGTTGCCTACCGAAACACATAAAATCGTTTGTCTCTATTCAGCAATTGGTTTATTCAATTGATACCACACCTATTTTCATTTCCCGACCTCGGTTACGGTGATTATGGTTGATTGAATCAGTGTTTTCTGGTGATCCCACCAGCATAATCTAAGCAATTTCAACACATTAAGGTTTAAAACTGCCTTCCGGAATTTCAATTACATATTTAGAAATGGATTTATTAAGCCAGGACATTCTGCACCATCCTCCTCCAACCTCAGTAATGACAGACATCGTCTTGGTGTAAGCGCCATTCAGCCCCAGATGGTGGATGAACAACACCTACACTGCCGCTGTACGCATAAGTGTCCTATGTAACTTTTCCTCAAGTATGACGTATTTCAAACCAGCTCGACCAGCGATTGGTAGTACCCTCTCAGAACGTCATGATACTTGGAGCATGTGAAAACTTCATAGATCAGCCAAAGAAGTTATTTAAAACCAAAATCATTTTCAAAAGGGTTTACAAACGCATTTTTCGGTTGCATATTTTGAAACATTGGACAATTATGCGTAGATAAGAACAGACTCTACTATGCGGCATTACTGACTGGAACTCTAGCTGTCGAGCACGCATACGCTTCGCTGGGTACCTAATTCAAATTTGTCCCACATTTTTCCGACGAAGACACAAAGACCTCGGCGGCTGTTTTTACTGCCCAAGTGCCCACCCATCGCATTTGAGAATGGAGGTGTAAGTGGAGTACGTAAGTGGAAAGGTGATGGAAAACACGCCAACTTAACTGGGGGGAGGGCGATGACGAAGAAACAAAGTTTTCTCAATGACGATGGTGATCTTGTTGGATGCTTACACAGAAGCGCTTTTTGGGATGAAAATACGCACGAAAGCAGGTGGGAGATGCTATTCGGCAGTTCGATGTCCTGGGTAAGGAAAAAATGGAATTGCAACACGCAAGTTTGGAAAACGTTGATGGAATATTTAGAAGGGCGAATCCAGATCTTATCGTCTTCTTGTCTTCTTGTCTTCTTGTCTTCTTGTCTTCTTGTCTTCTTGTCTTCTTGTCTTCTTGTCTTCTTGTCTTCTTGTCTTCTTGTCTTCTTGTCTTCTTGTCTTCTTGTCTTCTTGTCTTCTTGTCTTCTTTTCTTGTCTTCTTGTCTTCTTGTCTTCTTGTCTTCTTTGTCTTCTTGTTTTGTTTTCTTGTCTTCTTGGCTTCTTAACTTCTTGTCTATTTACATTTCTTAAAAAAATTGCAACTGCAATTCTTCTCTTTCATTTCATTTCTCACATATTGCAAGGATTCAAAAAGTTTCCCATACCGGGAATCGAACCCGGGCCTTCCGGGTGAGAGCCGGATATCCTAACCACTAGACAATATGGGACATGTGTTCGGGCACCAGATTTTAAATTTAACTTTGCCTGTCATCCGGATCAACACTACTCCCGACTGCAAAATATGTTTACATTTAATCAGAACCTCACTCGTGCGTATCAAGAACCAACACCAGCGTGCCAAAATTAAATAACATCACTTCACTGCCTCATCAACCATCACCCTGCTGGCGTTGTGTTGTTGTCGTTTGCCATCTTCGCAGGGGCATAAATTTGTTGGATGTTCTCTTTTCACTACACACAGTTTCGTACATACATATTTCACAAAACCATTTTTTCCGCATTCCACTTCCAATTCACGGCATTCATCTCCTCTTCCCAAGTCATTCACTAACTTTCACGATCTAAACTCAAAAAGGGCAGATGCGAGACTCGACATATCGTAAGATGACGAAAGGTATACTTACAGGGGCCTACCACCGCCGGTGAGCGCTCGTTACGGCGTGTTTGATTTTTATTAATCTTTCTCACATCGTCATTTTCCGTCGGTTGCGGATGCTACAACTGAGGGCACGATACGCACAATATGCGTCGCACATACCTAATCAAACATGAAACAAATTGTACGTGATGGAATGAAAAATCATCTGCAGAATTGAGTTTTCAGCATTTGCTTTCTGTTTGTGTTCACTTGACATTTTTCGTGAAATTGATTGCCCGGTGGTTGTCCACATTGTATTTTTTATATACAGTATTGGACAAAACATTTGCAACTTTTTCGATTTTCCATACAAAATGACCAACTTTGGTAAGCTAGATCTCAGTTATTTATGGACCGATTCGAATGAAACTTTCACAGAACATCAGATAAAACTTGAATTTTAACATATATTTTTGAATAATTTTTCCAATCACGAGTTTATAAGTAGTAACGGTTTGACTAAAGTGTAATTTTCGACAAAAAATTAAAAACTTTTTATCTCAAAATCAGATAGCCCTACACAAAAACTGTCTTCAGCAAATTTATTCATCTCGTCAAAATCTACAACTTTGCTGAAGATACTATGAAGCTATTCCTTCAATATGTTTAGTTATGTCAATTATAAAAAATCGTCAAAAAATTCACTTTAGTCAAACCGTTACTGCTTTTCAACTTGTGATTGGAAAAATCACTCAAAAATATATGTTAAAATACAAGTTATGTCTATTATTCTGTGAAAATTTCATTCAAATCGGTCCACAAATAACTGAGATATAGTTTATCAAAGTTGGTCATTTTGTATGGAAAATCGAAAAAGTTGCAAATGTTTTGTCCAATACTGTATGTGTTGTAGGCATAAATTTTGAAGAATTATCCATTTATCAATAACAGCAACAATTATGATTTGTAGTCACATTGAAGATGCACTTTACTGTTTCACTAACGTTTCATACATTTAATTTTGCTTTTAATTTTATAATCTAAAATAGTAGAAATTAATGAAAAATAAGAAAAAATAATTGTGGGTTGAGGTTTCTACTTGTATTTTACACTTTCTATGCAGGTGAAGAACTCCCAAAATTACGAAGGTAGTTTACAAACAATTCCATGTAATGTAGTGTTCTATATCCACGTTTTCTATGTTCCTTCACCTAGGATAGTTGCAACGCCTCCACTTCATTCGGACTTCTACGAGTTCTGCAGATCTCGTACCGAGCAATCTGCTTTATTCGGAAGCACAGTACAATGCGTTGGAATTCGACAGTGACTTCCATACCGTAGGTAGTTGGCAAATAATGTGTACATTCCAGCATATTTACTTTGTTCCGGACAGAACGTTATACTGACCTCGGTCCTTTTGCTACACGATAGCAGTGTGAACGATATGCCATCCTACCATGGAGCTCTGCAGAGAACAATTTAAAGGGAAGTTTGTTGAACTTTTGCTCCAGTAGTACGATTCTTCGCTTATTTGGGGGCACAGTGGAGCAATGTAACTGACCTGGTCTAATTGATGATTTTGAGGTCTGCAGCTAATTCAAATTCATATTCATACCCGATCGGTATGCGAGCTTCACAAAACAATCGAAAAATCATTGAAGTGTGTAGCTCACTGATCTTAATTTATTGTATAGTGAAGAAACCTAAAATTTAGCTTTGTTTCACTGATGGCGATTAGCTTCAATAAAATTATCGTGTAACTTTTTAAAATTACCTTCATTACAATGAGAGATTCTTTCCTCCCTCGCTCTCGAGAGATATCTTTCGATTTTAATACTGTAATACTAAACCTTGGCTAGCATTTCATACAAAAACGCAACAGAAAAGGTTAATGTGGTTTGATTAGTTATTGATTAATGAGAAAGTAAACAAAGAGTTCAAATTCAACAAATTCTCGCGTATCTTTTCAAAAGGACCTATCTAACATGAAGATAGGTCCTTTTGAAAAGATACGCGAGAATTGTCATACTTCCCCATAATTCAAGCGTGTGCTAGAATAAGGGGGTAAGTCGCATGATCGATTTCTCTTCATCGATCCTCGCTTCTGTGAATAAAAGTGACAAGATGCAGGTTAGTCAGTATTTTTTTACCTCAGGGCGCAAGATTGCATTGCTGCCAAGCGGTCTGAAAAATGCTAACTTACTTGCACCCTGTCACCTTTACTCACAGAAGAGGGTTCATACAAATATTACGTAACGCAAAATTTGTCAATTTCCTACACTCTCACTCCCCCACGTAACAGCTTTTGTATGGGAACTTTAAAATTTTTTTATGAACCGTAACACCATGCAAGACCCCCTCCCTCTCCATGTTGCGTTACGTGATATTTAAACGATCCCAGAGAGGATCGATGAAGAGAAATCGATCATCCCAGCAAACCAGAGGTCATATAAGGATATTCATTTCAAATTGTACAAATGTGCAGTTTTCGTTGGAATTGGATATGACGCAACATTTAATTGATTGAAATCGTTAATGAAGTCATCAATTTCATCTTACTTGAATTTGCATCTTATATAATTGCAATTAAATCTGATCAAATATGTAACTTCAACCTGTCATTCCATTACGATTTCAACTTTACTTAGTGTGACTCTATTATAACCTTCAATGTGAGATTACATATGAGTTCATCTGATGTAGATATAGAATCATACAGGGGAAGACCGCAACATACACCGAAAATATCCTCAAAAGTGGTATTGTTAAACATATTGACTTACCATTTAAAAGAACATCACTGTTCAACAGCATCACAGTGACATCACTTTAATATTTCCGTACAACGTCTCCAATAAATTGCTTCACTTTGTTTCAACTGCAAGTGCGAATTCGATAAATCCATGTAGCCTTCAGTGTTGCACTGGCTTATTCATTTGCCTAACGACACTTAAGTTCGGTTACATCGAAACACGATGGTCTACAATATTGCATTTATATTTGCTTAAGAACATAATCCCGCTATAACGGCTGAATGGCATAGTGGTAACGGATCAGACTCGTGATCTAAAGGTCAGATAAACGAGGCTGGTCTGATGAATTTTTATTTTTTTTTTATTTTCATTGTTTGTAAATATTAAGTTATATAAGGTGCAACACACAGTCATTCACGCAGTTATAGTGAACGCCAAATCAATTCGTCTGAAGTTGTATTGACCATGATTAATTGTCTAAGATGTACGTATATGGCCTCCAGATTGGTGCGAATAGAGGGAATTCTTGCATTTTATACAATCTGTTTTTACCGAACTTTATTGACTTGCAGTCTCAGTTATGTGAACATATTTGTTGGCTGGGATGCGACTTACGCCCTTATTCAAGCACACGCTTGATTTAATCTTTCGCCTTCACAAGTCCCATATTGTCTAGTGGTTAGGATATCCGGCTCTCACCCGGAAGGCCCGGGTTCGATTCCCGGTATGGGAAACTTTTTAGCCATTTTTTGGTCAGTTCATCTAGCTTCTATTCGTTTGACTGATTGTCGAGTTCACTAATTTGACGTTTGAGCGGTGCCGTATTCACTCGTTGCCATAGTCACATAAATAACTTTATTGCATTCTGTTGAAACAAGTAAGTTCTTATTGCCTGCTAAGAAAAATCACCAGAGGTTGCCCATTGCGCTTCATTAAAAATCTAACATAGACTTCACTGTTTTCTTTTTCGAAGACCGCAAATCAACCCTATGCTTGTGAAATCATCACGGAGAAAAAATATCCTAGTTTGAAACAATCAAAAGTTTTGGTGGATTTCAAACCAAAGATTTGGTTTTTTCTAATACATTTTTTTGTTTCAAACTCATCGTTTTGTTTCAAACTAAATTGTTTTATAGGCATTTTTAATGTTAAATCTTCATTTCGTTTTAATTTGTGTAACCAAGATTTTAGTTTATTTTCACAAACAACAGGTTTGATTTACCAAAATGTAGGTAGTGTGTTTCTTTGCTATTATTTTCAAAACAGAATGATGGGTTGATTGGACCAAAAAAAATCGAATCAAACTAAGATTTTATTAAGAATAAAAGTAACTAGCTGAGATTCTTAGCAATGAAAAAGACGCAGAAGACAAAGTAATAAGATTGTTAAAAAAGATTTGATTGTTCAGTAGTATGTAAGTTAAATTGTAAAAGAAAATAATTTTCGATAATGAAACTATTTTAGTTAGGAGATGGGTGCCCCTTCTGGGTAAAGTCTCTGAGAACAAAACAAAAAAAATGTTTCAGTTTGTAATGAACCTTTCTCATGTGTTGTTTCTGCTGTTTTCTGGTTACATGTGTAATTTATTAGCTGTTGCCTTAAAAATCTCCTGACGTTTTTATTTATGCAATTCTCTTCAAGAAACAACACGATATAGTTAGTTTTCAGTGGATAATTCTCCGATTTGATTTATTTACGTGAGGAGGTAACATAATTGATAACCAATATTTCTATTTTTCAAGATCTTGATGAAATCATAGCATAAAATGGGTGCGAAAATCCAACCATTGGAGTACACGAAGTATGCTGGTGCTGCTTGTGTCTTATTAAGTTAAATGGTAAGGCAAACTTTTTTATATTTTACTAGTGGTCCCGGCAAACTTCGTCTTGCCATCAAGTAGGCTGTTGAAAAACACTATGCAAGTCCCGTGTAGAAAATGTCAGATTAGTTTACTCCCGTTTTCCCCACTATCCCGAAGACTTTCTTAATTTTTTCTTCGCACAAACACGTCGGAGCCCTGGACGAATTCAACAGTGAAAGAATCATGTAAGTTCAATCACTCGTTCTCAAGTTATTTCGTGACATACAAACATCATTCCATTTTTATTTATATAGTTTTGAATGCGGTCAATTAGAAATATTATGAGATTTTCAGATTGGAGAACATCTTCGACGTCGTTATTTGCACCTGTGTTATTAGCAAGATCCAAGACGATGGAACTTATAATCATGTTCATTTTATTTAAAAAAGACTAGTAAATGTCTAATGAATAAAAAACCGCATCAAAAAATTTTGTCATCAATAATAATTATGAAGAAATATGAAAAAAAAACAACAGCCCCACAATCAACATAAAATAGTTTGAATCAACCAGCGAATTAGTTCATTTTAAACCAATTACTGGTTGAATCAAACCACTTTTATAATTCAGAATCAACCTACATTCTCGTTTGTTTCAACTGTCAAAATGAACAACAAATATTTTGGTTGTTTCAAACTAGGCTTTGTTGAATTCACCTAGAAAATCGAGGTAAAAACAACTTGGAATCTTTGTTAGTTTTAACCAATGCATGTTGTTGATTAAAAGCATGATTTTGTTCTTGCATATTTAAGACTAAAGTTTTGGTTTAAATCAACTAATAATTGGTTGTATTTACTAATTATTTTTCTCCGTGATAGAATTTTTTTTTTCTAAAGTGTCAGATTATTTCGCGGTCTTTGGCAATGTTCTTCATCATACCTTTCGGGGTTCAAATTTTTATAGAGGGCAATGGGTGACCTCTGTCGTGTAAATTTATGTGAATTATCGCGTAGTGGGTTAGGGTCCATGCTAGATTACACGATGTATAGCGGAAACTTACATGATGTTATTGTAATTTTTCACGATGTGACGTGTAAATTTGCGACAAATCTGGCATCCCCTTCATGTGCATGATTTTACGCAGAAATTTACATGAATTTTTCTTTCTGTGTGGTATTGGAGATTAGACTGGCCCTTAAACAAAAAAGTTGTAAAACTCAACGGGGCACCCCCTAGATATGAGCCTTAGGGTAAGAGAAACGCTCTCTCAAAATTTCAACTCAATTGGTTGCTCCACCTGCTGGGGCATTCGATTTGAAGTTTGTATGGGATATTCGTCTCAAATATATTGAAAATTGATCCTATGTCACTGTTTCGTTCCGTATACTAATTGTGCACGTTCAAATAAGCCCAGAATGACAAATAAACTAGTTGATACTCTAATGAACATAATTGCAGAAGGTTGTATCTGGATTTAATCTCATTTTCATTACTCTTTCAGTTGTTGAAAGTTAGGCTTAGATCAGCACTCCCGTACAGTCACTTATATGCATGCGACATGTGCCTCAGCTCGCCCAGCGTCATAGGTGGCTATGATGCGTTTAGTGGCTACCTCCAAGCTATGTTGAAGAAATACAAGCAGTATTGCATGATATACTTCAGATGGTTAAAACACAAATTTTATTAATTTTGATCATGGTACAATCTTCTACAATATTCTTCGCTATTATATCAAGTAGTGTTTTTGACATTCTGGGTCCAATTGAACGCGATCATCATTTTTCCTGAACCAAACAGTAGATGATGTGCTGTTGCTCATATGTTTGAGCTGAAAATTCCATATTAACTTCAATTCAAATGCGCCAGCTCATGGAACGACCAAATGAGCTGAATTTTTCAGAAAGGCTTCCTCTTACCCCAAGAAATAATCCTCCCATACTGAGCTGGGCCAGTCTATTGGAGATATAAAATCCGTCGCAATAATCTTAACTTTTATAAATCTTGAAATTTTCTGGGTATTTTAGTTACTGTTATTTTTTGTGATCTTAACGGATATATTTTGAAATTGTAAAACATAAAGGGTCATTAAAAAATGACGTTCATCATTTGGTGGTGGGTCTACAAAAGCGTAATATAAATTGGAAAAAGCGTGACAAAGGGGAAGGGGGGCTCTATAAATCCCAAAAAAACGATGGACACCATATAATTGAATGTTCCCTTAAACGCTTGCGAGTTAAACGTTTTTCGTTCTTCCAAAAATTTCATTCAAGGAACCTTTTTTTTTCACCAATCTTAAATTCATGAAATCCAATTTGTCCATTTATAACAATTATCATTTATTTACAAAAAAAACTTCTTCCTTCTGCTTTCACAGTTTTTTTAAGGAATTTCTAGCAAAGTTCCTTCAACTAATAGTGCAGAAAATTCCTTAACTGAACTCCATAATCATACAAGCCAAATACATTTGCAAGAATCCCACCATTTATTTTTACAGACTATCTTTCCACAATTTCTTCAAGAAATCCATCATCGATTTCTCCAGCATTTCTTTCAAATATTGTCCAAAATCTCCTCCACAAATCATCCCATTACCTTAGGCGCAGCAGTAAGAATCACCCTAACCAGTTTATGTGGATTATCAAAAAATATCAAGCGATTCCTCCAATAACTAAGAATTGTTTTTGTTGATTTTCAAGAGTTTCCCATAGAGAATCTTCAAAGATGTCCTTCCAAGAGATTTCTAAAGATTGTTTTTGAAAATTTTTAAGATAATGGTTCCATTAGATATTGCTTCACTGCATTCTAGAATTTAGGAAGAAATTCTTTATGCAAATCAATATTTTCAGCAGCTTTTAGTTTACATATAAAGAACTAATTGAATTGGAATACTTCACTTTATTTCGCAAAAAGGAAAAAGAAAATGAAAATACTTATCAATCACTAGTACAACCGGTAAATATCCTTTAATTCTATTTTTTTGCTTATCTTGTAACAAAGCACTTGACACTGAATACTGTTAGTTGCAGACAAAAAAGGCTTATCTGTCACAAGATAAGCAAAAAATTAGAATGTAACAAAAGCTTTTAGCTGACCTTTCAAACATTTGTCCGTATTTTTTTAGTTTTCTGTAGGATTTCATTCCAAAATTCTTCTATGAACTTAACAAGGCATTTATCCAAGATTCATGAAAAATTTTTTAAACTTCGGACACGAAAATTTTTTACTCCCGTCAAAATTAGTATTTTCTTTATTTCTTAGTTCCTTTAAACTGAAAGTGTAAATGACAAGGGTGGTACTGGCGGCTCTTTATTGCTACCCCGACGTGTCGCTGGTTCTAAAATGTAAACAATCATACAAAATAACGACCAATCAATGGTAGAGGCGTAATCAATTTTCTCGCAAACATCTATTTCGGGAATTTAGCAGAATTTTCTGATCAAATTACCAACAGCGGACTGCAGTAGCACGTAGCAAATAACTGCTTGCAAACAATTTCTTCCAAGCGTCACTTGCTCCGGTGTGGGCGGGTGATGTGAGCAGGATCTATCGTGTTGTACGTCGCTCGCGTACCACGGTCATAGGTATAGTGTCACGGATCGCGTCAGTAGTGTTTGATCTATTGATCGTATCGCCTGCTGCTGCGAGGGCGAGCGATGAACACTTGATCGGCGTACAATACGTTTATCGAATAATAACGCGAATCAATCACGGAGTAGCAACTACGAATTCTACGGTCATCTATGCTCATGCTCATAGTAATTTACTCATCAATAGGCTATAACCATTAAGGCAGGGTGGTAGGAGAAGAGCCAACATGGATTTTAATGTGTTTTATTTTGTGTTAGCTGTAGAAAACTATTTGTTGACCCTGGTAAATAAATGTGGATTGTAGGTAATAATAAAATATTTAAAGTGTGAATAATATACCTGTTATACGTTGGACTATGCGTGTGTATTATTGTGAACGAAAAAAGGAAGTTTGTGGACCACATGAAAGAATGGACTGGCTTTAAACCGGCAACCCAAATCCACTTATAGCAGAGAAATAAATCCCCCACATTCGATGTTGGGAAGGGTCCGGAAACCCAACACCAAGAAATTTACAAAAAAAAATACGCATTACAAGATATATTCATGATTCAGTCATGGAATCCTCTACAAATTTCTTTGGAAAATCCTTCAGAGATTTTATTCTCAGTAAATTACTCAGTAATTCCTCAAGAAATGATTCTGCGAAATCATGTATGAATATTTCAAAGGTATTTGTATAAATATCTTTCCAGAGTTTTCCTTCAGGGAAATCTTGAAAACTTTATTCAAGATTCTTAAATAATTTCAAACATGTTTTAATTAGCCATCATTACATGTATTGAAGCAATTGGATTGTTTAAGTCTGGAAGAATTTTCGTTCGAGTATTTGGAGAAAACTTTTGAATTCTTGAACATGTACATTACACGGTGTGTTTCGTAGAACAACTTTATTACAAAAAAAAGGTAAGTCTGAAACTTCGCCATAATAAAATTTAGGTCTCTCGCGTTCATTTGCTGCAAAAACCAAAATAATTGGTCGGGGGGTCTAGGGTAATTTTTTTTTGTTTGATTTCGAGAGACTTGCATACATGTTTGTATTTGCGTATCCGTGTGTGTATGTACATTAGGGTGGTTCAAAATTTAAAAATGTTTGAGAATCCAATCTTCCATATGTTCCTTGTCATCCTTACTATATAAATAGTGTTCTGAGAAATTTTAAGCTTTCTAGGTGGTGATTTAAAGGTGGCCCAAAGACAATGTAGGTTTATATAGAAATTACTATGAAGAAATTTTGAGATATGTTTCAAACACGCTTGTAATATAATATAAGTACAAACTTATTATCCCATTATAAAAACTCATTCTTCTACCATAACAAAGAAATTTGCTCAGGAGAGAAATTCAATCCAACGGATAGCGGAAGAGATATTCATGAGTTTGTTTGCTATTATTTAGCTTAATATGGGATTAGAGCCCTGCAAACATGTACAAAAATCCCAAACAAAATTAGCTCAAAGGGATTTGTTTCTTCAGCAACATCCTTCATTAAGATTTAAGGAATGAGTTTTCAATATGGGATGATAAGTTTTTTCTTACATTACAGTAATAGCGTGTTTGGAACATTTCTCAAAAATTCTCCATAGTAATTTCCATATAGACCTACATGTCTTTGGGTCACCTTTAAATCACCACCTAGAAAGCTGAAAATTTCACAGAACACTGTTTTTATGGTAACGATGCTAAGGAGCATATGGGAGATTGGATTTCCAAACAGTTTTCAAATTTGAATCGCCCTAATGTACATATGTTTGGATGTATATTTAAATGAATGTACGTATGTTTATCTGTAAGTAAATATTTAAGTATACTAGGATTACTGGAAAATGGATATTAGTAAATATTTCAGCGCTTTTTTCAAATTCGACCGGTTATTTTATAAAACTGTTATCCATCTATAAGTATTCACCTATAAGAATAACAAATAAAGCAACTATAAAAAAATAAAATTATCAATATTTGTAATTTATGTGCAAGTATGTAATACATTCCGGTATTTCACTTTTGTATTTACAGGGGGATTCCGTTTTTGGCATGCTCCGTTTTTGGCATGCTCCATTTTTGGCACCCCCCGATTTTGGCAACAAAATGGATCCGTTTTTGGCAACAAGTGATATTCAACACTAAAATTAGTGATTTTTTGTTAATATCATCGTGTCTGTCGTTTTATTAAGCTAAATAGCAGGTCAACTACGCACCGATTACATTCCAGTGATCCATTTTCGTCGATATTCCCCAAATCTCATTAACTACTAAGGGCTTCCTTACGTGCTTATTTACTTCAGAATGCATTCGCAACGTTTCATGAGGCAATTAATCTCCACCAGAATCTCAACTAGAGACCAATCTCTTTGGCAATCATACTGAGTGACCAGCCCACTTGAGTCTGCCAGTAGGTGATACACTAAAAAAACACTTCCCTTCATATTTTGTTTGAACGAGCACAAGCACATAAGGGCAACAAAAAGACTATGTAAAAAAGTATTTTTTTATCTCACCTTTTTAGCTCACTGTTCTCATTATTATGGATTTACTTACACAACGTATGAAAACACACAGCATTAATAGATACAAATTCAGCAAAATGTCGTGCATCATAGCATTTAAGGAATTTCAATAAATAAATTGCGTTATTCTAGTGAATTCCAGAAGTGTTAACATATAATCCATAAAATAAGTGTATATTTTACTATATTTTATATTATTTTTGAAGAATTCCAATGTGCAACTCAATACCAGCACCATAATAAATGCGAACACAATTCAAACTACACTTTATTCTCAATAATATCATTGAAGCGTGTGATAAAACAATTGAAAGTAACTTTTTGTTGGTGGTATTAGTGTGTAAAATAATCTTTCTGCGTCAACTATTTAGAGATACGTTCCTTCTTTGTTGGAGATTCTTTAAGACGTTAAATTTGTTAAAAGACGATCCAGTATTCTGTACAAGATTTTTAATCAAGGATACGGGTATCAATATAATCAAAATGCTCCTTACGAGCTGGGTTTATGAGTTCCCTATGTTTATGAGTTCCCTAACTGTACCCTGGAGAATCCCTAGGAGATTCTTGTTTGTTAAGGAACTTCTCTGAAATTTTAACGGATTCTTAGGGATGTCTGCAGATTCCCAGCGGACACTGAGGGTTTCTTGCGGGATCTTAATAATGTATAATTGGTTATTAAGGATTAAGTCCAAAATTCCTACTTGGCATCGTTTTAATTCCTAATGTAATAATGTAGATTAATGTAGATGGTATTTTGAGTATTTCTGTCGAAATCTTGTGGACTTGGAAAAGGTTTCAAGAGGAATTTGAGGAGTGCTAGTGGTCACTTAAGAATAATAAACTTTTGAAAATTTCCATTGGAAACTTGAGAATTTTTGGCAATATCCCAGCATATTCCTAGCATAGCCCTAGCGTTTTCCTGTAGATTACTTACGAGCACCTGAAGATTCTTATCAGGCTCTTGAGGTTTCATAGCAGAATCCTGTAAATTTCCGTTTATTTCATAAGGTAGGTGTAAAACATATGTCAAGTTCAATTATATCTCATTTCAAGTACAAATGATAAAAGCCTGTTTGTGTATTCTACAAAATTAGGATCCTGAGATGTTGCTGTTTATGTTTGCTCTTTTGACTGCACTCAATCATTCATAACAAAATGCATTACTTTATCATAAACATAAATTAATGGGATAATTATAAACTAACCGACTATTGTAAAATTTTACGCTAAATCCAAGGGGGTGATTACTCTACGCAGTGAGCTTTGCGCAGCTATGGCACATTTCGGCGCACTGCCTGGCACAGTTTTTATTTATGGTGGGTTGCTATAAAAATCATAGTGAACTGAAATTTACGTCTCAGTAATCATTGAGTATTATAATAATAATGTTATTAGCATCCCAAAAGAAGTAATGACAAATTCAGAGTATCTTAAATCTGTTGAAGAGTGGTAAACAAGAAAAAAAATTCCACATGTCAATGCTTGCTGAGCTCGTTTTTCTGAAATATCTGTTCATTGATTTTTTATGGCATGTAGCATGTTTGGCGCGCTTGACTCACCTTGGCGCTTTGAAGGCACAGCTGTGCCGAATGAAGTGCGTAGAGTGACCTTACCCTTGGCTAAAGCCTAAGTTAAACTGATTTTCAATATTCATTAAATAAAAAACAAATCTCATGCCGTTTTGCAATACCCAACGCTTTTGTTTTGTATATAAGTCTTTGTATAAATACAGAAATACATATTACTTTTTTTCGTATGCTTACACAGTTTTAGGAAAATGTGCAGTTTTTGTATAAAGGTCACTTCTGCGATTATTGATTTTACATAGCCCACTCATACAAATAGTGTACATAAAGCTTCTAAAAATCATTGAAGACGTAGAGGTGTAAAAAGTATGTATGTAGAACGTTTGCCACAATAAAGAATACTGCGCTATAGATTTATAGCATAGCACAACCCTACGGAAAACTGCTTTTAAGTGAACCGTTCTGAAGTCTCGATACCATATGGTTCCATAAGGATGATGTAATAATATTCTAATGATGTTTTTAAAACCAATAGTTGAAAAATAAAATTTTAAAGAAGGGTTCCGATTTTGGAACGGTTCCGTTTTTGGCAACTGAAAATTTCGACTTTGTTGCCAAAAACGGAATCCCACTGTACGAGTAAAAAGAGAAAATTCGCATAATGTATGATCTCGTCCTAAATGCCATAGGTGACCAAGTGTGTAGCTTGTTATTACTGAGCAAACGAATGGATTTACACTTTATTTCACAATTCTTCGATGAAGAGAAGATCCTCCTCTGTCTCCCAGCGGTGACAGTTTTTATTTTGGTCCGTTTATCTGCTTAATAACAACGAGCTACATACTCAGTTACCAATGGTTTTAAGGGTGAAGATACATAGAGGCCAAACCTCGAATTTTCAAAAGCACAAGTCTAGAGAAGCAGACAACCGGTAACTCACTGGTCACTCGCTGATGGCGACCAATCAATAAAATGTTCGACGTAAAAGGTGGTCTGTTTCTCTAGATTTGTGCTCTTGAAAATTCGAGGTTTGACTTCGATGCATCTTCACCTTAGGACGAGATCATAAGTTGTGCGAGAAATATTTCCTAATAACTTCTTACATCATTATGATCAATTTAGGTACGATTTTCAAGGGTTTTCGTGGAACATAATTAAAATGATGCTTGAGACAGTTTTGCGATTATGCGTATATCATATGTCATTTATGCTTATTACAGCTTTTTTGACCAAGAACAACTTTAATTTCCATGCCAAGGTATTCAAATGGTTTGATCTTGCAGTTTGTCCCGTACCTCCATACGTTCTACGAAATGTGCGTCGGTACAACAACACATATCCATAAATACTTTACACAAAATTTAAAAAAAAATGTTTTGGACCCCCCGACCGATTATTTTGATTTTGGTCGCAAATGAAAGAGCAAAATCTAATTGTTTTTAGTATGAAATTTCAGACTTACCTATTTTTTTGTAATAAAGTTGCTCCACAAAGACACTGTGCATTAGAGTGGTTCAAAAAATCGTTTTTGCTCCACATGCGATTCGAGATCAAATTCTGAGTGTCCCCCCAAATTTTGAGCTTATTCGGATAAAAATTGAGACTGCACAAGCCCTTCAAAGTTTATATGGGAATTACTATGGAAAGATCAAGCAAATCATTCAATCGTTCATAGTATTTGCCCATGTGCTCTTGGGGATCAGACCTACGTTGGTAATGTAAGATACATTCATAAGCTACAACTTTGCCGAAGATCGTTTTCAAATCGGACGCCTCAGTAATTAGTTATTGATTTATTGATGCATCTCAAGAAAAATGAGGCGCACCAAAAATGGTCTCACAATGTACAGCGCTCCCGTGCGCTTGTAAGCAATGAGGCTCCTGCACCTAAGTCTACAGCACACGCACAGCAACTCTACCTGCGATATTTCTACATTGCTATTTATTCGCTGAGAGTTACCCCTTCTTACAGTGCATGGATCCATTTGCCATATTCGTTGATCGAATTCAAAAAACTTAGAACAAAACCAAAAATGAACTCTGCTGGAAATTTTGATTACAGGCAGATTATGACCACTTTCCTATCATCATCTCGCGGTCCATGTCAAAATACAACCGCCAGCAATCGTCGTCAGTGCTCGTTGGCTTCCGTGTGATGATGATTTTCCGGGCCGAATGCCTATCTTACGAGAACCACCGATGCGACGTTACGCTTCCAGAAAAACCGCACACATACACACACAATCATCATCGCACGGTTTAGTGCACTTGGTTGGCCAAACCGCAGCGAGGAGTCCTGAGTAAGCTGATTATTAATTCATTCGCGTCCGTTCCACCCTTACGTTACCCACCACCCCTCTCGCCGTTTGTTCCACTTGAGGGGGGATAGCGCGTTTCCACAGTTTCCTTCATCAGCATTCAGACGCGCTCAACTGGAAATACGCGATTTTCCTGGGATTCGTCTGGCTGCCCGTGTGTTGTCTTAGGGCAGTGCAGTGTCTTTCAGCATCCACTTTGTTTCGTTCTTGGGAAGAAGTGAAAAGTGCGCTGTAATTTGTGTACTTTTAACTAACAACTGCTTGGCCTGTGTGACCGACTTGAAAAATTATAAGAATGTTAGGCACGGTAAATAAGGAGAGCAAAAAAACGCCTGCAAGTTTAGTAGCCAGTCTCATTTATGTGACTTTGTCACAGTTTTAAACCATGCCTCTGGAAAGTCTATCCAGAATTTCTTCTCTGATTCCTCGAGGAAAAGCTTCAGCAGAAAATTAATAAGGAACACATTCAAAAGAAATACATTTAAAGATACCTTCACTAATTCTTTCATGAACTCTCCTAATGATTTCTGGAGAAATTCTTTGCGGTATGTTTCAAGAATTTATTCTAGGAAATCTAATAAGAACCCTTCCAGGAATTCATCAATAAACTCGACAAGGCAAACCTCATCAATGTCTTCAAAATTCTCTAAGAATGTCTCCATCGTTTCATCCTCATAACACCTAGAGTTCTTTCAAATATTTCACAAAAAAATTTTGAAGTTAAATCTAATGAATTTTAATTAATCCATAGATTCTTCAGAAGTTCATTTAAAATTTCGGACTGACAAATAATACAGAAATTATTCTTATTATTCCTTCTTCAAGCTTTTCAGTCTGTTCGCCATTGGCGTACCTAGGATTTTTTTCTGGAGGGGGCCTAGCAAATACTTGCTTTACAGAAGTAATTTCGGTCGCAAATTTCACGATTTTCAAAAAAAAAATCGTGGTTCTAACAGACTTGTATTGATTTTATTGCTTTTGTTATTTATTTGTCATTTTGTCTCATTTCGGGATATTTGTAAATCTCAATTTTCGCTACGAAAAACATTCATTTTTTTGTAATCCAGTCTAAATTCTACAAGGATTCTAGCAAAAACTCACAAGGAATGTCCATTGTGTTTTTCCACGAACTTTTCAGGTATTCAACAATGTGCTTCACATAGATTCCTACAGGAATTTCTTCATGAATTATTTCTTACTTTTCAGTGTTTTTTTTTTTTTTTTCAATAACTCCTTTACCAATTTTCACTGAGTTCGAATCCCTGGGATTCCCACGGAAAATCATTCTCAGAGTTTCTGATCTTACCAGACAATTTCTCGAAGAATCTCTATCGAACTGCTTAAAAAAAATTCTTGAAGGATTCCGCCAGAGAATGCATTAGAAATTCTTTTAATCATTTATGCTTGAAGGTCATACATGTATTTATTACATATAAATATAAATATTTTAAGTTCAAAGTGTCCTCATGTATTCACTGATAATTTATTTAGGATTTTCAGGAATTACTGAGGATTTCTTCAAGAAAATAGTACAAAAATTCTAGGGGTCTCATCAAAAATGTCTTCAAGATCACCAAGCAAGGAATCATTCCACAAATTCTTCAGAGAGTTCGCCAACAGTTTTACCAACTTTGCTTCTTCCCGAATTAGTATCTTGTATACGATTGTTTGAAAAAATCGCAGCCGAAATTATTCACACTTCCCGAAAAAAAAATATTGACTTTTCCAGGTGTTACTGTAAAGATCGTAATACAGTAATGACCCAATTTTGTCAGCCCCCGATTTTGTCTACCCCCGATTTTATCTACCCCCGATTTTAGCATCCTTTTTTCCCGATTTTGTCAGCCTAAAATTTATATTTATTTTAATCAGAGTAAACACGTCTATACTGGCAATATTGGGTGCATAGGGTCAATTATGACCTTGGCCACGTCTATACAATCATATAAAGACCATAATTTTGAAATTTGAAATTTTCAATAATCACTTCAATTTCAATAATTACGGTACATAGAAAATGGAAGTTAAAAAACAATATTTATTTTAATAAAATTATAAAACTAAGTCCTTAAGTTAAAATAAAACTTCAAGCCAGTCGGAAATGTTTTTCCTGATTTTAGCTCTTTCCCGATTTTGTCAACCCTAAATGCAGCATGGGGCTGACAAAATCGGGATATTACTGTAACAAGAAGTTCATGAGCAATTTAAAAAAAAACTCAATTGAGAAAATGTTATTCATGATTTTTCAGAGAAGTCCTTCGCAGATCTATCTGTATTTTTAGTGATAATTATTTTTCAGATTCCTTACAAATCAAGGAGCAACATTTCGCCTTCCCTCAAATCTTTCTCGAAAATATATTTTTTTTAATATTTTCAAAAATGCTTACCCAAAAAAAAAATAACATTCCTATGAAGCTCCTAGCGGAATACATTCTTTCAAAAACTCTTCCGCAAAAATCATTTGGAAATCTTTTGAAAAAAAATTTCACCGTATTTACAAAGATTTTGCAAATTATACCTGAACTTCTCAAAAAAATTCTCCAGAAGTTCCATCAACTATTCTTTCAGGTTCTGAAAATAACTCCAAATTATGAAAATAAACTCCAAATATTGTTGGTTATTTTGTAGTACTGTATAAGTTTTACGCAAAAATATGGTTGGCATCTTTTAAAAACATGGCCGAAGATGTATTGTGAAAAATTCGTAATGCAAGATTTTGATGAATTTAAATCTTAGGGGAAACTTTTGCATTGCATTGGAAGTTTGTTAAAGAATTACTGATGGATTTTCAGGAATCAGGAACCATACGTTTAAGAATTTTGCAATTTATTTTACTATTCCTATATTTTACCTTTTTTAAATTCTTCAAAAAGTTGCTTTTTGGAGTATCGAAAGATTTTTGTACAAAGTTCCTCAAAGCATCATACAAAAGAGGGAGAAAAAATAAAATGTAGAAGTAGGTAGGGCAATGGTACAATAAAAGATAATTTATTTTCTTTTCTCTAGAGGTAAATTACAAGATAGTTAAAACCTATCTAATGAATTTACAAATAAAACAAATTTCTCAAGAAGGTTCATCAGAATGTTCTTTAGAAGTTATCCTTGAAATCTGTCCTTTCTTGACTTCGGATTTCCAAGAATCCTCATAAGGATTCTGCCAATGATTGGCAAAATCATTTCTGAAAAAGTGTTTTAAGGACGATCAATACTAATTTCATTATGAATTTTTATTTATTTATTAACTTTCCCCCTTCCCATTTATTTGCTGTATGTTTCTCTACAGATTCCTTTTCCGCTATGCTGATTTGCTGAAGCAAAAATTTTCCTGATGTTTTCGACAAATGTCATCTGAAATTTTGAAGACAATATTCTTTCCAATTTTGAATAACCCTAAATATAAAAGATTTTTTGACGAAAATTGTGAATTACTTTTGAAATATTTTCTATGATTTTTGATGTACTTAGCGGAAGAATTAGTTATATAACTTTTGGGAAAACTATTTAAAAAAATTTACAGAAGAAATTCAGCGAAATATCACAGCATTAGAAAAAACAGAATCAATGTTTTTCGTTGAGGAATTGGGGGAAAACTGAACTTTTGAAAAATTAAGTAACTTTTTTTAAGTAAATCCTGGAACATTTTCCGGAATCAATTTGCTAACATATGGAAGACAAAGAAGAATGGATGTCCACCAGGAGGAATTCGCTTCGAAAGTATGAACAAGTTCCACAATTTTATTTGACCAAAAGATTTGCAAATGTTCTGTAACCACCTTTCAATATTCCTTGAGGAATTTCATCATATTAAAATTCTATAAAGAAAAGTTTTTTGAAAAAAATTTGCTTCAAATCTGTCGGAGATTTATCAAATTATTTACGAAATAAGAGGTTTTCTTGAAAAAATATAGTTTACGCAGTAAATTGACTCATGCAAAATTAAATACTTTAAAAATTGAATAAAAATCAAAGATAGAATTTATTACTGGAATAAAACACTATGGTCGATTTTGTTACATTTTTTCACTCCAGGTTAAATTTCTGCCATTCATCTGAAAAAAAAACCGAAATCGCTTGCAAGTTAAGCCTTATTTTTGGACAAAAATTCCCGCGAAGAGGGTCAGTTAGTCTAAGTCACCATCTGATACTGACGGAGGATGGATGTGCTCCGTGAGGCGTCTTCTGGTGGCTGGACGGGTTTTTTGTGGAGGGGCTGGGAACCGAATCCATGACCTTCCGACCTTATGAAGCGGAAGCGTAACCTCAAGGCTACAGACCCCCCTAACCATTATGCTTTATGCAGGACTATTTGGATTTTTGAGAAAAAAAAAAACGAATTTTGGGAATTATACTTCCAGGATATTGACGCTTATTTTTATTCCATGGTTTTTCTTTGCAACGGAAATGTTGAAAATTGTGCATATCGTATGATCAGTAGTTCTAACAGTAACCGCTCGATGGACAGCTGGACGGTTGAGCTTTCGGTTGTCTCGATATTCATCGAAGTTAGAACCGCCACACTGATGTTGTGTAAGGCAAGCGAGGTTTTCTCACTGTAGTTGTACAACATATATATATATATATATATATATATATATATATATATATAAATATATAAATATATATATATATATATATATATATATATATATGTATATATATATATATATATATATATATATATATATATATATATATATATATATATATATATATATATATATATATATATATATATATATATATATATACATATATATATATATATATATATATATATATATATATATATATATATATATATATATATATATATATATATATATATATATATATATATATATATATATATATATATATATATATATATATATATATATATATATATATATATATATATATATATATATATATATATATATATATATATATATATATATATATATATATATATATATATATATATATATATATATTTACTATCCAGGGATAAAATTAACTATTTTTTCAATAATTAAGTAATTATTCTGGCAAATTTTCAAAAATATTCTTTGAGCCCAGGAGTTCTTTGATTCCAGTAATTCACCTACTGGTTTGAAATTTTTCAAACCTTTTTTCTGTTCTTATTTACAGACTTGAGGTCTGTAAATGTTGAGATATTTTTAAGACAATAAGTCGCTCCCAGCCCTGCGCCAGATAAACCAATCTATTCTAGAAGAGAAGAAAACTGATTCCAAAATTTTCCCCATCAAACTTATCATTGTTAGTGAGGTCACAAGCCGTCTCAATTTGTCAAACCATTACTCAAAGTTGGAATAACTGCTCTGTGTTTATGCCACTGCCTGAACGGATTTCGTGTTCCATTTTGGCAAGGTAAGTGAACTAGAAAATTTTCGTTCTCGAATAAAAAGCATTTCTCCTTGGATCACTTGGGATGGCCACACATGACCAGCGAGCCAAGTACACGTATCATAGTCAAAACTTTGAACCGAAAGCGATTGCCGGGATATATGATGGAGGTGCATGCAACGATGCAACAGCATTGCGAAGCAAGAAAAATGAATAATGCTGCATGGAACTGTCAGATGGTAGAAATGGGCTCCAATGGTGCTCACAGGTGTAGTTGGAATATGGACATTCAATTGGGATCTCCTTCTCTGTTCGTATTATCGCCATCTTTTTCCCCATTGCCATGGGCGTAGATAGAGATAGACAAGGGTAGGAATTAAGTTTGTACCGTCTTGTCTTGTCTTGTCTTCTTGTCTTCTTGTCTTCTTGTCTTCTAGTCTTCTTGTCTTCTTGTCTTCTTGTCTTCTTGTCTTCTTGTCTTCTTTTTTCTTGTCTTCTTGTCTTCTTGTCTTCTTGTCTTCTTGTCTTCTTGTCTTCTAGTCTTCTAGTCTTCTTGTCTTCTAGTCTTCTTGTCTTCTTGTCTTCTTGTCTTCTTGTCTTCTTGTCTTCTTGTCTTCTTGTCTTCTTGTCTTCTTGTCTTCTTGTCTTCTTGTCTTCTTGTCTTCTTGTCTTCTTGTCTTCTTGTCTTCTTGTCTTCTTGTCTTCTTGTCTTCTTGTCTTCTTGTCTTCTTGTCTTCTTGTCTTCTTGTCTTCTTGTCTTCTTGTCTTCTTGTCTTCTTGTCTTCTTGTCTTCTTGTCTTCTTGTCTTCTTGTCTTCTTGTCTTCTTGTCTTCTTGTCTTCTTGTCTTCTTGTCTTCTTGTCTTCTTGTCTTCTTGTCTTCTTGTCTTCTTGTCTTCTTGTCTTCTTGTCTTCTTGTCTTCTTGTCTTCTTGTCTTCTTGTCTTCTTGTCTTCTTGTCTTCTTGTCTTCTTGTCTTCTTGTCTTCTTGTCTTCTTGTCTTCTTGTCTTCTTGTCTTCTTGTCTTCTTGTCTTCTTGTCTTCTTGTCTTCTTGTCTTCTTGTCTTCTTGTCTTCTTGTCTTCTTGTCTTCTTGTCTCTTGTCTCTTGTCTTCTTGTCTTGTCTTGTCTTCTTGTCTTCTTTCTTCTTGTCTTCTTGTCTTCTTGTCTTCTTGTTCTTGTCTCTTGTCTTCTTGTCTCTTGTCTTCTTGTCTTCTTGTCTTCTGTCTTCTGTCTTCTTGTCTTCTGTCTTCTTGTCTTCTTGTCTTCTTGTCTTCTTTGTCTTCTTGTCTCTTGTCTTCTTGTCTTCTTGTCTTCTTGTCTTCTTGTCTTCTCTGTCTTCTTGTCTTCTTGTCTTCTTGTCTTTTGTCTTCTTGTTTCTTGTCTTCTTGTCTTCTTCTGTCTTCTTGTCTTCTTGTCTTCTTGTCTTCTTGTCTTCTTGTCTTCTTGTCTTCTGTCTCTGGTCTTCTTGTCTTCTTGTCTTCTTGTCTTCTTGTCTTCTTGTCTTCTTGTCTTCTTGTCTTCTTGTCTTCTTGTCTTCTTGCGTTCTTGTCTTCTTGTCTTTCTTTGTCTTCTTGTCTTCTTGTCTTCTTGTCTTCTTGTCTTCTTGTCTTCTTGTCTTCTTGTCTTCTTGTCTTCTTGTCTTCTTGTCTTCTTGTCTTCTTGTCTTCTTGTCTTCTTGTCTTCTTGTCTTCTTGTCTTCTTGTCTTCTTGTCTTCTTGTCTTCTTGTCTTCTTGTCTTCTTGTCTTCTTGTCTTCTTGTCTTCTTGTCTTCTTGTCTTCTTGTCTTCTTGTCTTCTTGTCTTCTTGTCTTCTTGTCTTCTTGTCTTCTTGTCTTCTTGTCTTCTTGTCTTCTTGTCTTCTTGTCTTCTTGTCTTCTTGTCTTCTTGTCTTCTTGTCTTCTTGTCTTCTTGTCTTCTTGTCTTCTTGTCTTCTTGTCTTCTTGTCTTCTTGTCTTCTTGTCTTCTTGTCTTCTTGTCTTCTTGTCTTCTTGTCTTCTTGTCTTCTTGTCTTCTTGTCTTCTTGTCTTCTTGTCTTCTTGTCTTCTTGTCTTCTTGTCTTCTTGTCTTCTTGTCTTCTTGTCTTCTTGTCTTCTTGTCTTCTTGTCTTCTTGTCTTCTTGTCTTCTTGTCTTCTTGTCTTCTTGTCTTCTTGTCTTCTTGTCTTGTCTTCTTGTCTTCTTGTCTTCTTGTCTTCTTGTCTTCTTGTCTTCTTGTCTTCTTGTCTTCTTGTCTTCTTGTCTTCTTGTCTTCTTGTCTTCTTGTCTTCTTGTCTTCTTGTCTTCTTGTCTTCTTGTCTTCTTGTCTTCTGAGGGTGGCGTCATGTGTAGTTTAAGGTAGCGTGTACAAAGGGTATAAAGGGTACACGGATAAAAATCTGATCCCCACACCATGATTTACAAATCATGAAATTCATAAATTGGTTAGGTCATGATATCAGGATCAAAAATCATGGTTCCTGGAGTCATAATCATGATTCCTCATAAGCGTAACATCCAATGTGAAAACACTAAGCGGCGCACTTTGCTTCAACTCATTCGTATCGATCACATCAATTACAAGATAACGAAGCGGTTGAGTGGTAGACTACGTGACTCACAACCCGAAGGTCATTGGATCGAATCTCAATCTATGCTATTTTTAACTTTTTTTTATTTTTCTCGATCATAAACGGATGCGCGACTCAGCATTTTTGGAATTTGAATCATGATTCCGATCAATCAGCTACAAAAACCTAACGCGTGTGTTGCGTTACGGCAATCCGACTCATGATATCATGAGTCCAAATCATGGTGTATTTTCATAAGACGAAAACACGCTGGAATCATGATATCATGAGTCATAATCTTGTTTTTGGATTCTGATTTCTACCCGTGTATGTTAGAACACTTGTCCCCCTTTCTGATGGAAAATCTGGCTACGCCCATGGCCATTGCTGAATCCCCATAAAAAAGCGTACCAAATGCATATCCTCACACACAAGGAAGTGATCCTTTTATGGACCGAATATGTGTGTACATCGAGCAATCAAGAGAGTGTAAAAAGCTGCCGGAAAAATGACGCTGCATTCATTGAGAGCCACAGTCCTCTTTGGAGTGCATTTCTGGTTTTCAATATATGGAGTAACCTACAAACCGACCAGCACCATTCGGCATCAGTTCTTCCGCAGCAATGATCCTATCTTTAAAAAGCAGAATATCTGGTAAGCTGAAAATCCCGCATTATGCGCAGGAATATGCAATGGACAGATTATCAAATGCAACTATAGGATACAGAAAAATCACATATTTAGAATTTTTCATTAAAACTTGGAAGTAGTTCAAGTAAATAGTTGCCATTCAGAGTTTTTAGGGTTAGTTTAGATTTCGTTCCACACCAATCATTCGTTTCTGATTGAAATTCTAAGTGTCTCCTTAAAAAACTTTTTGAAAACTGAGACTGCACGAATTCTGCACAAAGCTTTGGCAGGTTTAATGAATAACTTTGAAGAGCTTGTGTAGTCTCAGTATTCATCCAAATATATAGTTTAGCTTAATTATCAAAATATTTCTCAACGACATCTCTACAATTAGTTAAACTGCTTACAAGTCCTTCCATCGTCACAAAAACCCTTTTCCTCGGAAAAGTGTCGTGTTGATTCACTGGCCGGGAGGAAACGAAATATTAGATGTTCTCCATCCGAGTCCATATTCTCACACATACCTCCATTCAGAAGCGTTTGGCAAACATTCGCAGCACGTCGGCTGTGATATAAGAACCATCCACCAGCAGCTTATGGCTGCGGTGGGCTCATACGGAAGCAGTGCACATTGTGGCCCCAATCGAAGGAAGTTTTTTCTCGGATGCAATTTATGAACCGCGCGATATGGTCTTTCCTGTGCAGTGGCACTTAAAACTTTGTTCATTTTTGGCAAGGATTACGTTTGCTGAGAATGATATTTGGAGAGTTAGATAAATGATACCATCCGAATCAAGGGAAGTTTTTGTGATATATTCTATCATCAACTCAAGAAATGAGTAATGTTTGAAAGGATCTCCTTATCTAGCAGAATAAATGTGAGCTATCTGAAAACTTTCTGATAGCAATTCATTCTTAATGATATTTCGATGGTTTTTTGACTTGAATTCTGATCTTGAACAAATCCAGTTTAATTTCCTTAGGGCATTACATGATGGTTTTTACTGAAATCAAAGTTATTTTTGATGCTTTAGAAAACAATTATATTTTGCCATATAGAAGAAACTAAGATTTATGTTTGTTTTCTCATACAAATGTTGGGAATTGACCTAACTTAACCTCAATATGTAACGCATTTATCGTGGCAATAGAAGATTGCCACGGATTTTTGTCTTAAATTTCTAATAATTTTATTCGATATTTGTTCCAATGTTTCAGTATTGGATATTCGATTCTATGACACTACCCCGAACGCCACTACCCCGAATGCCACTAACCCGAACGCCATTACCCCGAAAGCCATTACCCCGAAAGCCATTACCCCGAATGAGTCATTACCCCGAACGCCACTACCCCGAATGGGTCATTACCCCGAACGCCATTACCCCGAATGGATAACATTTTGAGACATATTCTAGTTAGAGAGTGTGGAGATAATTGTACGATTCCTTTTGAGTATTTCGCGAGTTTGGGTCAAAAATGTATTTTTCAAATATTAGAAGATAAAAAAGCAGCTAGTTGTTCAGCAAATAATTTTTACACACTAAGTTTTGTCCTCTAATTTTGGGAAGATTCACACAGCCACATTGCAATGCTCTGAGAAACAGCCTATTTCGAAAAGAAGGATGAATTTATCACGAGAAGGATAGCTATAATATGTACAAAATTAGGATGTAGTAAAGTCTCTTATTGGACGTCGGAAGCCACTTCCTTTACTCATTTTTATAGGTGTCGGGCATTAAGATTAAAATCTTCTTAAAGATTTTGTTTCGTAAACGATGATAATGGAAGTTCACCCTGAGATAGTCGCTGCAAGTGTTGTTCTATGGAACCCGCCTAAAAAACCAACCTAATAGACGACCGTTCCGCTATCGCACTTGTACACTTGTACATGTTAGAAAAATCGGCGGCCTCTGATTGACGCTACAGTAAGAACTTTTGTTGATTTGTGGGATCATTAATTTGAATTTCTGTGAGATAACCACAAAAAAAAAATATTTTTTTGATTCAAGATAATGAAGAAATGATGATGGCAGAAAAGTGGTGAGTAAATCCATGAGAGACCTGTCTGTTTTAATACAAGAAGATAAAAGGAAGGGAAAATTTCCGATTAGAATTATAGCAGGAATCACTTTAGTGAATGCCTTCAAGATATATTCCTTTATAAAAAGCTGTTCTATATGGAAATATTGATGACTAGCTTATCCAACAAAATTGTGAAAGAACAGCCTATTTAAAAAAGAAGGACAAATTACTGGTGAAATGTTTGCAGCTATGACGTGAATGATCACTGTAACAACGTGATGCTATGACACAACTTATATTCATAAGAAAGAAAAATATTTGTTCAAAAACCAAATTGAAATATGAAACCACCCAACAAGTCCAAATACCGGTGATTACGCATCTGTTAAGCAACACCATATTGAGGGTTATGGATTCAAATTTCTTTCAGTCAATAAAAGGCTTATTTTGTTGAAGCCCATTCACAAATTTCGTAACGCTGAAGGGAGCAAAAAAGTTTGTGGGTGGTTGTCCTCAAAATGTTACAGCCCATTCACAATATGTAGAATTTCCATACAAAAAAAAAAGTACGAGGGGTGGGTAGGTGTTAAAAATGGCAATTTTTGGCAAAATGAAATTTGTGAATGAACCCTTGAATTGCAAAGGTGCCCACTGAGCTGATAAACAGGCACTGCCTCAGAAAGAATGAGAAGAATATAGTTGTCATCAAGATATTTCGAAAGAATAGCTGGCATATAAAAGAAGGGAAAATATATGATGAACATTTTACCGACAAATTTTACGTGCTAATAATTACCAGCCTTCATTAGAGACGCATTTTTGCACGTAAAACAAGATACTGTACTGTATCTCATACTATTCGGGGTAATGGCTCATTCGGGGTAGTTGCGTTCGGGGTAATGACCCATTCGGGGTAATGGCTTTCGGGGTAGTGACCCATTCGGGGTAGTGGCGTTCGGGGTAGTGGCGTTCGGGGTAATGGCGTTCGGGGTAATGGGATGGAGCCGGATATTCATTATAACTCATTAATACTATACCTACCAAATATTCCTAACCAATTGTCTTTGACCTTAATACACTGTGTGTCGACATTAAAAATGGTTATTATTAAAACCTTATGAATAAATTAAGATCCATAAAGGAGTAGAGAAGATAACTGCGGACATGATGTGATGTAATAAAAATGAATTCTTAACAACTAAATTCCCTACAAAATTGAAACGCGCTGATCCGCAGTGACAACAACACAAACGCTATTGATGCATGACTTATACAACACTGTTTTATCCGTCCCATGAGCCACAGAACGCCAACGCTTTTTCTTAGAACCAACAGCGGAACACTTCCCAAACTAGACATTTTCTACGCCACGCCGTCGTACACGAGGATGACTCCGTCTGGTTTTTCTCCAAGATGACTGGTTGAATGGCGCTTTTTCACAGAATCATCCTAGAATCAACCGACGAGCGCACAGTGGTGCATATTAAAAAAAAATCATGGCAAAACGTACATGATGGCAATTTACGGCTTTTGATCAGTGTTGGGAAACTCGTGCTCGCAAGTAAAAAAATACTCACTCTCGTACTCGTTTGCGAGTAATACTCACGCTGTGAGTCACTCATTCCTTACTCTAACTCACGCGAGAGTATGACGTCATAACTCACTGCGAATATTACTCACGTAAAGAGTAATACTCGCAGCGAGTATGACGTCATTACTCTCGGTGAGTGAGCAAGCTACTCTTTGTGAGTATGGTGAGTAACCAATTTCCATAGCAAAATAAAATTGTACATTAGTATGTTCTATACTAGGTGGAAGACTGTAAATGTAAATAATTCAAAGGGTTTACAGCTGCTGTCGACTTCAGTGTGTATTGTGATATGCAGTTTTATAGTATGGTTGTTTAAACTTTACCGAATTCAGAGCCAGTTTTTCAAAATGGATAAACAAGTTATAATGGCGAAAGTCCGGTTGTGTTCAAATACTTTCCAGACCAATTTATTTCGTTTAGGGCCAATTTCTTCACCTTCGTTTAAGCCGTAAACCACGTTTACCCATACGATTAAACCAGGTTTAAGGCCTAAGCGGTGGTGAAGAAACCCCTTATTAGTGGCATAAAATAAATACTGTAACTTTATCTGAACGCGTTTATGTTATTAATATTCAAAGTTGAATTGAAATATTAGAAAAAATGGAATAAGGTACCGTGGGGCAAGTGGGTAATGGAAATCGTATAGTTGAGATTCTTCAAATCATAAAGACTTTAAATTGAAATAAATGAGGTCGTCTTTCTTTTTTAACTTGACTAAACAGTATGCTAAAATTGATTTTTATGTAAAAATGAAAAAAAAAATACAGAAAAAGTTTTTGCAAAATGTCACTTTACACTTGCTTCACAAGTTTTTGAGCAATAAATTGAAATTTAGTTGTATTCACGATTTCTATTAACTTCAACATTAGTTAAGGCGTCCTGTTCCTTAGGTAAAAAACATGTAAACAAAGAAAATTTTATTCTTGTCAATTCAATTTTCTTCTGTTCAGTTTCGGCTTTGTAGAATTTTCACCGGTCGTTATTTATTTCTAAGAAAGTCGGATAAGACATAAGATAGCTCTTCGGGAGAAATTATTTTTTGGAACGGAATCCTTCAATAGTATTCGGATTCTTTTTTGTGTGGATAGACCCATACCCCATTTTTATGTTTTGGACTAGCTTTACATTTACATTCCATGAGATTCCCTTGCGTTCTCTTATTTTGCAACTTTTCAATCAACGTTTTCCTTTCAATCGGCTGTCCGAAGTAGACACATAAGTATCGTCTGGTAATCTCTTTTAGAGAAGTTCCATTATTAGTAATAGCTTTTATCGCTTTGAGTAGTGTGTTTCTTGAATTTGAAGCACGTTCCGATTTTCTATGATAATTGCGAACCTTGTTTACTAATAGCTACCTAAAAAGAAAACACAAATTAAATCTCTAATGAGAAACTTTTTACTTGCCCCACGTGATTAGAAAATTGATGGTGTTTTAATTTAGTTATTTTTATGTCTAGGTCGAATTAATCCCAAAACTTTTATTTTCCGTTTAAAACTGTCAGAGAGTACAATTTAGATGTGGTACAGAGAATTATTTTTTGCAACTTTTTTCTACTGAACATATCAATACAAGATTGCACGCCGCCAACTTGTAACGGAGTAATAGGTGACAGGTAGACAATCTTTCACTCTATTATGCAATAATGGTTGAAAAATCGCAGGAATCTCTTATCTATCGTAATGCTCTGAATGGCCTCAAAGGTTTACGCATGAGTTTGAAACGTGAATACATATATTCAGTAAAATATACAAATTATTTTCACTTACCCCATTTACCCACTTGCCCCGCGGTACCTCACATAAATTTGGTTTGCGATTGGTATCTTGCCCATTTCATATGTAATTTCGCTTTTGAATATTTTCAGCAATCCTAATGTAATTTGCAAGTTTGTTCTAGAAAACTTGTATGCAAAGTTGCCGAATAAAGATTTCTGATCAGAAAAATGTTCGGAATTTATTATATTTTGCTTGGTTTCTATATAGATATACAAATATACTGAATGATAAGTTTATCCTCATTAAACCATTATACGGGCCACTGATTATTGTTTGGTCATTACTGTTATGTGGTAATAGCAAGTTTGCATAAGTTTTCAATAAAGAATTTTTAATAGCGCTGTTTAAGGAACAGACATTTAAAATTGTATCATTTTCAAAGCTTAATCTAGTCCCATAATAAATAAATACTAAATTAAAAATAATTTTCTGAAACATTTTTTTAACTTCTTTTGTTCGATTATATCTAAGACATGTGGCACCTGACTTATTGTTAGATTTCTGCTCCTCTTTTATGATCTTTGTGTTGTCAGAAAACCGAAAAAAAATGAAAATTGAAAAGCTGGTGCTGAAGTTGTCGCACAAAATATTACTGGCAACGCTGTTTGGCAGACCAATCAGCGGCTTATTAGTTTTGGCACGAAACTCAGATACGTTTTGTCGAGTCTCTGTTTCAGGTTTTTATTATTGCAGTAGTGCTGCATATCGTTAAGTAGAGAATAAAAAAAAATAGTCAATTGGCAAACAAATAAAGCTTATAGCTGATAAATGTGGAAATGCTCATATCATAAGTACATTAAGATAAAAAGCAGAATCTGGCCCAGTAGAGGTGTAACGTCAGAAGAAAAGAGCATTTACGATGCAACATGCGCAGCGAAACACCAAACATAAATTACAGCTTGTGTTAAGAATGCATATTATAATAACGTTTTGCGTGTATCAAATAGTTTTCAGAATAAAATTTTCATGTTATCATTTGAATAAGGTCACCCCAAGAATAGCCTTACTTATTACTTATTATTTATTTGAGCCATTCGCAAGCTTTCAGAATATTTACAATATTTCAAGTGAGTAAAATTACTCACGAGTGAGTAAATGTTAGTCGAAAACTCACTCACGAGTATGAGCTGTACAACTGAAACTCATGACTGAGTATACTCACGCAAGAGTTCAAGCTGTACAACTCATACTCGCGAGTGAGTTTGCAGTTTTCAGTGAGTACTCACGAGTTTCCCAACACTGCTTTTGATCACGATAAGTGTTGTGCAGCATGTTTTAGGGCAACATACCCTATTTTGAGCATATTCACCATTTTTGGTTTATGTAGAACAGAGTTTTAACTTAAGTCGAGTCTAGTATACGCCACTGAAGACGGCCTTACAGTTGAGGTCAATTCACACATATCTGTCAAAGGATACACACTCTAGTGGAATTGAGTGGTATAGAACTAAATTCGGTTTTCATTTATTTGTGTTTGGGAAATTGGTTTTGACAGCTTTTGTATAAAATAGGACCTCTGTGTAACGGCGCTGATAAAATATATATCCCACTCCATATCCCAGTAGTAAGTGGAACTAGTTCGGGGAAAGCTTCCGCCTTACAGCGGATTCTATTGTTGGCCCGGTGTGGTTCGGTGCTAAGCGATGGCGGAGAATCGAGCCATCTCCAGTTGTCATCCTGCTTGTCATCGCTTTTCATTCAACGTCTTCACGCTTATTTAGCTCCTGTTTAAATTTTTATAGTACGTTTCGACGGCGATCGTGGAGAGATTGGGTTTTTGTGCGCTTATTTGCCATCAGGACTTGGAATTACGAAATGGAGGTTATACGTCTGGAAAATTGAAGATAAATCATTCATGATAGAATATTTAACGAGGTGAGCTTAAAATGTAGATACTCCCAGTGAAATCAAAATAGCATCACCCTGTTTTTTCACTGCTATGTAAAAAATAATATTCACTTACATATTTGGCAGCAATATTGGATTAATTTAAAAGGACATTTCAGGAGAGATTCATAAAAAAATCGATAAGTTTTTTTTATGCTAAGATAGTTTAAATCCTGTTTTTTATATAGAAAAAAATTCTTCTTGTGTTTCAAAATTATAGTAAATTTCTAGAAATAGGCCAAATATGAACGGAGTCCGCGGCTACAAAGCAAATCTATGCTGAATGTATCTGGGTTTGATTCCCGGTCGGTCCATGATCTTTTAATAATGGAAACTTCCTTGACTTCCTTTGGCATAAAGTATCATCGTACCTGCCACACGATATGCGAATGCGAAAAATGGCAACATTGGCAAAGAAAGCATTCAGTTAATAACTGTGTAAGTGCTTATAAGAACAGTAAGCTGAGAAAAATATAGGGGCGTTATTTCAGTTCCTCAAAAAAAGATATACGATTTACTGGTTGTACTAATCTTTTGCATCAAACGTAATGTTATGTATGCCATTTCCTTCTATTACATTATACAAAGTGGGGTCCATACCTAATAGGTATTACCTATGCATCTCTTCAATCATCACGGGAAGGATGTTGATTTGAGAGGGAGGGAAGAGATCTGGGAGTCGGTGTTGCGATCCATGGATAAAGAGGAAAATACGACTCTTACTTAACACTAGTTTTGCATTTTTGTCTAGCTGTGAAAAGATATCGATAGATATTGGTAGAAGATTTAAAGAGTATGTAACCATAATGTCAAATTTTTCATAGGTTATTTTTAGTAATGACGAAAAATGAAATAAATGTGACGTTTCCATGATAACAATGTGTTATCATGGGCATGAAACGAGCTCACCAGATGGTAATCCACCCTCGTCTGAGAACGAATATCTTTTCGCATACGTCCAACGCAAATCGGTTGATCTTATTTCGCCACTTGTCCCACAGGTAATCAAGCTCTAGAAGAAGGAGGAGAATAACCTACAAATTTTCATCCAGTAATAGTTGCACAACTTCTGCAGGCATCCTATAACAATTTCATCGAAGGATTCTACCATGGAATTGCTCACGATTTTATCTTGAGATTCTCGAGGAAAATTTACCCAAGAATTGTTTTAGATATTCTTCCAGGAACTTGAGCCTATATTGAGCAACACAGTGTTTATTGCCTGTCTTGGTTGGTGAAAAGTCTTCGATAGGCCACCTAACCAGGGTTGCGCTACCTACATCGTGCTAGAGGGGCTGCCTCCTCGGTGCTGATACGATACAGCATTGTCCGTTTGTTCTTTGCATGATGACCACTGTCATAGCCATCACAACCATCCACCTTTATCAGGGCTTTGGACATGTAGCTCTGGTTCTCAATAGTTTCAAGTTCTATCGGACATGCTATTATGGTGAGCCGTCATGCGTTCTAGCGAATTTACTGTTCAACATTGCACTCGAGGGAGATCTAGCGTGCAGAGAAATGGCGCTATTATCACAAGGTCGCACATGCTTCTTTGCTTTGCGGACGATATTGACCTAATTGGAATCGATCGCAGGTCAGTGGAAGAGGCCTTCGTGCCTCTGAAGAGGGAGACTGCGAGGATAGGTCTGACCATTAATTCTACCAAAACGAAGTACATGGTTGCAGGTAGAGATAGAGTCAGGCTTGGTGGTGGTGTAGGTGCTGAGGTAGTGTTTGATGGAGATGTGTTGGAAGTTGTTAGGTCCCGCAGCTTGCATGCGGCAACAAACTTTAGCCCTGTATAAAACATTGATTTTCCGGTGGCTCTCTACGGGCACGAAGCGTGGATGTTGAAAGAGGCAGACCGGAAAGCTCTCGGTGTTTTCGAGCGTAAAGTGCTGCGGACAATACTCGGTGGGCAACTCGAGAATGGTGTGTGGCGCAGACGCCTGAATCACGAGTTCAAGTGTACAAAGATGCGAATATTATCAAGCGTGTAAAATACGGCAGACTTCAGTGGGCTGGTCACTTAGTGCGAATGTCGGAAGAAAAAACTGCGAAAATAATATTCAGCAGGGAATCAGGTAGAGATCGGCGGCTTCGGGGAAGACCACGAATACGCTGGCTGTACGCAGTGGAAGAGAACCTGGCGACTCTAAACGTTCGGGGCAACTGGACAAGTTTCGCCCAAGACCGACAAAGATGGAGCTCCACAATACGCCCGGCAATGACGTGACGCTACGCTGTAGCCATCAAGGTATCAATGTAGGTAATAGCTAAACTGGTTAAAAGCAGAGTCGGAAAATGTCAAAAAAGAGAATTGATTTTCACAATTTCTATTGGAGATTTCACTTTGGAAAGCATTCCTAGGTAACCAATAAGCATTTGAATAAGCCGCGCAGTAGACTGCTTACAGCATTTGCTCTGCTTGCTGTCTTATGAAAGCAAGTTCATTGCTTAGCAGCAATGCTCCAGCACAAGCATTGCTATTTAACATCTATCGGTTCTTAATAAGTATTTGAACTGCACAGGCTATTTTCGATAATGGCAAACAAAATGCTTTCCCATAGCCGCACGAATGCAACGAAAGAGCAGTACGGGTTGTGTGTTACACGCAAGGTGTGTGCATTGTACTCTGTAGCCAGAGTAAGGTGTATTCACTTGGCAAAATAGGCTGGGAGGTCATCTTCAACTTGCTGGCCGTTTTGTTTATAAACATTACTATCTGGCCTGGATGATGCTGAAACTGAGACTAACCGTGCTGCCAATAGTGTGGACAAAATTGTAAATAGAGAGATAAAAGTAGTGGTTAGCCAACCGTTTCAAAATAATTCTTGACAACACTTTTTATCCAACCAATCAGAAGTCATTGCTGCCTGGCGCGGATGATACTAAAACTGAAGCTAACTGTGCTGCCATCAATGTGGAAGAAACTGTCAAAAAAGAGAGATACTCCTTTCTTTCACAAGGTGCAGGTGCGACCAGATTAAAATAATTTTTGACAACACTGTTTCGCCAACCAATCAGGAGTCGATCTCTCGACTACCTGTCTCAGATGTTTATAAACAAACCGGTCAGCCCTTCCTCACCTACCCTGTCCGGTTTTCTCCACAAAGTGAGCATAATGGGTCAGAACAGAACAGGAAAACTGCTTTTGATGTTTCGATGATTCACCAGGTTATCAGTTCGGGCCGCAAAATGTAGTAAACGAACAAAAAAATCAACAGCAACGAGAAAAGTACCGTTTCGACTCATATTCCGAACACTTAAGGCCAACAGCGACTTCAAATGCATCTGATTGGCATAAATTGGCTGATATTCGTGTGAATATCAATTTCTTCGACAAGTCTAACTGTTAGTTGTTGGGTGTACCGATAATAATGTTGATTTAATTAGTTTAAGTATTGTTTTTACGTTAAAGTATGGAACAACATTTTGATTCAAATGCCGAACACCGTGTTCATTCTGTCTCATATTCCGAACACCTTGATTCAAATTCCGAACAGCACAAAAAAATCGAATTCAAATGAATAATTTCGCAAATAAATTTATCTGAGCTTGTTTTACTGGTTTCAAACTAGAGCATCATCACTACTCCTTCGGTATAAATTAAATTTGAGACGTTAAAATTGAATTGCAATTGACTGCCATTTTCTTGTTATGTGAAACAAGAAAACATTTCAACCACATCGCCATACAAAAACCGAGTGTTCGGAATATGAGTCTGTTCGGAATTTGAGACAAAACGGTATCTATCATTAAGATAAACTCCCGGGGGAGGCATGCAAGGGTGAGAAATATTGTGTTTTGTTTTTTTTTTCTACAAGCAAGCGTTATGGTTTTTGACAGTAAAATGCAACGTTTCTGAAGGTGCAGCATTGGAGCAGCCCGATATTTCGCCAAGACCTGCTATGTAGTAGCACTACTAGCAGCTATATGTTCAATCAGCATTAAATGAACTGCCGTGCTGGCGCATATAATGCTGATTAAATGCTTTTTAAATGCTTATTGGTTACTTGGGTTGCCAACTACAATAATCGAACATCAGAATGATAAAGTCAGGTTCACCAATCATATTTTTTCAGGGGGCGATGAAATTCACAAATTTCAAATGTCATTTGAATTGAAATTCATTAACACTTTCAGGCCCTAGTTAAAAGCAATCCTACAAAATGTTTCTCAAATGCAGAACATTTTATTAATAATACTTTTTGCCGATCGATAGGAAACACTCCTTCGCAATTACTGTTTGGAATTAATCAAAAGAAATTGAATATTAATATGATTGAGAAAAGCATTAACGAAAACAAAGACATTGAAAGAGATTTGATCAAAGTAAAAGATAAAGCTATTGCTATAAACAAGACACTACAAATTTACAAGAAGAGAAATATAATTCTGAATGTAGAATTAGCACACAGTATCAAGAAGGTGATCTAGTTTATACAGGGTGATTACTAATTCCTGTCAGTAAAGTAAATGTTCGTATCAGGTATCAGAAGGCCGGCTCCAAAGGCACGTTCCCCACCAGTTGGGAGATTTGTGCCATCGCCATATTTGAGCCTATTTCATCATCTACCCGATGGGAGAGGAAAGGGAAGGGAAAGATGGGAGGAAATAGGAGTGGGGTCCCTTGAAGAGGGAAAATCGCATAAGCGAATTGAGAGCATGTCGCTCCATACCACAATGGGTTCGAACAGCGTCCTAAAAAGGACACTGCAAAACGCAAGAGCGTAAAGAGAGCCTATAGCTCATTACCACAGCGGGTTAAGAATAACAGAATGTCCTGAAGATTCAGGCTTCTGAATTCAGTTGCACTTAATAAGTGTTTACCAAGTAATTGGAATCGCATTTGCGCAAAAACTGGACAGTTACATATAAGGTGATACGAAGTTCCATAATCGGAGTCACAACTATCACACACAAAAGAGTCAGCACGCTGAATATTTGCCATGTGATAGTTGAGTCGGCAGTGGCCTGTCAACGCTCTGACCAAGAGACAGCAATTCTGCTTTGACAGATTTGTTAAACACTTCGCCACCCTTGGAGATGGCTCAGTAATGTACAATTTTGTTGACGACATGACTCCAAACTATTCCAATATTGCTTGTGCTGAGTTGCCGCCCAAGAGTTTATCTGAAGCTTCACCCAGCACTTGGAAATTGGAATAGCCGGCTCAGGGCCAATGAAGTCATGCGATGCTCCATCGCGAGCTAGCTCATCAGCCAATTCATTTCCAGCGATGGAAGAATGGCCAGGTACCCATACAAGGTTTACAGAGTTGACTGAATTCAGTTCCTCAATTTGAGTTCGACATGCGATAACAAGCTTCGACCTTGAGTTGGCCGAAGCGAGAGCTTTTATAGCAGCCTGACTATCTGAACAGAAGTAAATGACTTTACCCATTACGCGCTGTTGAAGTGCTGATTGCACTCCACACATAAGAGCAAACATTTCCGCCTGAAAAACGGTGCAGTTTCTACCAAGTGAGTAAAACTGATTCTGCCTTAGCTCACGAGAATATACTCCTGCACCAGCTCTACCTCCAAGAAGGGAGCCATCAGTGTAACATACTATATTGTTTGATATACTTCTTTCCAAATAGCCAGACGTCCACTCATCCCGTGAAGGGAATTGTGTGGTAAATGTCCTGTAAGGAAAGTGACAAGCAATTGTGAGATCACTTGGAGCAAGGACAATTTTGTCCCAATTCACCAAAAGTGGAAACAACGAAGTGTGTGTAGATCTACGATTCACTGGATTTTTCTCCAGTAGATCCAGTACCCATAAACGGTAAGAGCAAGAAAGTGCTTCTTGTTTAAGATATATGTGGAGTGGCGCAACGTCGAAAAGGGCCTCGAGCGCTGCTGTGGGAGTTGTAGAGAAAGCACCAGACATCGCCATCAAGCACATCCTTTGGAGATGGCCCAATTTTGATGGGATTGTTCTCACTTCGCCTTTTTGCCACCACACAAGACATCCATATGCCAATATTGGTCGAACAACTGTTGTGTAAATCCTTTCGATATATTTGGGTTTGAGGCCCCAAGTTTTACCAAAGGTTCGCCGGCATTGACCGAAGGCCATGCAAGCTTTTTTGACTCTGAAATCAATGTGAGGTGTCCATGAAAGTTTGGAATCTAGAATGACTCCGACATACTTTACTTGATCAGTCACATTAATCTCAGTGCCAAAAAGACGTAAAGGTCGAATTCCATCGCGGTTTCGTCTTTCCGTAAACAGAACAATAGATGTTTTATTCGGGTTAACCGAAAGGCCATATTGGCGACACCAACTCTCGACTACCTGAAGAGCACTTTGCATCAGGTCGAATAGGGTGCTTATGCACATACCAACTATCAGAGCTAGATAGTCGTCGGCAAATCCATATGTTGGAAAACCGCTATTATTGAGTTGCCTCAATAGCGTATCTGCTACGAGATTCCACAAAAGTGGTGACAAGACTCCCCCTTGGGGGCATCCGCAAACACTAAATTTTCGAATCGCTGCTTGACGCAATGTCGAGAAGAGATGTCGGTTTTTGAGCATTTGATGAATCCAATTGGTAATCATTGTAGGTAGCCCATGGTTTCGTGCTTCTTCCAATATGGCATCGAAAGACACGTTATCAAAGGCAACCTCAATATCCAAGAAAACACCCAAGCAGGATTGCTTCTGAGCGAATGCTTTCTCGATATCGTATACAACTTTGTGTAAAAGAGTCACCGTGGACTTTTCAGATTGGTAAGCATGTTGATTCACATGAAGAGGCATGTTTGCCAAATAAACATCACGGATGTGATGATCGATAATGCGTTCCAGACATTTCAGAAGAAAAGAGGTCAGACTGATTAGTCTAAAACTCTTCGCTTCTTCATACGACGCACGGCCTCCTTTCGGGATAAACTTTACAGTAATATCACGCCAGGATCTGGGAATATACCGGGTAGCAAAACTGCTTAGAAGTAGCTTTTTCAAAACATGTTTGATAAACTCAAACCCCTTTTGGAGCAGAACAGGATAAATCCCATCCGCTCCTGGAGATTTGAAAGGAGCAAAACTATTAAGTGCCCATTGAATCGATTCAGTAGTTACGATACTGCGAGCCGAGGCCAGAGACTCGTAACTAAATGAAAAGACATTTGGTTCATCCGTAGATGCTATGTCCACACATCCGGGGAAGTGTGTATTGAATAAACATTCTAAAACTTCTTCATCGGAAGAAGTAAAGTCACCATTAGGTAAGCGAATTTCGTTCACTTGAAAATCCATAGATTTTGCAAGGATTTTGTTCAGCCGACTGACTTCACTCAAACTGGAAACATTTGTACAAAGGTTTTTCCAGCCGGATCGTTCAGCAGAACGAAGAGCCTTCTTGTAACCTTGCGAGCCGACTTGAACGACTCTGATCCAGCTGAGCGGCGTCTGTTCCAACTCCTTCTACATTGTTTCCTGAGTCTAGTCAGATCGGAATTCCACCATGGGGTCCCTCTTGTAGTCTTTACAGACCGCAGAGGACATGCTTTTTCAAAAGCTTCCATAATGTAGGATGTTGTAGTATCAACGGCATCATCCAGATCACTTGGATTATCAATGGACGGAGAATATCCATGAAATTTGGTCGCAACCAATTCAATATAAAGTTCCCAGTTTGTTGACCGGGGATTCCTAAAACGCAAAGTCTGCGCAGTTACATTTGAATGTTCAAAGAAGTAGCGATGATCAGATAATGATTCCTCATCGGATACATGCCAATTCGTCAACTCGTGACTGATTCTATTCGAGCAGAGCGTTATGTCTAACACTTCTTCTCTATTAGAAACCATGAAGGTTGGGCGATTGCCTATGTTAAGTAATCCAAGGTCTGTACTACTTAAGTATTCCATCAGACTGGAGCCTCTCAAATTGATATCCGAGCTGCCCCAGATGATGTGATGAACATTGGCATCACTGCCCACAATCAGCGGAAGGCCTTTTGTTACGCAGTGTACGACAACTCGTTTGAAGTCATCCGTTGGGGATGGTTCATCATGTGGTAAATATACCGAACAATAGACGTATTTCCTGTTGAGGTCACCAACAGAAACATCGATTGTGACAGCACATACATCTCTGGTAGTTAACTCAGAAATGAGTGTAGCAACGATTGCTTTATTAACGAGCTCGCATGCGCGGGGCATGGAGCGCGAGTTTGCCATTTCAAGTTTGCTGAAAGTAGCAAAAACTGGGTCCATAAGATTACCTAGATAGAAGTTCCCTCTACGAAAGTAGGGTTCTTGAACTAGCGCCACTTGGGCTGCACCATTTTGCATGAGTCTGCAAAGATTGATCGTTGCTGTTCTTTTATGCTGAAGATTGTTCTGAGCTAACCTAACCGTAGCCACTACCCAAACTAGGCAGGATTAAGCTTTTTGCAATCTCAGCACGAAAAAGACCAGCAACGAAAAAACCAGATCGGTATCTATTTAAAGTCGCCAAAGGCGAAAGAGCACAGAATACACTGTGTAAAACGCATAATGCGAATCCATATAGGTGATAATTTAAATTAAATGTCAACATATTCATAATCCCACCCTTATTTAGCCTCAGGATAGAGACTGAAGAAGGGCAGCCGATTATCTCGGAGAAACACAAGGTCACCTGCACCATTGCTCCGGGTAGCACAGGAAGGACTCAATACTGTGGAGGGCGCCCTGATACCCCACAGGCTCCGTTAGCGGTTAGGTTTTATTTAGACCCCCTTAATCATTCATTCCTAGGCACGGTACACATCACACCATAAATCAGGGGTCACCTGTAAGGTGGACTTTTACCACCGGAACAGGCAGTCCGTAGTGTTAATTCTTAGCCAGTTGAAACAACCGCTACCGACACTACGCGGCTATCTAGGCTGCTCGGGAAAAGGAGGTTAATATTGATGATTAACTCCTGACGTGCCCAAGCAGCCGAAAAATTATGATTATGAATTATGATATGATTCTGAATGTAGAATTAGCACACAGTATCAAGAAGGTGATCTTGTTTATACAGGGTGATTACTAATTCCTGTCAGTAAGGTAAATGTTCGTAGATAAAAGATGTATGTATGAATTTTAATTTCCGGTGTACATCCTGTTTTGCACATTTTTGACTAAACTTGGCTAAAAAAATTGCCTGATTGAAACAGCATGTTACCACAATCTTTTAGACTTACTAGGGATTAGAATGAGACTGATTATGGAAAATTTTAGCCAAAAAAAATATGAATTTTTGGTTAAACTATATGCTTTTGAATAACGTGCGTGTTAACTGTAATGCTTCTGAAACAATGCTTGTGGCTGGAAATTGAGGTAAAAAAATTAATTTGTTATCTATGTATAGCAAAGACAAATGTTATAGATGTCCTAAACTGGATATGCACTGGTAATTAAAATTCATTTAACCATTTTTTTTTCTATGATTACTTATTTTACTGACAGGATATAGTAATCACCCTGTATACCACATCATGCTCTACCAATGAGTTCATCTAAATTACAAGCACAGTTCAAAGGTCGTTATGTGTCGAAAAAACGCTTCATAATAATCATTATGTTGCGAGTGATATTGACGGTAGGTTAGCTGAGACCTTTCACAGGAATTTTTGATCCTGTTAATATAAAGTTATGGGATATGAAAAATGAATTAAATGCACATCGGGGCGATGTGGATGTCAGGATGGCCGAGCTGTAGGAGATTGAAGTAGGCAATACAATCATTAGGAAGGTCATAATAGGCTTTCAATAGCAAATTAGGATCATTTCGATGTATTACAGTCATTAATCCTGGAGACGCCAAATAAACAAGATCCATTTATAATAAGCTCTCTGTATTTTGTACTTCACTCTATGCCCAGGTAAGTCAAGGAAATTTCCATTACGAAAAGATCCGGGACCGACCGGGAATCGAACCTAGACACCTTCAGCATGGCTTTGCTTTGTAGCCGCGGACTCTAACCACTCGGCTAAGGAAGGCCCCCTAGGTTGCCCTAAGGTTGCTACTCCGTGATTGACATTAGAACATCATTAGAAAGTCAATAACGGCGCCAGCCACGTCCTTCGGGGAAGGAAAGGAATGTTAGTATGACATCCATTGTTACTAAATACCGAGTGTACCTCTGTTTTTGTTAGTAAGAAAGATTCAGAAGCTACAAAATCGGGTTCACCTTGGTAAGTAATGCGTTTCATGTAGCCTCAATTTAAAAATTCATCTATTCACATAGTTGAAAACTAAATATAAAATTTTCCCTCGATTTTAGCTTTAATTTAAAATACAGCGAATTGATTATATCACAACCAAATATGAAGTATATCGACACATAGAGTGATGAACCATTCGAAGATTTCGTAAATGCAAAAACAGACATGGGTGTTGTGTTTTCCTGTTATGGACGTTAGGTGAAGAAAGGAATGTCTCTGATATCCATTATTATTACAGACCAAGTCTACCTCTGTATCTCCATGATTTAATTCTTCGAGTATATTCTGAAAGTACTCGAAACGGTACAAGTACATATAACAATATTCAAGAGACAACCCTTCAGAAACTCAATCTGAATGTAGTAAATCTGTATGAAGTAAAACCTTATATTGTATACCCAAAATGCTAGGAGGTGAAATTTGTCAAAGATCAATGTAGAAATGCTCTATAATTCCTCAAAAAAAAATCAACTTGTTTTCGCAATGCCTTTTGAGTTCATTGCACAATGCTATGACAAATCCATATTGACAAATCATATTAATGATAACATTGCTTTAAGGTTGTTATAAGTTTTGTAACATTAGTGTTTTTTGCTAGAACTAGTGGAATGATTGGTTTCAAGAGTCCCTTTAATAAAAATAATAAAATTGTTCAGACAACAATTGAGAAAAAAAAAACAGATTTGAACGGTGCCTCACGCAAACCATCGGGGTTCATTTTTAATTTCAATATCTAGTTACCCTAAAACCGTGTTTCTCGTTACCTCTATCACTGTTTTGTTTTGGTTCTGCGTTTCGTTCCACAGCGTTTCATTTCATTCCGTTCCATGAGCTGTTTTGCTGTAAATTAGCAGGATACAAATTGAAAAGTGTTCAGATTAAATGTGGTCAAACCAACGGAAATACCCGGTAAATAGAAGCAAAATAAATAGAATTTCTGGAGAAGTGGAAATTTCTTGATGTTTTCTCTAGGATACTTTTTTGATGAGTCACAATTTGTATTTCATCACAATTTTGTGAACAACATTTTTGTTTTCAAGGCAGAAATCATTGAAGACCATTTAAGGAGAATCATAGAATTGTTTAAAGAGGAATATCATAAAAATACCAGAAGCGATTTGTAAAATATCTTAAGAATATAGTATAGTTGTGGTCAAAAATATGTTTTTCTAGGTTTTGAGTTTAAATAACTATTATAAATTTCGGTTGTAATTCCTGGACGAGTTTGAGATCCCCTAAAAGCCATTTTTTTAAATTTTCGATATAATTATTATTTTTCGTTATCTAAATTCGTTCTGAACACGTTTTGGGCAAAGATTTATTTTTATTCGTGGATTAATGAATTTTGGTTTTTATTATTTTTATTTTTGAACATCCCTACCCTTTTATTTCTATATTTTTTTGAAGCCTTTTCTGGTTTCTACGGTGGTTTTGATTTTTTTTTTCTGGGGAATGTTTGAACACCGTGCATTTTACCGAGAAAAAAACAAATTCCAATGAATTTTTATCACGTACGGACGATTAAGAGCATCAATCAGAGTGTTCTGGTTGATACGGAGGTCAATTGAAGTGAAAATATCAACAAAAACTAAGATTTTAGAAAACCACGTTTGAAAATTAGAGGTGACGTAACTTTAACCCTTTGGGGCCTGATTTTTTCCAAGAACTATTATACAGTTTTTTGAACGCCTTTCAATAGTTTTGGTGCTCAAAATGCCAAACGTAACAAGAAATGATGACAAATATTTTTTTGGGAGGTGCTAGGTCTTCCAAACTGCTCTTGAGTTCATAACTTGAAGTCTATGCTTGTAATAACAACCTTGTTCATCATACAAGGTGATGAACTGTAATCTACCGTATATTCTGAACCTTCTGAGTGTTCATTTCGAATGTTCTAGATTATCTAACTTGTCGGGATGTTTGGTACATAAAATCTACAACGCGATGAGAGTCAGGATTTAGTGGTAATAAATTAATAACCACGAAACGAAGCACTTCCGAAACATGGTGTATTCGACAAAGTTTCCAGTCATAATTAGCGACATCTATTGCGAAGCATCCATAAATTATGTCACGTAAAAATATAATTATAGTATTTTCAACCCCCCTACTTTTCATCTTTTGTTTGAGAACAATTTGTGAAAACGTCAGTAGAGTCTAAATACGTAAACGAGTAGAAACACGTTTTGAATATATGTGTTTGTCGACGAATCTTCTTCTTTTTTCTTGGCATATCGTTCCCACTGGGAGGAAGCTGGCTTCTCAGCTTAGTGTTAGTTTAGCACTTCCACATTTATAACCTGAGATTTTTCTCAGCTAATGACCTTTTTGCATGGATATATCGTGTGGCAGGCATGCCATAATAGGTATGTATTACCAAGTACGAACTAATTATTCTATTTGTCAGACTTCTGTATGTTCAGGATGTTCTAGGTTGCCAAGTAGGACATTAAGGCATACACCTATATTTAAGGAAGTATATTTGCAAGGACGTTTCCGAAGACAGTAAATTTTATACATTGGTTCTTTTTATACAGCCATTTTCCGACTGCGATCATAAATGACCGTGCCGGCCCCAAAGGGAAAACTTTGATCATTTTAGCGAGAAAAGTTACTGGAACAAGGGTAGACCTGAAGTTCTGAACTCCAGGGTAAATTGGAGGGCCTGGAATATCACTAACGTTCCTTGAAATAGCCAATTGGTCTGTGAGAAGGTTCAGTGAACATGGTAGATTGTATAACTTCAATCAGCTTAGAAGGAAATATTACTGGAAAAATAGTAGACCTGAAGTTCTGAAGTCCTGTGGAAATTTTGAAGGAACTGCAATACCTCAATCGTTCATTGAAACAGCATATTGATCCATGAGAAGGTTCAGTCAACATAGTAGATTATATAACTTCACTCAGTTTAGAAAGAAAAATTACTGGAACAAGGGAAGACCTGTAGTTCTGAACTCCAGGGTAATTTGGAGGGCCTGGAATACTCCAAACGTTCCTTGAAATATCTTTTTGATTCGTGAGAAAGCTCAGTGAACATTAAATAACTTCATCGTTTAGTAAGAAAAATTACTAGAACAATTGTAGATCTGAATTTCTGAACTCCGGGGTAATCTGGGTGGCTCGGAATACCCCAAACGTTCCTTGAAACAGCTAATTGATCCGCGAGAAAATTCAGTGAACATGTTAGATTTTATAACTTCACTCAGTTTAGCGAGATAAATTACTTGAACAAGTGCAGACCTGAAGTTCTGAACTCCAGGGTAATTTGGAGGCCCTGGAATATCCCAAACGTTCCTTGAAAGAGCTTATTGATCCATGAGATGGTTTAGTGAGCATGTTAGATTATATAACTTCACTCAGTTTAGTGAGATAAATTACTGAAACAAATGTAAACCTGAAGTTACGAACACTAGGGTAATTTGGAGGGCCTAGAATACCCCAAACGTTCCTTGAATTAGCCTATTGATCCGTGACAAGGTTCAGTAAACTTGGTAAGTTATATATCTTTACTCAGCTTGGCAAGAAAAAATACTGGAATAAGTGTAGACCTGAAGTTCTGAACTCCAGGGTAATTTGGAGCACCTATAATATCCCAAACGTTCCTTGAAACAGCCTATTGATGCATGAGAAGGTTTGGTGAACAGGAAAGATTTTATAAATTCACTCAGTTTGGCGAGATAAATTTCTGGAATAAGTGTAGCCCTGAAGTTCTGAACTCCAGAGTAATTTGGAGAGCCCGGAATACTCCAAACGTTCTTTAAAACATCCTATTGATACGTGCGAAAGTTCAGTGAACATGGTAGATTATATAACTTCACCCAGTTTAGCAAGAAATACTACTGGAATAAATGTAATGAAATTCAGATTTCCAGGGTAATTTGGAGGGCCTGGAATACCTTGAACGTTTCTTGAAGTAGCCTTTTGATCCGTGACAAGGTTCAGTAAACATTGTAGATTATATAACTTCACTCAGTTTAGCGAGAATAACTACTGGAACAAGTGTAGACCTGAAGTTCTGAACTCCAGGGTAATTTGGAGGGCCTGGAATATCCCAAAAGTTCCTTGAAATAGCTCTTGAGATTCTCAGAGGTTGGTAGAATCAATTTGAATTTGTAATGTTATTGTTTTTAACCCAAACAATTACTGTTACGGTTGTAGATTTCAAAGAGTGTGCTTCAGGACAGTTTGGACGTCCTAGAACATCCCAGGACATAGCAAAGCAAGTGAAATAGTGTTTTCGTTAAAAGAGTAATTCTGTATTATCTAGCCTGAACATCATTCATGTTCACAAACAGCATTTCACGCTTTGTATGTGCTTATAGCTCAATTTTACAAACTTCAGGATGTTCAGGATGTTCTAGGTTGTCAATTAGGTCATAAAGGCATATACTTCATATTTTTCTCTGATAAAAGAGTATATTTGGGACAACTTTGCCGAAGACAGTATATACATTTGTTCATTGGTTCTTTTTTTACAGCCTTTTTTGTACTGCGGTCATATATGACCGCGCCGGCCCCAAAGGGTTAAGCTCGGAGGTCTTGAAGTTTTTCAGTGAGGTAAATATCGTTATGATATGATGTCAAATTTGACAGTTTTGAATTTTTTTTGAATGGGTAACAATCATTTAAAGATGTATCTTCGGGAACGCAATGAATTTTTTTGCTCACGTTTTTTACATAATGTTCATTTTTCCCACACGCACACAGTGCAGGTAAAATGAACATTTGCATCGTTTTGTGCTAGCAGTAGAAATATGTGATAATTTAGCTATTTCAGTTTGAATTCGTGTTGCCCTCTTTTTGATCTTGTGCGACAGAACTATACATATTCCTCGTTTTTCTATCAGAAACAAGATTAAATCCTTAAGGTGTTCATTTTACCACCCTTTCCACTACCACCAGGCTATGATTTTTTGTATTACACGTTAAATGAACCCTCAGCATTTGTAAATTGTAAAAAATCAATTTTTCAAACATTTTTCAAAAATACAAAAAAAAAAAAAATCATAAAAAACGTTCCTTATATGCGTGTTATATGTAAGCCAAGGTTTAAGTCGAAAATAAAATCATTTCGATTAACTACGAAAAAATATACAAAATTCCTAAGTGTAACCCGTCAAAAGGCGGGGTTAGGTATTAGAGGGTTGAAAAAATATAGGGTGATGTGCTAGTACCCATCGTATTAAGCATTGATCATTGAGAACTGCAATTTTCCCAGTATTGCAGTGAATGATGCTGACACAAACCGATGCCTAACAATTCTTTCTCAAAACGGTTTTAGCATTGTACAATAACATTTTGATAAATCTTGATCTCTTTTTGGAAATAATACAAATAAAATGCATCTTACCGTATTCTCAGTCCGTCGTATCGTTTTCAACTCCGTCGCAATCAGTTTCCAGATTCGTCTCACAACTTACGGCTCACTGTGTGTATTGAATGGTTAAAACACAACATATCAACGCTAAAATAAAATATTTTACTAGAATATATAGATCTACTGGCATCTCCCTCCATTCCTTCAGCATGATGGAATATACTAATTTCCTTTAAAATTCATTGTTCGTTATCAAAATTCAGCCCAAACATATGAACACAATTCTATTTGACCGTACAATTATGGCATTTGCTGACAGTACAGCAAAAACAACACAATCAAAGAAACCGTATTTTTACATCGAGCGTCGCGCACACATTGATGCGCACTAGCTTTTTTTTCTCAGTACGACGAACTAAACTTTGTTTACATTCTCAATAACACGCGGCGGTTGAGGAAATTTCGTAAAATTTGGTGATTTATTGAAGTTTTACGGCATGTGATTGGAATGAAATCCTTCAGTGAAGAAGTACGAAGGTTTTCCATAATGAAAATAAGTGCCCGGCAAAGTAAGTCACCCACGGGGGCGGGAAGAAACTTGTGTTGGAAAGTGGTGTGGCTCAGTCGATCGCTAAGCATTTCTCTCAAATCGTGTTCGTCCATGCGATTTCGGTGAAAAAGTGCAAAGTGAATAATTGAACTGAAGTTATTTACCGAAATACAGTAGTTTTATTGCATTTTTGGTGAACAATTGTACGAATCATAAAAGGTTTCACAAAATTACACTTGGATAATAAATCTATGTTGCAGGTAAGTTTGAATATCCGCCGTGGTGGAACATTTGAAGTTTGATACGACGAATAGTAGCGCTTACGACGAAGAAGAACAAAACCCTATGTAAAGAAATATAATTAGTGGAATTGCTAAACGCACTCAAACGCACTCAACGCACTCTCGAAAATAAAGGACAACATAATCTTGGAAGCTTTCTTAAAGGAATCATAAAGCGTTTCGACGGAATCTTCAAAAATATAGTAGTATAGATCCATTAAGTAATTTCATTTGTTGGGTTGCTGTAGAAAATATATCCAAGAAATTCTAGACACATTTGTAGAGGCGTCAATCGATAATTCCTTGTAGAATGTATGGAAAAATTTCTTACAGATTCTAAATCGAATTCATAGAAGATTATCTAGAAGAAATTTGGTTAGAGTTCCTGAGAGAAAAACAAGAAAAAAAGCTCTCGAAAATAAAGGACAACATAATCTTGGATTAGCACCTAAAAAAAAGCTTTTGATGAATTTGTAGTGGAACTTTTAAAGAAATAATATCGACGAATTCATCCATTCTTGATTGATGAACCCATCGTCCATTCCTCCTGAATGGGTTTCATTATGAGATACCAATATTCTGCTGGCAACATACTTGCAAGATCCGTAATGGATTCTTGACGAGATTTATGATGTTTACAAGATCTTTGAAAAAAGCCTGATTTTCAACTTTGACTCCAATATGATTGCAGCGATCATTGAAAATTGAAAACAAGAATATATCCGTCGTACTAAACCTCGTAATTTGGATATTTTTTGGCCAGCCAGTGGGGTAGCGACCCTCTCTCCCGCTTCCCTCTGGCTTCTCTTACTATTTACTTAAGAATTGATTTTTGAGTGTTTGATTTGAAGTGTTTTTAGAAATTTGAATAGTAAATATGTCATTCATCCTGTTACACTGCAGCTTTTCTGTCCAGCAACACTAACGGATGTAGCAGATCATATGTTTTATGAAATGTATCGAATTCTATTGAAATTCAAGTGGTAATATTTATACTTCGCGCTCATATTTTTCATAAATCCATGCAGAAATGTACATGGGTTTAAATAAAAACTCAACTATACTCTTATCTAGCATACATTCATGTGCATTGATTTTCTAGTGGGCATCATAGAGATAGATTAAACATTTTTTTTTGGTAAAAACGCTGACAATCAGAATGGTTCTGTTTTGATTTCGCTGTGTGTATATTTAAGAAGAGAACAGCCTTACAAAACGACGTTAGAGCAAGATAGAATGAGAAAAGAAAAAATACATAAAATGTCTGTTTACTTTCATTTATTACGAAAAAAAATAACTACTATCTCTTAGTCCATAATGTGGGCAACACGAACTACCAGTTAAATCTAGTGTAAATTCACTGGGTTTTCACTTATCCCTTGAACAAATCTGATTCGGTTCATGAAAGCATACAAAAACTTGTTGGTCGACTCCGCCATTCTAGTTGTCGTTATTGCCATTAATCTTTTATCACACGCCATAAACCTCCGAAAATGGCAGATTTGCGTACAGTTTGAAAGGCTGGTCTCGCATCTAATACAACTCACTGTTGCCAGCGCTGTTTTGTTCATGCACGGAATCATAGGCGCCACCACTGTGCGGCCCACATAGTTTCATTTGGAGGACTTTGACCTGCCCGGTTGCCAAAAGCTGTGTGATAATATTTTCCAACCAAATGGAATCCAAACTCATTGCGTCACACATCCAGGCAGCAGGACATTACTCACGAATTGCATTTCACCAGCGTAAAAGCACTCATTTGTCGAGCACTTTCATACTGTTTTACGATGTCCTCGTTAATTTGCCTCGAAACGATGTGTGGATTGAATCGAAGTTTTACCAAATAAGGATGATCGTATTGCCTAACACAGAACACCAATAAATTAGAAATGAAGGTTATGTTTAAAATTATACCAATAGAATAAAGTCATATTGTGTAGGCTAGCTTAACGTTTACAGGGATATAAAATTTACTCTGGCTCCAATTTAGATGCTTAGATAACGAACATCCTCGTAGTGGACAATTAAGAATACTTTGGTAAAATATACCGAATTAAACTGCCAACTGTAAGTTTTGAGCAAACAAAAGTTGTTAATTGAGTTTTCTGGTGACTGTTATCCCACGAGAAATCTCGCTCGTTAGTGAAACGAGTTAAACTGATTGCGTTGCAGTAATCCTTTTACCTGCAGCACCATAATTGCAAACCATCATAATTCCACTTTTTACTCCCATTGGCAGTCCAAAGCTCCAATACGGTTCCAGTGGATTTTAAAATATTCAAATTTTAAACAAAACCAGCCCAAACTTGCTGGCAATAGAGCTTGCTTCATTAAGGATGCAACGACGTGCCTCCAACTTCCGGTGCAGTCCGGCCACCTTTGTCATCAGAAAGCTTCATCATCATCATGCGGTTGTTGAATCTGCCAAAGTCGAGGAAATTATTGCGTTCAATTTAACCTCGTTCTGTTGCTTGCACTGCACTTCTTCCTGAGCAACGTCATCGCCGTCGTCATCACTATCAAGAACAGAACCGGAATTACAAAATTGCATGTTTATGAATATTTAATGCAATGTAATAACGAGAGCAATACATATTCCGTAAGTTTTTCACACTGCACGGGCGTTCCAAACGGCAGCAACCGAAGGATCCGACCGGGGTCCGTTCCGATGCGAACCGATGCCGGTATTATGTGCTCTGCTCATTGTCCCCGGCTGACGACGGTGGAAGCTGGCTCCCCGATCAGAAGAATATAGCAAACCTAGAACAATGACATACCAAACTGAGCTATACCAGGACTTGTTTTAGATTTCCTATTATTTGGATAAGTAGGATGAAGAAACTATACCTTTCGTTATTATAATAAATTGATTAATTAATTGGTTTGTTTAAGATGCATAGCACTATAATGGCTATTTGCATCTACTCCAGAGAATATAACGTTACAATACATATGATATACAAAAACACACTTTATTTTACATCAAATTTCATTATAAAGTTTTGATTCCTTTAAGAATTTCAATAAATTTCCAATTTTATCGAAATCATTGCCTAAATTTTGGATATTAACACTGTATTTCCTTCGGATAGTTGCATATAGTGAACAAGAAACTACTAAACGTTCAACAATAAGTGCTGTATTGCAATTTGAACACTGTGGAGGATTCTCACGCTTAAAGATATACTCATGAGTTATTATAATAAATGTTCGAGCTGTTCAGTGGAATGCCTATAAGTAGATGAAAACCCGAATTTAGTACGATACTATTAATTTACAATAGAGTTTGTATCCTTTGACAGATACGCTTATTTCGACCTCAACTGTAAGGCCGTCTTCAGTGTCATGTACTAGCTCGACTTGAAGAAAACCATCGTATGCATACATTATATATTTATAATACCCTAATTTAAATAAAATATGAAGATTTTTTGAAAATTTACGGAACATGGTGTGCTAACTTGTTCAATAGCGTATTGATCTTTCGAAAACGCTTCAGGGTTTTTTTTATGAATTCAGTATTATAATAATTCTATTTATTATTTTCAGGTGTTATTCAAATTCAAAATCATATGGAATTGATTTTTGGTATTTTGACATCTTTTTCTGCTCGGGTAAACTCCGCACGCTGTTTGGGGGACGTTCATTTATTACGAAAGGATGTGTAGTTGTATTTTGTTTAACACTGGTTAAAAGACTCGCTGATACACAGCATCAGCGTGGTTGTTTTGGTAATGATACATCGGGTGACAACCGGAAGGTTAACTCACCAATATACAGAGTGTCCGCATATTATCCGTACAAACTTCGACAGCATTTCTTTACACACTCAAACGAAATAAAATAAGTGCACCCATGCGGTTCAATACCTTGACCTATTGTTATTGTTCATCGTGAGTATGGTTCAGCTGCATCAGTTTCAAATTCCGTCAAAATGAAATCCAATGTGTTGCACGGGTAATTGTTGTAATTTTTCGTCAAAGAAAATCCGTTTCAGTAAATGCAAAAAACCTGAATATGGCACAATCAACTGTAAGTGACATAATAAAACGATACCAAGAGCTTGGAAAGCAAGCTGATCGCGTCGTGAGAGGTAAAAAACGCTCTGTCCGAACTTCACAATTGCAGATCTTGTTCAATTGTTCAAGCGTCGATTTCAAGCGAAATTCTTCAGTTTCTATCCGGAAGTTGGCTTGAAATTTCCACAACTTCGGTTGCTGCTGTACCCAAGTAACCAGTAAGCACGATAATGCGGCACGGTAACAGCATTATATGCGCATATAGGGTAATCATTTGATGCATGTCAGTTTTATATACGCATATAATGCTATTATAATGCCATAAAAGGCGAAATAGCGTGCCATTATAGTGCCAAGATATAACCGTGCTTCTCTGCACCACTAATGCTGATATAAGACCACGTGAGAAACGTCAGTTGTTTTCGCCAGATTTTTATGGCGAATATTTTGTGCTTTCGCAGTACGCAGCCAGAGAGCTTTCGCGTATGCGGCCAAGCAACTGGTACACGAGGTAAATAAATGAATGAATGAAAACGGAAACCTCTAATAGTATGCAAAAAATGTAATAAAATGATACAGATAGTACTTCTCCGGATCAGACATATTCGTTTAGGTAGTTTTCATCCTTTTGAGGACTTGGAATTGCCACATTTTAATCCTCGTTTCATGATGATGAAATTCCTCATTTTGCGTCTCAAACCTGCGACACCCGTATTGTTGAGTTGTTGTCCTGCTCCTTTGCTCATACGGCCACATAAGATGAATAGTATTGGAAAGAAAAGTGACCAATTTAAACCATCACTTTTCCCCGTCATAAAACCTGCAATTGTAGTAGTGAGAAGGTTTATGTCTGACTCCCTCTTACCACTATATGCAAACACAAAGCACGTGGTATATCTGTCAAAAAACTGGATGGCATTAAACATGCCCTGTATTCGAATATAAAGCCAATATAGTGCTTATTAAATGCCTGTATGCATCAGGCTTAGAAGCATTAATGATGCTGTAATAGGGTTTCTATGCAGCGGAAGTGCTGTTATTAGGTGTGTAAGCATTTGTGATGCTATTATAATGCATGTACGCATCTATGATGCTGATTAAGGGCTTATTATTAGTGCTTATGGTTACTTGGGTAGTTCACGATGATTTGAAGCTCTGTGCAAAAACCACTACTTAGATGAGAGCAAATCGGTTTAAAAAAGTTAAAGTTCTTTGAAACGATTGTCCGAGGGCCGTCATCGGTCGGTGCTGTTTACTGATGAACAAGTTGGCAGCATCATAACCATCAGAATGATCAGCAACTGCATCCAGCAACTTCTAAACAACGAGGAAGTGGTCCAAGGTGTCATCATCCCGCTTCAGACGTGGTTTGGGCTGGAATAACTCACACTGGGAAAACCCCTCTGATATTCATCGACAAAGGGGTTAAAAGGGACCAACCCGTGTATCATCAGAAGCTTTGTAGACACCACAGCATATTGGTAAAAATGACTGGTATTTCCAACAGTGCGCATCGTACCTTCGTGCACAGCACAGTACACGAATTCTCTCTGCTCTTGGAAGTTTTATAAAAACTACCTAACGCAATAAAACAGTACTTTTCAGTGCTACTAAAACAGTACTTTTCAGTAATATTTTTTCTACTATTGATCTCTTTACGATCTTTGTTTGGACCCGTGCCTTCGATTTTTCGTTGGACCCGTTGGCGAAAGCTAGCGATGGTAATCCTTCTTGGACACCGTCTTGGGAAAAAAAAACCTCTTAGGAGGCCTCGTCTTCTTTCATTTATTCACTAAACATGGTTGCAACCTGAGACGAGACTCGCGAAGACGGTCTTCTTTTTCTGTGATTGCTGAGTTTTTTTCTTATTCCACTTCGTGTTTATACCAATTATGCGCATGCTGTTCAAATCCTCACATGAACCTCTCAGCAAAAAATGATTGAGTTTGCATCACATCAAATCATAAATAGCCGTTTGAGTGAAATTTCATGCCAGCAAACGTAGCAGACAACCTCTTCTGCATAGATTTATCAGCATCTTTGGAAAAAAACTGCTCCGCCGATTGAGGTTATTAATAACAGTTTACTTTGAACACAATACTTTTCACTTTTTCAGCCATAAAAACGGTGGGCTGCATTTGACGTTTCGTGAGAGGGGAATCTGGGCTGCATATGACGTTGATATTTTTCCTCTTCGCGAGTCTCTCTCAGGTTGCAAATACAAACAAAAGGAAGGGTGATTCTCTGAATTCACTACTTCATTCCAAAAAAGTGGGATTTTAAACTGTCACTAATCGTGAAAAGAATTGAAGAAAGGACGTTTCTCCGGAATGCGAACTTTCTTCCAAGGATGAAATGGATAATGTTGATACGGCAATCTGGGCGGATTATTCTAACATACATTGTTAAAATAATCCAAAGTTATCTGTCAAATTGTACACTTAAGAATCTCAGAACTTAATGTCTGAGCTAAGAGCTGGTTCCTCAAGATAGCATGTTGGGACCAATACTACAGAATATTTTAACATGTGACTTACCTGAATGTCAAAAATCTTTGTTTGCGGATGACACAGGCCTCTCCGCCAAAGGACGAAGCCTGCGTGTCATATGTAGTAGATTGCAAAAGAGTTTGGATATTTTTTCTACATACTTGCAAAAATAGAAGATTTCTCCTAATGCTTCTAAAACTCAACTAATAATATTCCCACATAAACCAAAAGCTCTTTATTTGAAACCTTCAAGTAGGCATGTTGTCACAATGAGAGGGGTTCCAATTAATTGGTCAGATGAAGTTAAGTATCTAGGGAAGATAAGAATTTAACTTTCAAAAATCACATTGAAGACATTCAAGCCAAACGTAACAAATATGTAAAATGTCCACTTAATAACATAAAATCAAACTTTGTCTTAAGAACAAGCTTTGATCTTCAAACAAATTTTCGGAATAGTCATGTTGTATTCTGGAATACAACAGGAAGAAAGCTCTGCAGACGTTTGTTTTACTCCGTCCTCCACTTTACGTTATTAATGGACGACCCCTTGCTAGCGCCATTCCAAGGCTAAAACTGGTGAAGTACAAACTTGTCGAGGAAATAAGTGCACATGCATGCAGTCGAGTTCCGTACCATAAGGAACCAGTCCGAGATTCATTCTTTATTGCTAAGATAAATTACAGCATTTTGTTCCTTGATCGTGTCCATTGTTTCGGAAGCGGCCGTCATCAGCAAAACCAAGACCGGCTAAACTCTCTGATTGTGATGAGATGACTACGGAGCAAATACAATTCCGTGAGATTTCGGTGCAGTGGAGGAACAGATGTTTGATGTTTGAATGGAAATCAGCCCTGCGAAAGATGGAAAACCTGTGAAAAGCTAGAATTGAACAATGCAATACTTACTTTGTTGCATCACCAGTGGGGCTGATTGGCAGCAGGGTGATTTGAATAAAGGAATAATTTATTATTCCTTCCACAGTGGCAACTGACGATTTTCGATCGGGTCACAAGTAAGGGAATGTCAGGTGATTTGTAGAACTTCGAAGTTATTTTTCATGGCTATTGGCATGTTTATTCTTTTTACAACTCACCACGGTAAAAATAGAATGATTAACAGAATAAAAAGAACTGAGGGTAAAGCACTAATTTGCGACCCATTCACACGATTTTGGGCTACTTTGTATGAAAATCCGAAAATTGGCACAGAATTGTTGTAGGTAGAAAATTAGTGCTTTTCCCCTTTGAGCGGTTCCATTTGAATTCGAATGTCGGTTTACTTTTGTATTTTTTGATTTGGATGAAATTTTGCACATGCTTTCTTTATGCCCAAAAATGCCTTTTTGCATCATCGGCTCGCCATTTTGACTCTAGCCTTACTTTTGAGAAGGGCCTAAGAAAAAAACCCCTAATAATTTTCAAAAAATTCTCGCGCTTAGTATCATACAGGCGTATCTGCAGTGATCGATTTCTCTTCAACGACTTTCTCTCTGGATTATCACTGGAATTTCAATCAATTTTCGGAACATTCCATGATGCAGTGTGACGAAGGACGATGAGCGCTTTATATTGAACCAACAATATTGGCCGGAAACATTCCCCCGGCCAAGTAATTAGCCAAAGAGAAAATCGATGAAGAGAAATCGATCACTGCAGTTACGCCCTTATGATACTGAACGCGAGAATTATAACTTAGAAACGGTTTGTCCGATCAGTTTGGTGCCTTCCGCAAAGTTTTAGGTTATTGTTGGGACTATCTGGAAAAAATATACACTGTAAAAAAATGTTGTAATTTTTTATATATCAAAAATAAAGCTTAAAAATCAATTTTCTCAACAATCGTATTTTTGATTTTTTTTTTTATATGTTGAAGTAGACAAAAAATGAAGTCTTTTGCACAGTGGGTCAAGATGGAGAACTCATGGACAAAAAAGTTATGATTTTTTTTAAAAAAAAAGGTGAATTTGTTGAAAATAGTCATAATAAACTTTTCAAATGTTTCGGTAGCAATTAGCAAAATTTTCTCATATACCTTTTTAGTTGAAAATTTTGCGAACTTTCATAAAATCGGGTCGAAAAGCATTCAAAAAGTTTATTTAGACCATATTGAAAAATCAACATTCTTTTTTTAAATCATAACTTTTTTGCCCATGAGTTCTCCATCTTGACCCACTGTGCAAAAGATTTCATTTTTTGTCTACTTTAACATATAAAAAAATAAAAAAAAATCAAATATACGATTTTTGAGAATATTGATTTTTAAGCTTTATTTTCGATATATAAAAAATTACAACGTTTTTTTTACAGTGTATATTTTTTTTCCCAGATAGTCCCTACAATAACCTAAAACTTTGCGGAAGACTCCAAACTGATCGGACAAACCGTTTCTAAGTTATATTATAATGACCGAAAATTGAAAATTATATCATAATTTTGTATTAAAATCGCTGTATCTTCAAAATGGTAAAAGTTAGCCTGATTTTTCCGTATACCTTTTTTTATTGTAAATTTTGCGTACTTTCATAAAATCGAGTTTAAAAATATTTAAAAAGTTTATTATGACCATTTTCAAAAATTCACCTATTTTCAAAATATCATAACTTTTTTGTCCATGATTTCTCCATCTTGACCCACTGTGCAAAAGACTTCATTTTTTGTCTACTTCAACATATAAAAAAAAATAAAAAAAATCAAAAATACGATTTTTGAGAAAATTGATTTTTAAGCTTTATTTTCGATACATAAAAAATTACAATTTTTTTTTTTACAGTGTTTATTTTTTTCCAGATAGTCCCAACAATAACCTAAAACTTTGCGGAAGGCACCAAACTGATCGGACAAACCGTTTCTAAGTTATATTTTTTTGAAAATTATTAAGGATTTTTTTTTCTTAGGCCCTTCTCAAAAGTAAGGCTAGAGTCAAAATGGCAAGCCGATGATGCAAAAAGGCATTTTTGGGCATAAAGAAAGCATGTGCAAAATTTCATCCAAATCAAAAAATATAAAAATGAAATTTGGGAAAAAAGTCGTCATTTTCTAAGGAACCGCTCCTATACCTATTCTTGATGTCCACGACACTGCACTATGGTCCAGGAATCAGTTTTACGCGGAAAGATGCATTTTGAGCTTTAGAATGAAATGTTAGACAAAAACAATCTTCTACAAAGTTGTTTGTATTAGTTGAGCCCTTTGTTTGGTTTTCTTGAAAATTAGGGTGGACCACATTTTCATACAAATTGTGTAACTAACTTTCTTATTTGTAGAAATTATATTATACATGCTTCAGCAATGTTATAGACCATTCAATTTCAAGCAACTTTGTCAAAAAAAGTTTTTTTGTATCTCTTATATTGACCGATTTAGAGCTTTTTTCCTAAGGTGACATAGGGTGGTCCGAACAAAACTGGTTTTCTGGCTCTAGAGTTTTCAATTCAAATTTTTCATCAAAGTAGTCTATGGAACACTTTTAGAGCTTTGAAAAATGCGTAATTTGGTGAGTGAAGTAGCTCGCTATCTCCTTCCGTTTAGGAGTTATTGTTGTTTTTCTCTCAAAAAATGCCTACTTTGATTGTGAATATCTCTTATTGGGGCAAACACAAAAAATATCTTTTGACGGCATTCAAAAGACAAAATAAAATTGTATATTATATCAAAAAATTACAGATGTGTTATTTTTGTAACTCCGATAAAACGTCTTGAAAGTCAAATATTTTTTATCACAAAAACTTTAATAACTTTTGAACTAAAATAGATATCAACATTCTTTTTGCATGAAAATTTGCGTTTTGTTAAGTTCTAAAAGTCGTTCATAGACGACTTTGACGAAAAAAAAAATATTAAAAAAACTAGAGTTGAAAAACTTATTTTTGTTGGACCACCCTGCGATGATTAGGAAAAAATGCTCTAGATTGGTCAAATTTTGAGCTACAGAAAAACTTTTTTGGCAAAGTTGATCAAAATTTCAAGTTCTACCGCTTTGCCTAGGAGCATATACCAGTATTTTTGCAAATAAAAAAGTTGATTATATTATATGTGTGATATTGTGGACCATCCTAGTTTCAAATGACACAATATGTAAGGTTACATTTTAAGAAACAATTTTGTAGAAAATCATTTTTGTCTAAAATTTCATTTTCATGCTCAAAATGCAAAATAATAAAGAAATACATACTATGAAAATCTTCAAAATAGTTTTAGAGCCCTATCTTTCTTATTTCAGGTTTTTCGTCAAAGCGGTGTATGAACGACTTTAAATACTTAATAAAACGCAAATTTTCATGCAAAAATATTGATGATATCTATTTTAATTCAAAAGTTATTAAAGTTTTTGTGATAAAAAAATATTTGACTTTCAAGACGTTTTATTAGAGTTACAAAAATAACACATCTGTAATTTTTTGATAAAATATACAATTTTATTTTGTCTTTTGAATGCCGTCAAAAGATATTTTTTATGTTTGCCCCAATCAGAGATATTCACAATCAAAGTAGGCATGTTTTTGAGAGAAAAACAACAATAACTCCTAAACGGAAGGAGATAGCGAGTTTCTTCACTCACCAAATTACGCATTTTTCAAAGCTCTAAAAGTTTTTCATAGACTACTTTGATGAGAAATTGGAATTGAAAACTCTAGAGCCAGAAAACCAGTTTTGTTCGGACCACCCTATGTCACTGCAGGAAAAAAGCTCTAAATGGGTCAATTTAAGAGATACAAAAAAACTTTTTTTGGCAAAGTTGCTTGAAATTGAATGGTCTACAACTTTGCTGAAGCATGTATGATATAATTTCTATAAATAAGAAAGTTAGTTACACAATTTCTATGAAAATGTGGTCCACCCTAATTTTCAATAAAACCAAGCAAAGGGCTCAACTAATACAAACAACTTTGTAGAAGACCGTTTTTGTCTAATGTTTCATTCTAAAGCTCAAAATGCATCTTTCCGCGTAAAACTGATTCCTGGACCACTGTGCACTGCACTATTCTTTTTCGGGAACGAAAGGGCTGAATAACAATTACACTCTTCTTAGTTGTTTATTTTATGAGGGATCCATCTTTGAAGATTTGATAGTTTATCGACATTGGAATCCATTTTTATCAATTTAACATAAACACATAAGATGTGCGTTAGAGCAATCAATCTGAGCTATATGTTAATTAACTGCTGTCGTAGTAAGAAAAGATAACTAGCATTTCCCTCTGAAAGCATCTATCAGCACGCTCGAATTTCAAATTGTCATCTATAGATATACACGGATAAAAATCTGATCCCCACACCATGATTTACAAATCATGAAATTCATAAATTGGTTAGGTCATAATATCAGGATCACAAATCATGGTTCCTGGAGTCATAATCATGATTCCTCATAAGCGTAACATCCAGTGTGAAAACACTAAGCGGCGCACTTTGCTTCATCTCATTTGTATCGATCACTCTCTATTCAAGATGACGAAGCGGTTGAGTGGTAGAGTACGTGGCTCACAATCGGAAGAAGGTTCTTGGCTCGTATCTCAATGCATGCTAGTTTTAACTTTTTTTTTTATTTTGTCGATCATAAACGGATGCGCGACTCAGCATTTTTGGCATTTGAATCATGATTCCGAGCAATCAGCTACAAAAACCTAACGCGTGTGTTGCGTTACGGCAATCTGGCTCATGATATCATGAGTCCAAATCATGGTGTATTTTCATAAGACGAAAACACGCTGGAATCATGATATCATGAGTCATAATCTTGTTTTTGGATTCTGATTTCTACCCGTGTAGATATACATACAGATGTTGTGTGGCGATAGGCGAATTACTGTATAAATAACACCTACCTATGTATGGTAGATTACAATGAAGCGTGTGGCGTAGAAACGCACAACATTGACTCCGTTTTGTTTGAATTCATACACACTCTTTGAGACTTGACTTCAGAACAGAAGTTTATCAATTTGGATTAGGCCCGCGAATGTTTATTTGAGATTAGTTATATTCTTGATGATTATGTCAGTAATAAATCTTAAGTAAATAAACATACCTTAATATAATCACCAAGGTAGCGTGGCCGAGCGGTCTAAGGCGCTGGTTTAAGGCACCAGTCTCCTCGGAGGCGTGGGTTCGAATCCCACCGCTGCCACAAATATTTTGATTTCATTCATGAATTTAGAAACAGACATTAGAGGGAAAGGATGGCACGACGCGATACTAATTTTCATTATCCATCATATCATCATCACTCGTTCAAACAGACCAACTGTAAATTTTGACAGGTACTGGCACCGATGTTGTCAGATTTCTCAAAGGATAGAGAAGCAATTTTCTGGTGACGTCACTGTGCAATGGGTAATACAGCAAGGTTGAAAACACAAATAATTCCAAGTGTTTTTTCAAACTGCATAGTTCATTTGAAACACATTTGCACTTGTTTGAATAATGATAAAACATTAATTTTGCTTGCAAAAAAATATAGGGGGAGATCCCCCAGTGCCGGACAGCACCCAATACCGGACAAAGTCGAAACATTGAGAAATCATGGTCCAATCAAGATGGTGTATTAGTAGAAAAGAAAGCTCTACATAATACTAATGTTTGCGTAGAATAACACACCCTTGAAATATGCATGCCTTTTTGAAAAAGTAGAAAAGTTTGAAAATCTTTAAAATATTGACGTTTCCCCTAAATTTTGAGCCTATTTAGTAAATATTTTGAATATGGAAAAACTCTTTGGATTCCGCAAGCATGATCGAACATAATCCTAATTTGATAGTATGAATGTATTTTGTACCATAATTGAACTAAATATGGACAAACCACAATTTTGGTCTGGCACCTCCCGTCCCTCAGTTTCGGACAGCTTGATTTGTTATATGATATCTTTGTAATTATTGCATCAGTGTCTCAAAATGCTTTCATTTTTCATGGGTTCCGTCGATCATGGTATCAAACATGCAATAAATTCAGAGTAACATAGTAAAATGTGCTATTTTGCATCATATATGAAAGAGTTTTTTGATAGGCATCCTGCAAACTAAGAAAAACTCAAATTATTTTTGTAAATGTTGCAAATGCATTGAATTGGTAACTATAAACTATTCCTGTAGTGTACACATTCAATGATGTTCAAATTTACAGAATTCGAGGCATTTCCAGATCGTGTCCGGTATTGGGTGCCACCTTTCAAGATCGATAAATTTGGTACTAAAGTTCATCATCAAAATGAACTGTCAAAATTTATATTTATATTTTCAAATTTATTTTTGTACACTATAAAAATGATGATATTTATAATAAATGGGTAACACGAGCCCATAAAATCAATATTTTTCGAATTATGAATTTAGTGGCTTAAGTGTCCGGTACTGGGGGATCTCCCCCTATACCTAAATGTAATGTGTACAACACAATATAATTGCTGCTTTTATGAAACACATCAGCGATATAACTACCGACTACAACGATTGTGTTTCTATTCTTAGAAAACTATTCAGTGATAACTTGTGCATTTTAACGATTTCAAAGCTTCATATACAAGTGTGTCCATTCCGTTCTCTTATATACTAGTTCAGTTTGACAGGTTTGATCAGAATACATCACTCTTAACGTTATATAGATTTGTTTAATTTCAATTGCAATAAAAAAACATATGCCGTGGCCTTGCAATTATTTTCATAATCAAACATGACCATATAGGGTACCGGTGCCATTAGTGAACTACCTAAGCTATGGAAAATTCATAACAAAATTACGAAAAGCCTTAACAGAGATCTTTTGGCGTCAGCAGAAAGATTTCCACCTCTATTATATGGGAAAAATATAAAAGAGTGATAAAACTATTTTTTTAACATAAAATCGCTTGAGCCACTATTGGTACACGAGTTCCAGTAGTTGCGCTAGTGCTCCAGTAATAGACGTTCGAGAATGATACTAGGAATTTTAAACAAAATGGTAAATTTTTACACAGGTTTAACATTTTTCCCTAGGAACAGTAACTAATATCTTTCAAATGAAGCATAAAGATCATCTCTGGGACTTTTCTTCATTTTTATACATCCATTTTTTAATCTGCTTCCATCCGTTGATCCACTACTGGAACACGACCGCAATTATTGGTGCAAGGGAGCAAATTTTTTGCGTAAACTTAATTATTTATATGAATTTTTGATGGAATAAGCTGAAATTTGGTAAATCGACTAAACTAGAAGCGATCTATCCACCAAAATTAACACATGCCATTTTTATCGAAAAATTTACGTTTTATTCCGTAGTCCAATCTACTGGTACATTACTACTATTGGTACCGGCACCCTGTACGACATTTATATACGGATTCGTGTATAAACTAAACTATTCAGCTTTTGATTACTTTATGATTTTATCCGATATCGAACGATTCCGTTCAATCCCTTATAAGATTTGATATAATTTCTGAGAAACATAGTTTTATAATGATCTCAAATTTAATGCCTTATCATATTTGACAGTCACATCAATAAAAGAATCCGATAAAGATTATCTAGATATATGATGTTGATTGTTCATTAATATACAATGCCTTGTTTGCTGGAGGCCCTCTCCATCCTCGACTGCGAATCACGCTCTCCAAAGTCCTGGTGCACCTGATTAATCCACCTAGCTCACTGCGCTCCACGCCTTCTTGTTCCGGCCGGATTCGAAGCAAACACCATCCTACAGGGGTGTTGACCGGCATTCTTGCAACATGTTCTGCCCAGCGTATCCTTCCACCTTCAGCTACCTTCAGAATACTGGGTTCGCCATAGAGTTGGGCCAGCTCTTGGCTGGAGCCTACAATTTTCTTCACCACAAATTACAAAACGAATATACGCTTCAGGAACCATATCATGTAATTTTCAGTAAGTTCATAGGACACGCTTTGATAGACACCCGTCGAATCTGGATTCACTAGCACCCATTGCCAGCTTCAACTTTGTCAGATTCATTTGGATCAACCCAAGCTCGTTCAATATTCTCAGTTCATACAAAACACGTCCATATATCTACCGATGTCCGTGATTTTCTCGTTCCTTCCAATTCCAAGCCTGTGGACCAAACTTCTCCACCGTCGACGAGAAAAGACGGCAAAGGGAATTTATGTAAATTTTTATCACCACAACGTGAACCTTTCAGATCACATAATTGTCTCGTGCGCTGCCGTGAAAATGTAGGCTATGGGGGTGTACAGTTTTCACGGAGGGGGTGGAAATTCTCCGCCATCATCGTTGGTGTTTTCCATTTACTTCCCGTTTTTTCTCGAATGAATTGGCAGCGTTCCGCCGTTGAGCTGCGGGAAGGCGATGGAGCGTAATGTCTTTTGTCACCATCATGTGGAATTACGTGGAATTTTGTACCGGAGGAAACGATGGAAACTGACACGGCAGAGAAGCAGTATGCCATCTTGGACCATCAACGCTGATGTATTAACCCGACCATGGCAGGATTTCTTCGAAGAGCGGAAACGATGCGAACGTGACCCAGATATGAAGCGGGAGATTCCGTTCGAAACATGTGTTCTCAAGAAGTAATTGAATAATTACACAGAGGCGCAGAAATTTTCGTCTTGTCTGTTTGTGCTTACAATGCAAAGAATTTATCGAACACGAAGCTGAAAAACATGGTAAAGTAAGGTGGGGCAAAAGTTCGACCTTAGCGGAACAATCGATATTTATTATACTATATGATAGACTAACGATTACTATAATAGAAATGAATACCACAAAATGAATATTTCACCTTACTCAATTGCTAGAAAATATATGTATAAAACTACTCATTTCCAGTTAAAACTATATGAAAATTTAATACTTATTCACTTAAATTTGCTTAAAACGTAAACTGCGTATTCATCGCAATGAAACATTTCATAAGAAATATTCCCTTGAAACACAGATATGTGTCGATTGAGCTTTTTTTTCTTTCATTTTTATGATGGTAGAGCAAATATTTCAAATTTAATTTCTTAGGTAATAAAATTGATGGGATTCAACTGAATAGGGTCTGGTAAATCCTTGGCCAAATTGGAAATAGAGTGAAGTAAAGTGTGATTGCTGTTGTCCATTGATAATAACCGAACCAATATGTTGGTGAATGATTACTGGTCTTATACCCATTATGATGTCTTAAAGAGTTATATTTTATTAACTATGACATCTGAATAAACGATTGATGACTGCGTCCCTTTGGTTCAAGACTTCCTTTACTTCGCACGCTAGTGAAGCGGCGAGGGCTTCGAAAAAGCATCCCTAACGACCCAAGTACGATAAGCCGAGACCAATCCCCCATATAAGGCTTATACAGTGCTATTTAACGGCTTATTGGCATTATATCAGCCGTAAATCAACATTTTTGCCCAATATGTGGGTTATTGGTTACCTGGGAATGGACAGTAGAAGCATTAACCTAAGAATACTAATGTCGCTACTGTTCGTGTTACCAACATCTAGTTTGCCACGCGCTGACAGCCTGAGTACCGGGCCTCAAAGTGTCAAATAAATTTTGAAAACAAAAACAGATCATCCTCGACATGGCATTGAACAAACAGAGAAACTTTAAAGTAGATGGAGTACCGTGTACCTTTTAATTCCGCTCCTAAATGCTTATCTTTGACAGATACGCGTATTTCGACTACCACTTGCAGTCTTCTTCAGTGTCAGTTACTCGTATCCACTATGGATACGAGTAACTGACACTGAAGAAGACTGCAAGTGGTAGTCGAAATACGCGTATCTGTCAAAGATAAGCATTTAGGAGCGGAATTAAAAGGTACACGGTACTCCATCTACTTTAAAGTTTCTCTATTTGATATTCTGCTCAGAGGATTCGAACATTCATTAAAGAATTGAACAAACAGTGAAAACCTATAACTGAAGGTACCGTAATCCGGGGTATCATTGATCAGCGGGGTAACATTGATCGGAATGACTCATCTCGTAAAAAGTTCGCATTATCATTTATTGATGGAAAATTTCCAAACCATGAATGGTGCTTCCCTTTCTTATATTCTTGAGCTAATAAAAGTGAAGATTTTTGCGAAAATTGCGTTTACCTTATACGTAAATTTGGCAACTTTTCTAAACAATGATTTTAATGGTTAAGGATGACACTAACAAACTTTCATGTCTCACATAAGTTCTGTAAACGATATGAGTAAAAAAAATGCGGTTCTCACTAAAAACGCCATCGCCGAAAACGATTCCGCTGTCAAAACTTTCATAACTATGTTCAATTAGCCTACATTATCGAATTACTGTTATGAATGTAAATTTCCCATATGAAATTGCCTACCTTTAGGCGTATTCCGTGGTTTGAAGTGTTTTAAATTTTAAAATAACTCGAAAAGTAAATGACTTGTAAGCGTTTGGCCTTCATATTCGGCTTCAGGGGCCATTATTTAAGTAAGTAATGACATTTTCAATATTACCGAACGTTGTTAACATAACTGATCAATGTTACCCCATACCAGCTAAATAAAAAAATCGCTTAAAACATTTTTTAAACATTCTTAAATCGTTCAAAAAACAAAATGAAGTATATAGTCACGAGCTATAGGTGGCAGTACTTGTTTTAAAAATATTATATCTGCAACAATTGCTTTTTTAAACAAAATGTTTGACAAACTGATCAAGGTTACCCCGGATTACGGTAATTATAATAAATATCAATTTTGTGGGAACAGCACCACTAGCGTTCTACTTCTAATATTTCTATCAGATGGACCGACCGAGAATCGAACCCAGACACCTTCAGCATGGCTTTGCTTGGTAGCCGCGGGCTTTACCACAAGGCTAAGGAAGGCTCCAAATAAATGTATAAATAACTAAAAATATATAAATAAATCCAATCTTCTCTGAAAAATGTTACTTAGAAATTAAATATTTTCACAAGCTTCCAAGGTAACCAATAAGCACTCAAAAAAGCATTGATTTGGAAAGCATTGTTGCTGAATTGGTATTCAACTAGCTAGTTTTCAACTGAGTAGATCATAAATCAGCTAAATAAGCTTTTATTTATCAACCAATGTTACTTGGGGTTACATCTACAACATAGTTTTCAACAGCAAATGATTGCAGCTTCGATCCTCTTAGCTTTAATTTTATAGGTGTTTTTGATACGAGATCAGGTCAAAACTCCGTTTCATTTTTGTCCAACTCGAGAGTTCGCCTTACTTTACTCAATGTTTGCCCTAGTTTGCAAGTTTTCCCTCAGGTCAAACCATAAATCTGTCGAAACAGAAGTAGGAAGATATATTGCTAGACACTTAAGCTTCCAGGTACATGGTATGATAATAGAACGACTTTTTTTCCGACCTAGTCATGAAAATCGTGAATCACATTTTTGGTAATCCGTAGCATAACACTACATAAACATATACCAAATAAATTCCTTTTGCATGAGAACGAAGCCTGGTTCAAAATTTATAATCGGTTCCGTCTGTTTGAATCAATAAACATCTTCCACAATGGAACGCTCTTCCTCTTGAAGGAACTTGCTTTTCAGACCTGTTCCCCTCTATTAGGAAGTTGGCAAAGAAGACAACCGAAGCGAAGAAGCACACTTCCATACACATCTCAAAGTAAGACAAATAACAAAGCTCTCAATCTGCATTAACTTTCGGATAGGAGTTTCCAAAATTTGTTCTCGCTAGCTGACTGGAAAAGTTACACACATGCGGCAGTATAGCTAATACTTGAGGCTTTGCTTTCCGGGAACTAAGTACGTATCTAGAGCTACGTCTACTTGCTGATAGCCTGCCTCCGCCGCCAAGTTGAGGTGAAGGGGTATTCATACAACAAATTTTATAACCTCGGCAAAACACCCAAGTGTGGTGGGTTTGAAGCTGAATGTTTTTGAGCAGAGGTGTTATGAATTCCACGAATTTCACAAGTTCTGATTGGAAAACTCGTTTTCAATTTGATATATTTATAATCATGACTTGAATTCTATGGGATACAATACAGTTGATCCTTTTCTATCACGGTTATCAGGCTCCTCAGTAGACAAGCTGATTAGGTTTACTGAAGGAACAAGCCTTTTGAAACTTGCTCAGAAAAAATCCGTTCTCGTATCTGTGAACAGCAGACGTGAACTCGCCAACAAGCAAAAATACAACGTGAACTAGATTATGTTTATGCGTAAACATGATGGTAGTTCATGGTGTATTTTTAACAGTTCACATTTTCCAGAACTCTTTTTCGAGCGTGTGTCTTTAAAGAAGAAATTCTTTATCAAAAAATATAGACGACTGACCACAGTACTTATTAAATCCAATTTCACTCTATCACTTTGCTAAAATTCTTTCAAAAACTATGTCAGAAACTATTGCTACCAGTAATTTTTTATGATGTTCCTCCAGTAAAGTGTCCAGTAATTGCATATGTGGATTATATAAAAAAAAAATATTTGGAAGAATGCTTATTTCTTAAAGAATTTGACAAAATGTACCAAAAACATCTTTGGGAATGAAATCTGGAATAACATCAGAGAGGTTTCAAGAAATTCTACCAGGTAGCTACAGGCTACTCTAGGAGTTTTTCTGTTTTCAAATGCGTTGAACTGACACGACACTCGACTTCGAGTCTATACGCAACACTGAAGACGGCCTTACAGTTGAAGTCGAAATAAGCGTATCTGTCAAAGGATTCAAACGATTTAAATGGTATTTCTTGTACCAAATTCGGTTTTCATTTATTTGTAGGAATTCCACTAAACAGCTCGATGATTTATTATCATAATTGTTTGTTTGTTTGGTAGCATTTTTCGCTTCCGAGTTCTATGGAAATGAATGCAATAAAAGTCTATCGTTGTACATCCCCACATAGTGCAAAAATCCAACACCTTCACCCCCACACTGACATGACAGCATGTCAAATTAGCCAAATGAAACAAGCGCAACCATTTCAAACTTTTACGAGTCACCGCGCGCCAACTTAGGAACGTCTAGGAAACCCAATCTCGGGCTTATCACGAGAATTAGCTACCCGCCAGCAAAGTGTTCTCGATACGCTTCTCACTCGTGAGAGGGATTAAAGAGCTTTTATAATTACAAACCTAGTCTTCCATGCGCACACGGACGAATAGAGGTGTGTGGAGAGGGGGGAGAAGGTGAAGAAGACAACGTCTGGGATAACGATAAAGTTGCTCTTGTGGAAGTTGTAGGAAATATGGCAGAACGGAATCTCCCACCACCCCTTCCTTGGAAAGTTGATGGAAGATAGAGTAAAGTAGTTCAACATGTTCTCATGGTGTAAAATGGCTCAGTTTACATTTTTTTTTATTTGTTTGTTTGATTATTCAAGATGCTCTACTGCCGTGAATCGCAAGTCAGTCCCATCTGCATTTTCGTCAAAATTGAGTTGAGTTCAGTTTTCAACAAATCTTCCTATGCGCTTTCAGCTACCTTAATGAGATAATATGATTTGTTCGGAAAAATTAGGAAAAACAGCAAGTCAAATTGTCCCATAATGAAAAGTAACCGCATATCAGTCCCACTACAGATTTCCGCTCCGTATAACACAAAAATGAACCATGTTTTGATCATCTTTTTATTTTTCTCGGAGTAATATCATAGTGAAAAGCAAATTAGGAATCTTTCATTAAGATTTGAACATTTTCCAATCCTGTGGATTTTTTTTGAATATTCGTATAGAGAACGAGTTTGGAAACTTCAATGCCCATTTTCTCAATGTCTACTTTTTACAGATGGGACTGACTTGCGATTCACGGCAATCTAATCCTCAAAGATCTTTCAGGGCTTAACTTAATCATTAATTAATTAAACAATCATTTCTTTCAATTTCCTTGCTGTTCTTGGAGTGTTCCTACTGAAACACCTTATATTTTATTGAAATTTATAATATTAACAGTGCTCATCGGGTATGGAATACTAAAATCACTCCATTGATAATATTATCATAGACAAACAGACGTAACACTGACGATATTTCCATCGACCATTCTTTTAACGATCATTTCAAATTCGCTATGTTACAAATCTCACAACCACATAGGCACGCGCATCGTTTTTCTTCGTGTTTGACGTTTTTCACTACCGCCATCTGCCGGTCTTGTTGCACGAAACACCTATTCGTGCAACATGCTCACCAGATCATGATGGTGTAAACTAGAAATCCTTTATAAGAGAGATTCGCGGAAGCTGACATTTCTGTCAAAGTGTGAGCCAATCGAGCAGCGAGAGCTGTCAAAGTGTGAGCCAAACGAACATGCGTTATGTTTGTTTTGAACTTTTCTTGAGGAGTAATGTAATCCGCTTGAAATTATTTCGGTAAAAGTAATTTTGCATGAAGCAAAAAATGAAATGTTTTACTTTTTTGAATTTTTGTCAATGCGATTTTTAGTTTTTGATTTTTTTCGGCTGTTTATTAGTTTTGATATGTAGCTCAAAGGTCTATAACGAAACAAAATACACTTTATAGCAATGAGGAAGTCATGTCCGTGTTACAATATTATTCTCGACACCGAGCAAAATCAGCACTGCTGGTATGTTGCCAAATCATTCCATTTTACTTCCGCTTATCTCTCTATAAAGGATCACTAGTGTAAACTAAACTAGATGGATTTTGAAGAAATTTGTTCTAAGTGTTAAGTCGGTTTGTCTGTGGTATTATATTACAGCACACATACGACAGAAATTAATAGTTTTTAATAGATTCATGTGGAACACGGCTTAATAGACATTATAAACTATCTGATATTATGAACCAATGCACGAGTTCACTATGGCCATTTCGATTCGGTTGACATCTTCAATGTTATTTGACATTTGTGTCACATATACCAGCCTTTCGACAGCTTTGACAGCCGTTGTAAGCTGCTTGAGGACACAGGGCTTACAATTGTGCTTAAGCACTATGGTGAAGCGTTACATACACATATACGGTTTATTTCAGTGCTCAAAGTCACAGTGCCTAAAAGCACTGAAAATCTGTTAAGCGGCTTATACGCCGCTTATAACAGTGCTTAGTGGTTACCTGGGTAGAGTACCAAGTAAATTCGTCCACTACTTCAAATCGTTCACCACCCAGCAACACTTCACTATCAACATCAAGATTGGAATCACTCTATCTGTCTACCGGCGATCAAGCACTTTGTTTTGCTAGTATTGATATTCCACGGCTCAACGATCGATTTTCGTATTATACCTATATCGTCCGCAAAACCTAGGAGCATATACGACCGCTTGACGACGGTACCGCTTATTTGCACGCCTGATCTCCTACTAGCTCCTTCAAGGGTAATGTTGAACGAATGGTTCGAAAGTGCATCTCCTTGCTTCAATTCATCTTAACGAAGGAGGTCGGAATCTCACCCTTCGATCCATCTAACGTTGTACGAATCAGTCTAATCAGTTTCGTCGGAAAACCATGTTCTATCATTATCTGCCATAACTCATTTATTTTCACTGAATCGTACGCTGCCTTGAAATCAATAAACAGAAGGTGAGTCTACAAGTCGTGTTCCCGGAACTTATTAAGGATTTGTCGCAAGATAATCATTTGCAAACAGATTTAGTATGTTGATATCAAGTGGTCGCAAGCTGAGACGAGACTCGCGAAGACGGTCTTTTTTTTTTCTGTGATTGCTGAGTTTTTTTTTTCTTATTCCACTTTGTGTTTATACCAATTATGCGCATGCTGTTCAAATCCTCACATGAACCTCTCAGCAAAAAAAAATGATTGAGTTTGCATCACATTGAATCATAAATAGCCGTTTGAGTGAAATTTCATGCCAGCAAACGAGGCAGACATTAGAAATAATCAATCTTCTGCTTAGATTTATCAGCAACTTTGGAAAAAACTGCTCCGCCGACTGAGGTTTTTAATAACAGTTTACTTTGAACACAATACTTTTCACTTTTTCAGCCATAAAAACGGTGGGCTGCATTTGACGTTTCGTTAGAGGGGAATCTGGGCTGCATAGAGGTCTCCAAGCAAACTGCCACGAATACCAACCCACAATCAATCTTACACAAGTCGATTTCCTCAGAATGAAAACGTATCGATGTTTGTTTGACGTCATTGAACTTTCGGTCAACGTCAGTCCAATAAGGAATTGGTTGTTTTGCAGCAATTCTGTTTATATTTGTTTTCTCACAGCAAACAAAAGCAATGTTGTGACAGTTCTCACAGCAAACAAAGAAAATTTTGTCAACATTGCACTACTACGCAGGGAACTGGATTGGTCTATGACGTTGATATTTTTCCTCTTCGCGAGTCTCCCTCAGGTCGCAAGTAGTGCATTCTTGACGACACTGCTTAAATTGCAAAGTCAACATGACAGCCAAAACGAATGATGGGCTACTTAGTCTTAAATTGAACAATCACATAAGTAGTGTCCCATATCAAGTTAGGCTGAACACCACTGCTCTAACCCTCTAGTGCACATGGACGAACACTATGACCGATGAATGAATTGCTTGCTTTTTCCATAAACACTTTAAGGACATATAGGAAGGAATCCCTGTCGTGGCAGGAAAAATGGCTTCCTCACACATACAAACGCATTTGACGATGGTTCGCATTATTTCTCAAATTATTTCACTTACCTATAATTAATCACTTACAAATTGCTAAAGGGACATCCGAACACTGCTACCTTACAATTTTCATAGTTTTGCAACTTGTAACTATTCAAATTTTCATGAATCGTGCTAATTTTCAACACGAGCGGCGAACATTGGTACGTTTATTTACAGTTATTAACCCGCGACCGGAGGACACTTTTCGCACAATTGTATAATATTCGCCACACGTAGACCATCGTACACAGATTACTTTCTTTACTCGTTTATTGAAGAACACTTCATAGTTAATTTCTGAGGAAAACAACTTAAAACTTCGCAAAACCGTGCTTAAAACAATCACCCGATCACAACTTTTCGCTTTTTTCATTTTTCTAATTTTGGGTCGGCTGATCGTTTGCAGTGCTGTCAGGAATGTTGATGATTGAGTACGACATCAAGCAATATTATTCAGTCGAAATGAAAAATACTCAAACTGATGCAGTGATTACTGGTAACGTAGTATTATTATTTATAACTTCACTAATACCAGCAGTTACGAGAATGTTTCTTGTGTACCACTACTTGCACACATAAATTTACGGATTCAACGGAGTTTCACCTTAACCAAAGACACATCACTTTAACCCCTCTACCGGCAACTTCATTTTTTACCGTGCAAAATATATTCAAGTCGCGATAACTTTTTTGTTTCTTGGTATTTTTGCACCATTTTTTCACAAGTTCTCAAAAAACTCTTCTAGTTTAATAATTCATGTCAATATTAATCATTGATGATCTGGTTTTGAAGAAATTCCAATGTTCCTTGGGGGACCGATATTCTCCATACAAAATGTCTTAGGCGGCCATTTTGGTTTTTTGAAGTTTTCAATATCTTTATTTGGCCAGCTTGATACCAGAAACATAAATGCACATTACTTAAAAACGGTTCCACCAAATTGCTTCATTTTTCCTCAGCATACTCTCATTAATCTATTGTTCCAAGGAGTGAATGTCCGAATGCAATGAAAATTCTGTAGTTTTGATATTCACGTGGGTTATACACTGAAACAAGCATTGAAGTAATGAGAACCACGAACAAGTTTTTAAATTTACTATTCCAATCACGATTGAGCTATCAAGAAAGCATTTTTTTTTGCGTTTTGCTCCTTTCCGATCCAACCGCATCGATAGCCGAGCGGTAAGCGTTCGCGCTTGACAATCGTAAGATCCTCGGTTCGATTTTGGCCTGCTGCATATTTTAACCATGATATAGTAATTTTTACTGTCGAAATGGTGCCATGGTAAAACTGAATGCACAAAATATTTGAAATATATGAAAATTTAGTCTGAACAAATCAAGTGGCGTTGTGTATTCAATTTAACCTTCTTATATAGTAATTTCAACTGCAACGCTGTTCTCAGTGTAGCTACGCGTCGGTCCACCAAGGAATTTTGTAATATCTCGGGTTCCAGATGACCAATAATCAATTTCGACACATATTCTAAAAGTAGAAGAGTGTTTTGATAGCTTGTGAAAAATTGGTGCGAAAATACCAAGAAACAAAAAAGTTATCGTGATTTGAATATTTTTTTTTGGGGTAAAAAATCAAACTGTCATCTTTCTCGCTGGTCAACAGAATACCCTTTGCCCTTTGCTAGCAAGCCGTATGAATGCAATTAGAAAAATGCTTTACGGTCTATTCAAATGCTTATTGGTTACCTGGGGTGCACTAAGGAAACGTTGGATCTGAGTTATTTATGGATGAATTTGCATGAAATTTTTACAGTTTTTCAGACATCATGAACATGATTTTGAGAGATCACGATTCACCTCGGTTATTTTTTTACTACAAATTTCAATAATATTCTAATTAAAAAAAAAACAAGTAAGTTGTAGATTTAGACGAAATGAACAAATTTTCTTATGATGATTCTGTAGAGGGCTTCCGTATTTTTGGATAAATCATTTATAATTTTTCGTCAAAAATTTCACTTTAGTCTAGTAGTTTTAACTATTGGAGTTGTATATGAAAGAACTACTATAATATATAATATAATACTATAATAACTAACTAAAATATATGTTGAAATTCAAGTAATGCCTGACATGCTGTGAAAATTTCATTCAAATCGGTCTATTAATAACTGAGAACTAGCTTACTCAAGTTGACCATTTTGTTTGGAAGATTGAAAAAGCTGCAAATGTATTGTTCAAATCTGAAAAATTCTAATTGTCGGTTCAAAACAATAAATATTTGAAAATAAAAGTCCATAATACATAAAAATGGCATAAAATGTTTCAAATATATGATTTCAGCTATTTTAAAGAGAGTTTGAGGTTTGGGCCGACATTTGTTCTAGATCGAACCACTGTGCATCACCGTGACTTTCTTTCTTATCAGTGCTTCCAACATTTCGTACAAACTATGACCATAATGAGCTCATAAGTGGTATGAATCGCGTTTCTGATTAATGTTTTAATGCGTTTAATTTTTATTTGTTCCGTGTCTTCAACAAAAACCAATTTCGTAAAATTTTATTGTGTTATTATAAATAAGTTATAAGGTGTGAAGCTTCAAAATACGAATTGTTTCATAGTGTACTTTAGCTTTTAGAATACTGTATCATTGGGAATATGTATTCTGTTGATGCGAAAAGAAGACGAGGTTTCATACCTATTTTTGAAAGAGCTGTTTAGAAAGCTTTCCCTGCTCCAATAAAGAAGCTTTTCCCTGCTCCAATAAAGAAAAAGATAAATGTTACATTTTTTTTGCAATATGATATAATATGTTGTTCATCAATAAAAGGAGAATGAGTGATTCTTTGTTTATTTATGATAGCTTTCTTGATCTTCTATATCGTGTTTCTTGCACTCAAATCTATACTCATTCCCTAGTAACTCACATGTTATAATTGAAGCAAAATAACTCTTATATGACCAGATCTGGTCATATAAATGTTATTTTGCCTCAATTATAACATGTGTGCTACTCGGGTTGTTGTTCTATGATTTTGAGGGTTTTGGAAGGTCCAATATAGGCAAAACTACAGTAAAACACGGATTACCCAAAGCTGTTCATAACTAATGGAAAACTTTTTAAAAACACTTATATTCGTCGTGTTCAAAAATTTCATAAATAGCAGTTTTTAATTACTTAAACAATATATTTGTCAAAAAAAACTATAATCAAATAATGGTAAAATATTGCTATATGAAGAAAACGTAAAGTAAGCACCTTATTGTAACACAGCTTTTTTGTACATATACATTTATTTCGCCTTTGTAAAAATCGATTTTTGTGATTAAAAAAAAAAGGAAATATAGAAGATACTATAAAGTACAAACATTTTAACAATAGAACTTGTTTGCGTGCTTACAAGCAAGTGAGCACTTTATGTTGGCGGTGACTGTAAACTTGGAAGTGGAATGAATTGTGTTTCAGGGCCGTTTCAGGGGTTGTTATGGTGAATGTATGGAATACCAGTAGGAGTGTAAGCGAAGAACTAGCCATTAAAATCAATTTTGACACCTTTAAATTGCTCCTTCCATTATGACCCCATCTTTCCATCCCCTTATGTGGTATGAGGGGAACTAGCTGTTGTTTTTTTTGTTTTCCCTTCTAATGTTTCACATGTTTAACAATTCACTTTCTATGTACCATCTTTTTAAATCCCTTTCATAGTCTTTAAGGGGAAAACCCTTCCAATATGACTTCCATATTACATTGCCTTATAGGATTCAGGGGGTGGAGTAATGTGCTTTTGACGGATTTGTTTCCATCGAATTTTACGAATGATACATCTATTTTATCAAGTCATAAGTCGAAAAATTAATTCACCTACAACACTATGACAATCAAACAGTAAATTCTACCCAATATTTTGTAACGTTTTTTGCCATTCATATAGCATTTGTTTAATAAATCGTTTTTCTGGAAATCGTTTACTAGTGGTCCCGGCAAACTTCGTCGTGCCATCAAGTAGGCGGCTGTAAAACGTCATGTGATCACCATACAAAATGACACATTAGTCTTCTCCTGTTTTCCCGATTATTTCGGAGACTTTCCTAAACTATTTCTTCGCACGATCACGTCGCATCCCCTGTCGAGTGCAACAGTGAAAAACCTACGTCAATCCGTTCATTCGTTCTCTAGTTATTTCGTGACATACAAACACCACTCCATTTTTATTAATATAGATAGATAGATTAACGCTACAAGCCTATTATTTCTCTGTCAAGTGTGATTGACCTCTAGTTGGCATTTTGAGGCATCTGCCCCTACGCTGCTGAGTGACGCAATATCGGTATGAGTAGTTCCTCTGAGTTAAGGCAGAAGAAACGAGAAGGTAAGTGAAAGCTTTTTTTGCCATCGCGCTCATTGCCGTTATCAATTATTGATAGTGATAAGTTCATTTCACCGCTACGTCTCAAGTGGGTTGCCGAAAGAGTCTCACGCAAAGTGAAAGGCGACAACATACGTTATGTCTAAGAATAACCAGGAGGGATGGGTGGAAGTGTGCTAGTTGACGCGATGTAGGTGATGATAGTCTTGCATTGTTTCTTGATGGGTTTGAAGAGCATGATAGCGATATAATTAGGCATTGTAGTTTGACTTGTAGTTGCTAAGCAGAGATAACAGTTTTCTTATCGAAACAACGGTTGAATCAACAAAAGAGAATGCCAGAAGTAAATCTATTGATTGGAAATCATCTCGTAAAATAATTCCCATACCGGGAATCGAACCCGGGCCTTCCGGGTGAGAGCCGGATATCCTAACCACTAGACAATATGGGACTTGACGTCGCATCAAACCCGATGCTTTTCAAATCCGAACACATCGTATATAAGGGTAATTAAATCCTACAATCTACCTTCAGCTTCAATTTACCGCATAAATGATTGCAAGATATGCTCAACCACATCATACTGTTTGTGTACGAAACATTTCAAAGTGCATGATTCGCTTGCGTTCCCTACCCAAACAGCATTGCGAGCATTCCAAGATTCAACATTAGTATTTTCTTGGAATCAACATTCTACACTGGTTCCTCCATTAAGGTAAATTTTATTTAAGTTAATTCAATTTACGTAATATTACTTTATATATATGAACAATGTGAGCCTGTATGGATATTATCATAGTTTACAAAGATCTGAAACATCACTTGTTATGCTTGTAGATTTGATGACCTGTACTCCAAGTAACCGTTGAACTCAAATGTAACAGTACCATTAAAAATGAAGTTCATGAATGACCTGGAACATGAAGGCAAATCAGCATATAGAAGACAAAGCTTCACACAAGCTTTGACAAACTAATCTTGTGTGTAGTCTTAGACTAGTTGAAATCTATTTACGTATCCCGACCGTAATTGGAGGTTTCAGTGTACTAGCTTTACTCCTGCTTCACCGTAATCCACATCTATTCCCCGGTGATGACGGTCTGCAACGGCAATGAAGGAGTATCAATTACAGGAATTTAATATTACCATACATGCAGCTACACACATCAACTTTGTTTCGAGATCAAACCGACCGTAGCTACCGTTGATGTCTGGGGCGTTTGGGTGGTTGATGGTGCATTGCTCGGTTCCAACATTGGCACCTTCCGCCTCTGGCTCTCTAACAAGCACTATACTAACCTCCCATCTGCTTCTACTTCGTTGATGTCGATACGCACGCAGCAGACTCCGATACCCCTGCCACTCATCTTATGTGCTGCATAGTTCATGCACATTTCCCACAAGTAAACAATATTTACATAAAATATTGCTTGCTCTGGGGAATAAATTCTAGCAATAGTTGCGAATGCATTCTGCTATCTCTGGCAACTCGTGCGGGATGGGAAGATAGCTGCTACCTAGTAGTTTTGTGGTGCGATGAAACAAAGTGGAAGAAACTTTCGGTGTAACAGATCGCAATTTGGGAAGTTAAAATTGTGAACGTGGTTTACGATAATATCAGCATTTCGTGTCTTTTGAAACAATTGGATCCCGATATGAAGCCAACGGATTGAACTGAACTTAAATTTTGTTATAAGGTGACTTTTAGTATACAAGCACATCTTACTGCTGATTTCCAAAAGATTTGTCCGACAATACCCCTCAATGACAAAGCGAACAAAACGGCGGAAGATACTTAGGGGATCTGCCCATGTTCGCAAGGATAACGTAAGCGCAACTGACATTTTCGGCATATTTTTGTTATTTGAACGACAAATAACGAATGCATTAAGGTTTTCTCCGGGAATTCTTGAATGATCTTCTTGATTGATGATCCTTCAATTATCTTCAGTTATTTTCTCAAACGATTTCTTTAATTCTACTGAAGTTTAAGCATTCTTTTTATTGCTTTCAGGAGATTGCTTCAAGCCTTCTAGCGGAGGTTTTCATAGATTCCTTCCTGGGACTTTTCCCTTTATTTTTTTTTTTCGATTTCTCCTGGGATACCTCCAGGAGATTTTTTAGTGATTCCTAATTCCTTCAGGAATATTCACAAACACTCTTTCCAATAAATTCCAAGAGGGTTTCCAGGGCTTCATCAAGGATTTTATACAGATACTCCTCCAGATATATCTTCAAATATTTTTCCAGATTTTATTATCCAAGGATTTTTTCAGATATACATAATAAAATATCGGTGATACGGATGGTGGGGCAATGGGAGAAAACCCGACACCCTAAGCTAAAACTTGTGTACTTTCGTCTGTTTATCTTAAATTGTTGTAGAATCACAGATTCCTGAAATTAGTACAAATACCAATTCTTACAAGAATCTTACATATAGGAGAAGCGGTGATAAAATGAACACTAGAGTGGTGCAAATTTCAAAATTTTTGCTCCCCTATGCTTAAAAGATTTAAATTATGGTAAAAAGCATCCTGCCAAAGTTTGAAGTGATTCGGAAGAAATTTGACACTGCACACGCCATTTGAAGTTTATATAGAGATTACTATGGAAAACGCCAATCTTTTGTGTCAAGCCTTCTATCTCTTCGTCATAAAATTTTATGGAAAAGTGAATTAATTCTTCTAATGTGAAATCTTCCCAGCTACAACATTGCCGAAGACTACTTTTTGATTGGACGTCAGGATAAATTGTTATTCATCATCATAAAGTTGGTTTGCAATGTTCTACAGCAAAAAAGCAGTGTTGCTCTGAAAGTAATTGAATGATTATCTCAGCATGGTTTAGACTTTGGAATCAAGAATAATAAATTATCCTTGCGTCCCAACAAAATGTGGTCTTCGGCAAAGTTGTAGCTGGGAAGATTTTACATGGGAAGAGTGTGTTCGCTTTTTCATATATTATTATGACGAGCAGATAGAGGACTGAACACAAAAGGTTTGGCTTTCCCATAGTAATTTCCATATAAACTACAAATGGCTTGTGCACAACCAAATTTCTTCCAAATCACTTCAAATTTTGGGAGAATGATTTTCATCATAATTGACACCGTTTAAGCATAGGGGAGCAAAAACTTCAAAATTTGCATCAGTCTAATGAACACCTTATGGATATAATCTTTTTTTCTAATGAAAAAACGATGAACTTTTAAAGTTCTATCACAAAAAATCAAAAACGGGGATGTTATCTAAAGCAGCGACATGAATTAGCAAGAAGTTTAATATATTTTTATCGTTAGCAAAAAAAAATGGTGCTAATGTTCATTCATACCTGTACTATAATGGTTGGTTGCTAAATGGGCATCATACAATATACGCGAGCAGTACAAATAATTTTGAAAAATTTTATTGCATTTCAAACACGGTTTTCTAAATTATTAGTTTTCGATTGATGATTTCACTTCAATTGACTTTTGTATCAACTTAAATCACTCTGATTCATGCTCTGTCCAGTGAACCACGTATCGTATAAGAATGTGCATCCAAAATCACATATTCGTACGTCAAAAATCAGAATCGCACAAGATGCTATATTAAGCGCTATCAATGTCAACACAAGTTGTATATAAATCCCCACTACGATTCATAAACGACAATATGTGTTGACAACAAAACATGTCGTAAATAGTGCTACATAGAATCGCGTTAATTTACAACTTAACTGACAGATCATATATCAATCCAGAAAGCATCGTATGAAATCGCAATAACTTAGCAAAAATTGCCACCCAAACTTGGTATCTGCTGATGATGCGCCTCAAAGAACAAAAAAGTATGTGTCGCTGTACATGGAACATGTATTGCCAAATAATCACTTCCCAAATATCTAACCCTTGGTGGTACATTGGTAAGGTGTCGTACTTCTAATCCGAAGGTCCCGCGTTCGAGACTCTCCGGAATATTTATTTTTTTATTTTCATCCAAATTTTGTGGCATCGTATATCTGATCGCTGAAAGTCTGAACAAGTCGTGCCAAGTACGCATATAGCCTCCACTTTGGTAGGTATATAGCCTTTTCGTGCATTCTTTACGATTGATTTGGTTCATATAGAATGATGTATAACAGAAGTTATACCAACCAAAATGTTGACTGGGTGAATCGTCCGTGGGTGGTTAAAAAAATAATGGAATTGTTTTTTTCTTTTTCGAGCACCGTAGAAATACGTTCATTTTTCCACCACTTTACCTACTCCTAGTTTCTTTCTCCGATCCATTCAAAAAACCTTCACGTAATTTCCTTAGGGACTAAGTTTTCCAATTCTTCTTCGGGAATGCTTCCGCCGATTTCTTCAGTACTTTAGTTTAGGAATTGCTATTAGAGAAGTTCCCTTAGAAACTCATTTGTAGATTCCCCATGACTCAAGAAGTCTTTCCCCTTCACCAGTATCTTCAAAAATTCATCTAGGGATTATTTAAAAAGTTTCTAAGCTAATTTATTCATTGGTTTTGCAGATATTGTTTGAAAACAGATAGCGTGAATTGTTCAAGGAATTCAATTGTTCCTTGGAATCCACAGAACATACTCTGATATTCGTTCAGAAAAACTGACAAACGATTGATATTTTGTGAAGAAATTCCCACAAGGGTTTCCAGAGATTGCTTCAGGAATTTCTACAAAGATTTCTGGAAATATGCTTCCAAATATTGACCCAAAATTTCTCTGAAAAAAGAACTTTTCAGAATTTCATCAATATGTCACTCCAGCGATTTATCCAAAGATTATTAAAAAAAATCTTTTAGTGATATTTAACCAAAAAAAAATATTATATGTTTTTTCTACTATTTTCAAGGATTTTTTTGTCATTATCTTAGTAATTCTTTAAATAATGTTGCCGATGATTTCTGAGTGCTTCGTGAAGCCCAAGCAGGACAGTTCGGTTTTGCGTCGTCCGATAGATTTGGCTCACTGTTTCGCGCATGTTTTCGTCGCCGGAATTTTTTTTTCCTGTTTCAAGCGTCTTGCTGGGTAGTGCTTCGTAAAGCCCAAGCAGGACAGTTCAGTTTTGCGTCGTCCGATAGATTTGGCTCACGGTTTCGCGCATGTTTTCGTCGCCGGAGATTTTTTTTTCCTGTTTTCAAGCGTCTTGCTGGGTAGTGCTTCGTGAAGCCCAAGCAGGACAGTTCGGTTTTGCGTCGTCCGATAGATTTGGCTCACGGTTTCGCGCGTGTTTTCGGCTCCTAAGATTTTTTTTTCTGTTTTGGAGCGTCTTGCTGGGTAGGTATTTGGAAGGCACAAGCAAGACGGTTTGTTTTCGGGACGCCAAGAAGTTTTGCTGTCAGTATCAGTTTTGTGTTCAGTCGAGGATGGATTACCAACTGGTGAGTTCGTTTCATTCTTGTGATAACACATATTTTCTTGAAAGCGTAACTTTTAAGTAATTTTAAAACAAACTTTGTATGGTTCGTCACTATAAGTGTCGGCATTATGTTTTTTTTCTTATACAATTTCAATATACATATATTTGTCTCTTTTATACATTATTAAAAATTATCTTTTGAATTGTTCGACATTGTGAATGTTGACGTATTTTTTAAAACTTGTACCATATCGAGACAAAATGCACAGTAATACTCATATGTAATTTTTAAACAAACTAGGTATAGTTTGTCACTACAAGTGTCGGCATTATTCCTGTTTCATATAATTTAAAATATATACATGTAATTTTCAGTTTTCGTCATTAATAAAAACATCTTTTGAATAGAGTAGTGTTTGATCCTTTGACCTTGACACTTGCACCTGCTGGGGCGGGTGATGAGGGCAGGATCAAACATGTCGCGCGTCGGTAGTGAAGCGGTGAAAAAGTGATCGGTTCGTTAGTAGTGTTTGATCCTTCGACCTTGACGCTTGCTCCTGCGGGGGCGGGCGATGGGGGCAGGATCAAACTTGTCGCGCGTCGTTCGCTCAGAGAAATGAAAAAGCGCCGCGGATCGTTAGTAGTGTTTGATCTATTGATCGCGTCGCTTGCTCTTGCGTGTGCGAGTGACGAACACTTGTTCGGCGTTTAATGCGATTATCGAATTATTTCGCGAATCCGGTTAGGCGTGATTATATCATGGCTCGCATCACCAAACATTGGTGACTCCCAGATCTTTACCTTATCCCACTAACCCAATATCCTCTCCAGGACAACCGTGGAGATGCAGAGGTGATCTCGGTCTCTAGTAACAACGGTAGTCACACTAACATTCCTTCCCTTCCCTGATGACCGTAAGGACGTGGCCGGCGCCGTTATTGACTTTTAAATTTGAGCTCTCGATTTGTGCACATTGAAGAATGGTAAGCTAATCCCAAGCCCCATTCATTAATTCCCTGTGCAACTTCGATTGTTCTGGTCAATCACGGAGTAGCAACTACGAATTGTACGGTCATCTATGCTTATGCTTATGCTTATGCTTAAATAATGTTGCCGATGATTTCTTTAGAATTTTTTCCAGCCATTAAACAGGAAATCTGGACTGAGTGTCACTTGAACTTTTACGGGTAATAGTCCAGAAATGTCGTCAGTAAATTTCTTAAAAATATTTATATTTTCTAAGAATCCATAAGCAGTTCTGTAAGAATTATTTGAACAAATTTCACGGGAAATCCTATAGTAACTCTTACGTACACCATCTGATTTATTCTATATTCCATTCAGTAGTTTCTCTGGAGATTCTATCTTGCGTTTGAATTCCTTAAGAAGGTTGTTAGATGTAATACCTTTATTTTCCTTAGAATATCCCAAATAATCAAAAAAACGCTTAAACCCTAAACTAGCATTCAATCAATTTTGTATAAGTTTGTATGAAATTTTTTTGTTAATCAGTTAGGCAAAACGAATTCAAAAGTAAAGAGTTTTATTATGACACTTCCTGTTAGAGCTATTTTCGTTGGAAGCTTTATAATCAAACATTAAAAATCTATGGAATTCTATAATTGTTGAAACCGTTACGAACAATATGCAGTGCCGTAGCGTGCGGTTGGCCAGGTTGGCACCCGCCAAGGGCGCCAGCCTAAAGGGGGCGCCAAAAACCGTGAATCACTTGGTAAAATTTTGAAAGATGCATATTAAATTAGGTCTTCTTACCAGTTACCATTTCAAAAGGATTTAAACAATTTTTGAAAGGCTTATACAAAACACGCAAAAAGCACTTTAAATTTTTTTTGAAGTTTAAACAATTACACATAAATTAAGTTTGTACATTAGCAGAAAAAAAAGATATTTATTATTCAGATTTGTATGTAAGTCTGGAGTGTATGTTCCGGTCACTCAATTTATTAATTAAAATTACACGAAACACTTCCCCTCCTACGAATCTTTAGAAATTTACAGGTTAAATTGAAATTATACTGAGCTTGAATAAAGGTTGCTGCACAAAGAGTAAATTCGTCGAACACGATCTCACTGAATCTCAAGCTAAATCATAAAATTTCCATTGAATACTGTACATGAATCTTACTTTATCCTGGGCGGCATCCACGAAACTCTGGGCAGGGTTTCAATAGAAAATTGGGCAAGATTCTCAAAAAATCAAGGAGTGGATACCGATAACTTTGACCATTATTTTAAACTGCTCGACGGTTTTTTCCAGTGTTATTATAATTTTAAAAAAGTTGAACTTGATCAAAAATTCTCACATCGGACTTAGTTTAAGAATCTGTAATACATTTTTAATAACAAAAAATCAAAAAATGTTCTACAGAAGCTGAAACCTGTTTGGTTTTACAAAGATTGTCGATGTAAATAGTACGGTTGTTACTATTTATACAACATTGTTTTCAAGATTCGACCACCTTTCAAAAAGTTATTTATCCATTTGGTGGTTTAAAGTATATATGGTCGAAAATTTGATTGATATATGGGGAAATTACATTTGATAATCCTTGACAAAATTCCTCTCATACCGCGGAGTAAAATTTAATTATAACGTTCTTGAAAACAGGTCTTGAAATATTTGTAAATATTTCCATCTTCTGGTCACTGACTGTACAAAACGATTTTGATTTCATTTGCAACAACAATTCTCAGACAATTAGTTGAAAATTCTTTGGTATATTTAAGCTATTGATCATTGATTAATGGCAAAATGTATGATTTAGTTGCTATTTCGCAATGAAACTTCTAGAGAAAATCTTGACTGAATGTACGCGAATTCCCTTGAAATCTTCGATTTTTTTTATTTCACTTAGAATTTCCTGAAAAATGAAACATATTTCAATTTTCATAGAACCTAAACCACCCTACTCAAAGAATTTCATAATGATTCCTTTACAATTACAATTATTAGGTATGATATGGTGATACATTCTTAAATTTTCAAGATGTCATGGCTTTTAATTTAGTTTTCAACCATAAGCACTTTAATTCTTTGTGTTCGTCCGAGCAAAAAATTTTGAAAACTCTACCTAAAACAAATGGTTGAGCTATGTTTAGAAGAATTTTTGCTAAAATTTGGTTTTAAACATCCAGTAGATCTTGTAGATTTGTTTTTAGCCATGTGAACTGAAAATTTCCTCAAGAATTTCTAAACTTAAGAAAATATGTTTGCTTTTTATGATAATTTTGATGACTTTCATGACTTGTTGAAGTGACTCTAGTGTTTCAGAAAGAATTTTTATTTTATGTTTTGATAATCTTCTACCAAGGGGCGCTGAAATGGAAGTTTGCCAAGGGCGCAACGAGGCCACGCTACGGCTCTGACAATATGTTCTACGATCATTATGTAATGCAATTTTGGATAGCTTGACACCTATCCCTGAAAGCCCAACTATAGTAGAATATGAACCCGGTCTAAAATCTCTTAGCAATTTTTTTTTTCATATTGGGGCCATTTTTAATAATCAAAGTCATAAATTTCCATTTAATATTGAACGCCTAGAGGTATACAACTATAAGCTATAAGGATTTCATAGGGTTTTATTCGTAATATAAATTTTTATTTACCAAAACATTTGTTTCATGTTGGATTCATCGTCAAAAACCGAATATCAATCGATATCTTTCCAGAAATATTATTTTATACCAATTCATGCAGACTTATCATGGTGTTTTGATCTTATAACACTTTTGAAGGTGATTTTTTCTTTAATCTCTGTTATACTATGCCGAATGCCAAACAGTAGTTTGATTGTCGATTTTCATGTGTTTGCATACCAATTATCGATGTTACCCCAAAACCGAAAATTGACTTTCAGTCCATTCAAAATGAGCCGTTCTACAGTTTTTTTAGCACACAATTATCAAGCAGTGAAAGGGTCCGATAGATTTTGCTCACGGTTTCGCGCGTGTTTTCGGCGAAAAATTTTCTGTCCATTTTAATACACAGTCATATAAAAATACAATTTTACATTCAGAAATGGAATAGTGAAAAGTGAAAAATGAAAAAGTGATTTGTTTGATTTTTGTCCTCAGTACTGTTGGTTTTTGGCTGCCCCAAGTTCACCGAACCATCCGGATGTGACAGGCAGCACATGAATTTAGAGAATCAATCCGGTGAGTTTGTTCCAGTATGATACTTTTTCTTTTGTGAGCCTTCCGGATCGTTTTTGTCCGCGTCGTGGAAGTTCTGGTCGTTTCTTGAACGGAAAATGTTATTTTCGGAGTTTGATAATTATGTTCAGATTTCGCATTCTGTCCGGGCGGGTGTTACGCAACTAACAATCGGTTGTGGATGCCTTTTAACCGTTCGATGACCCTGTGTTATCCTAGGGTGTTTAGTTCGAACGCGCTTTCTTTCGTTTTTCGATTATCTAAAAATACAGTACCAACTTTTTTTTACAATTTTATGACCCTGGAGGGATCGGTTTTGCTTTTTACTGGCAATTGAGCAAAAATATTACTGCACAATCGACAAGCATTTCGCGAAATACTATTTATACTATAAATAAACTATTGTTTTCTCTTTTGATTGCCGACATTCAAAAGATTAAAATGAAAACACTTAAACAACAAATGTTTATGGTCTATCGCCAGCTTTCTAGGCGAATCCTGACAATATACCTTCCCCAACCTCCAACTCCGTAGCACTTATGAGGGTGTCGCTGAGTCGGTGGCCTCTCATTAAGTAAGTGCTACATCAACATTTCCTTCCCCTATCCCAAGTTACGGTAAAGATGGGCGTGGCCGGGAATAGTGATATTCATGCTTTTAGTATTATTGTTTATGATTTGAACAAGGTATACTCCCCTGCCTTGTTCCTGAAAGTAGTCAGGATGAGATTATTAAAAAGAAACATGAATGTTGCTAGTATCCAATCTACGAAGTATACCGTAACTACGCTAACGCTAACGCTATTCAAAATGAGCCGTTCTACAATCTTTCAACTGCAATCAATAACTGAAATTTTTTTTAAAATATAAAACAAAAATTTTATAAATTGAGTGCGGAAGTATCTAGATTTTCTTCCAAAAAAACTATCAAAGCTACCCCATTTTACGATACTTGTCAACAGCGTACTGCCCATTTCTCCGTTGTTGTGTTATATTTTGTGTGTGTGGTACCCTAATCCGGGGGCAAATTGATTACTAATTTACAACTTTTGGTTGTTGTATCCTTCAGAATTCAATTATTTTCAAATAAATTGCGACAAAACCAGTACTCCATTGATCTTTATCAGTCTATGTAATCGACTTTTCATGAAACAGTATTCAACATATCATATAAAAAGTTTTAATATCAAAAAATAAATATCACACATTGGGGCGAAATCGATCACCATATAAAAAATCAGGTTTTAGAATAAAAAAATACCTATCTACTAAATTTAGGTCCCCTGAATCTGAATATGATGTCAAAATTCTTACAACTCGAGTATTTGATAATTTTATTGCAAAATTAAACTTTGAAAATCTGGCGAATACGCCTAAATGTAGGCAATTTCCCTAAAAATAAACACATTATTTGAGAATAAACGGTTTTATGAGCAAAACACTATACTTGCTATGCTCTATGATATCAAAATTGAGTTCAGTAGTGCATAGCTTATGTATGTACACAACAGTGTATACATTCAAAGTTGACATGTATGCATAGCACCAGTGGATTGTTTAGCACCGACATTTAAAACTGCATTTCTTACACCTTCAAAGAGTGTGAATATTTCTATGCTAAACTGACCATAATAAAAATGAAATAGGTCAAAATCACCATTAAACATCTATAAGCCTGTTGTGATGGCTTACAATCAAAAGCCTGTTGAAAAAATTCCGAGAATGTAGCATCGGATCGCACATCAAACGATCTAGTAGGCATGGCACAACTTCGACGCTTCACTCCTATAGTAACGGCAGAATGGAATGAAAGGTTCTTCGTGGGGCTCCCGCTTGCCAACATCGACTCTGAGCTCCACATTTGGCGAACCTGTCAGAATTTAAAATTAATGTTCGTGTTCCTGGAGAGCCTGTATTCGTTAGCATGTGGGAGTGTCCACTAGAAAATCTGTTTGTGTCGAGTGTTTTTTTTTCCTAAACCGCGTGTGAAAATATGTGTTCAGAGTGATTGTGGAGTGAAGCTTGAATCTGATAAAAAACGAAGGCAGATATCTGTAAGTAAACAGCAATGTGGTATTTTCTATGGATAAGTGGAAACTGATTAAGGACGAAATATGATATGCACTACTCGTTGAAACAGCAATGCATCTCTAGTAAAGTGAAGTGATACGGTACTATTAGGGATTTTATTGAATAACAATAATAATTTGTATAATGTGTGTGTGTGTGTGTGTACAATCCACCTCCCACTGACCGGCAGTGCTTTTATGGAAGAAAATTGTATGCATGTATTTATTGATACCCTTCGATATCTTTATATCTGCAGACAATTTTAGCCCAGGAGATGAAAGGTGATAGCTCTACTGAAATTCCAACGACCCATTTCAAGAATGGCAGTAAATACACACACATTCTGAGGTCATTTTCATATACAGTAAGCCCCGCATAAAAACACCCAGATATCAAATGGATATCTGAAATGTTTTTACACTTCCCGAATCAAAAATTAAATTTTCGACCCTGGCACGTATTTAGTTTCATAGGGTAATAGGTGAGTAAATAATAATAAAGAATGAATTTACCAGGATGTAACGCTGTTTCTCCCGTCGCCGCATTGTGCTTACACACTTTCACTACACTACACACGTAACATGATCGATTCTGACCGCATCACCTGCCCCGGCAGGAGCAAGCGTCAGGGTCAAAGGATCACACACTACTAGATAAGCCCGCGAATCACGCCACTCTTGAGAGAACCCTGTTAACCACATATCGTATAAGAATGTGCATTCTAAATCACATATTCGTACGTCCAAAATCAGAATCGCACAAGATGCCAAATTAAGCGTCATCAATGTCAACACATGTTGTATATAAATCTCCAAAACGATTCATAAACGACAATCTGTGTTGACAACAAAACATGTCGTAAATAGTGCAACATAGAATCGCGTTAAGTTGTATAAACTGACAGATCATATATCAATCCATAAAGCATCGTGTGAAATCGCAAGAACTTAGAAAAATTACTACCCAAACCTGGAATCTGCTGACGATGGGCCTCAAAAACAACATACCAAGTGTCACTGAACACGAAACACGCATTGATATTGGCAAATATTTACGTCACTGTTATGTATTCTTAGGTGGTGCAGTAATAAGGTGTCCGATTCCTTATCCAGAGGATCGAGGTTTGATGGAAAGTTTTTTTTTTTATTTTCATACGCATTTTGTGGCATCGTATTGCTAATCGCAGTCTGAAAAAGTCGTGCCAAGTACGCATATAGCCTCCACTTTGGTAGGTATATAGCCTTTTCGTGCATTCTATACGATTGAATTGATTCATATAGAATGATGTATAACAATAATTATACCAACCAAAATGTTGACTGGGAAATTTACCTCACGCGATATTCGATGTCAACTAGAGGAAACATCTAGTAATGGAAATATCGGCTTATGGCGAACATTCGAAAGGAACTAAAAATCCATCGAGTTCTAGAAAATAGAGCCGTGGAGAGTCGACTGCAACTTGTTGGCAGGAATAATTGCGGGAAACATTGTTTTCAGAAGAATAAACATGAAATATTTTTGCAACAGCTCAGATTGGGAGGTTCATCCTATTTCATCCGGCAATTCTCTTAGAATTTGATTAAAGTAGATATTAACAATACGTTAGGTAGGTGCAAAATCATAAAATTGTGTAAAGATGTTATTTTTCTTCTCTAATTAAAAAAAGTACGGCATTCTTACATTAAACTAATCGCCTTCAAATAGATCAACGAGACGAACAATAATTGAACTAGTACTCCCAAACGGAGAAACTCGGTAGATCTACAAGGATGCCAAATGTTTTCAGAACCGTTTCACTTTGAGATAGTCCAACAAGCACAACTGAATCCCGCCATCATACGGAACCCTAGTAAGCAAGACCAAAATCCAATGAAGGTTCAAAACCCAAGCAAACAGATACGGTCTGTTTGCATACGGCACCGCTGGTCGTAAAACTGACACGACAATTCACTTGAGAAATGCAATGAAGTGCATCCGTCATCCTCAACCGTCTCCTCCTCGCGGATAGACGGAATAGATACGCCGTCATCTGTGTGGTGCCACTCCTGTGGCAATCCGACTCCAAATTAGTGCGACAGCGCAAGTGTAACAACCGTGAATAACCCTTTTACGACACACGGCTCTTAATCTTCTTTCACCTTGATTTCGTTGGTGGTAAGACGGTATACATCACTCCGTCCTTCCGGTAGGCTAGGATAGGGAAGATACGACAGAGAGTAGCACTAATCACATCCCGGAATCACAGGAGGACTAAACACGTACTCCTTTCGAAGTATTCATGTCTGGCCTCACCGCACAGTGACAGAAAGTAGGACAAAATATTGTTCATGTATTTAAAAAATTTCAACTAAAAGAGAAAAACCCAAATTTTCAATTCAATTGAACGAAAATTCATAGGATTTATTTTTTAAGGATATGTAGTGACGGTTCTTCAATTTTGAACATTATCAATATATGAAAACAAAAGAAAATCAATGATTCATTGCAAAGTGCACTGCATGCAGTAAGAATTAAAAAATCTATAAATATTGTGATTTTTTTTAAATACCAAAACCTCTAAGGTAAAGATGTATCGAATCCACACTACAAATTCTCCAGAGCACAACTCTGGTTAGACTTCGATTTATCTTCACGTTAATGTTAGAGTGTAGGATAGGATCTTTATTTTTTCCAATAATATGCACTGCTATGTAAGATAAAGTAATGAAAATTTCGACATGCTTGGATGATAACTTCATGAATAATATAGGGGAAGATCCCCCAGTACCGGACACTTAAGCCATTAAATTCATAATTCGAAAAATATTGGTTTTATGTGTTCCTGTTCCTGTTACTCATTTATGAAAAAAATTTCATTTTTATAGTGTACAAAAATAAATTTGAATATATAAATATGAATTTTGACATTGCATTTTGATGATGAATTTTAGTACCAAATTAAACGATCTTGAAAGTTGGCACCCAATACCGGACACAATCTGGAAATGCCTCGAATTCTGTAAATTTGAACATCATTGTATGTTTTTACAATAGGAATAGTATATAATTGCCAATTCAAAGCATATACAACATTTACAAGAACAATTTGAATTTTTTCTTATTTTGTAAGATGTCCATCAAAAACTTCTTTCATATATAATGAAAAATAACACATTTTACGATGCTGATCTGAATGTTCATTCTTCTTAACTTTATTGCATGTTTGATACCATGATCGACGGAATCCATGAAAAATGAATGTATATTGGGACACTAGTGCAATAATTACAAAGATATCACATTACAAATCAAGCTGTCCGAAACTGGGGGACAGGAGGTGCTTAACCAAAATTGTAATTTGTCCATATTTAGTTCAATTATGGTACAAAATAAATGCATACTATCAAATGAGGATTATGGTCGATCATGCTTGCGTAATCCAAAGTATTTTGTCATATTCAAAATAATTACTAAATAGTCTCGTAATTATGGCGATTCGTCAATTTTTTAAAGATGTTCAACTATTTCTACCTTTTTAAAAAGGCATGCATATTTCAAGGATGTGTTATTCTACACAAACATTAGTCTCCATAATAGTTTCCTTTTCTTCTAATACACCATCTTGATTGGACCATGATTTCTCAATTTTTCGACTTTGTCCGGTATTGGGTGCTGTCCGGTACTGGGGGATCTCCCCCTGGAAATTAGAATTAGATTATTATACTTGACACTATGACTAAAAATACTTATAATATGTCAAAAAAAGAATCAGGGTACTAAAACAGTCGCTTTTTCATCCATTTTGAACATTTTTTAAAGTTTTGTCCGACTTTTGTATGGAGACCCGTCACTGTGGTCCGGTGTGAATTCAAAATGCGAAAATATTCAACTTCGTCAACCGAAAAACATCTAAACTCAATGATTGTTCCGTACAGCTTCTTGAAGTGACTAGAATCGTTGACAGGGTTGAACCCTCCTACAGCTACATCAAGACACGCACGGAAGATGTCCCCCTTTGTTGTCACGGATAAACCTTCCGTAAACCTGAAGCGTGCTGCTACTCTCAGTAGAGCTGATGTCATAAATTAACGGCACCGTGAAATATGGCTTACATTTTCTTGACGAAAAGATTTTCAAACGTGCACATGTTTGTCTGCTGAGTTTGTAGCTGGTATTTGGTGCTAAAACGACGTCACTAAGGAAAATAGGTGTAATGTGAAACGGCAACAAAGATGTGTTTTTCTTCAATTGGTGACTGTCCGGGTGAGGACCAGAGACAATCTCTAAAAGAATGAAGGGAAACAACGCAGTAGCACAGTGGGTTCTCTTGTGAAAATTCGAAATTTTATAGAATTCACGTACGTTTGGACCTTCAAGTACCGTAATCCGGGGGCAAATTGATCACTATTTTACAACTTTTTGTTGTGTTACCCTTCAGAATTCAAATATTGTCAAATGAATTTCGACAAAACCAGTACTCCATTGATCTCTATCAGTTTATGAAATTTATTTTTCATGAAATATTATTTATTATATCAAAAAAAAAAAAGTTTTAATATCAAAAAATTAAAATGACTCATTGGGGCGAAATTGATCATCATATCACAAAACAGATTTAAGAATTAAAAAATGTCTACTAAATTTGGGTCTCCTGATTCTGAAAATGATGTCAAAATACTTATAACTCGACTATCTGATTAGTTTATTTTAAAATTAAACTTTGAAAATCTGCCTACTACGCCTACGCCTACTACGCCTTTTGTATGAAATAAGCACATTATCGAGATTAAACGGTTTTATGAGCAAAAACTATATTTGCTATGCTGTATGATATCAAAAATAAGTTCAGTAGTTCATACTTAAGCTTACACATCATTTTAAACACTCAAATTTAACACTGGATTGTTTTGCACAGACATTTCCAACTCTATTGCTTACACCTTCAAAGACTGTGAATATTTTAATGCAAAACTGACCCTAATAAAAATGAAATAGTTCAAAATAATCATAAGACATCTATAAACTAGAAAAAATGGAATATCTGTTGTGTCAATGAAACCTGCAGCATCCTTGGAAGGAAATGTTTTCTGGTTCCGACCTGATCAAATTCACCCCAGTGATCAATAATTGCCCCCGGATTACGGTACCGTAATAAATGAAAACTTTAATAGTTTTTTGGGATAGATATCTATAAAAATTTTAATGCTTAACTTCCTTAGGCGTCTCTCTAGTGGTTTAACAAATTCATTTGATGATTTGACTTTTCTATTTATGTTTTGTTTGACCGGTCCGGAATTCGAATCGAAGTGTCCGGAATATGAGGCAAAAGTACAGAAGCGTCCGTAATAATAATCATGTTAAGTCCACACATTTCTATTTATTTAAAATTATTCATGTTTCGGAATCGAAATCTTCACTCGCCATTCGAAAGTTAAGGGGTTTGAAGGTTCGATAACGTGGAGGAATCATACGGAGTGATTTATTTAACATGCTTTTTTGTGAGTAATACTTCACTGAGGCCTTAAGTGTCCGTAATATGAATCAAAACGGTATATTGTTTTTTTTTAAGCAAGTACATACTGGTATCTAAGTATTGCAGTTGAAAGTTGGAATAAAGATTCCTTTTCAATGCACCTGTAATTTTTCATATAATCAGACTAGACTGTCAAGGATAACTCACAAACTCTTGAAAACTTCTTCAAATAGTGATCGTTAAGCGTTTCAAAAATGCAAAAATCTTATCAATTCTTATGAAATCCAAAAAATGTTCAGTTTTCTCGAACCTTGTTGACTATTTACGCATGACCTCCCACACTGTGAGGTCATGTATTTTTGTTAAAAATTTCCCACAACAACCCACTGTGCCGTTATCTTCGGCGTAACCTCTCATGCACATTTTCAGAACACCACCCTCAACCGAATAAGAGGTAAAAAAATCTCCAAGCAGACAAAAACAATACAGTAAAAATAGTGACACCTACACGGTGGCTCGTATTTACCGAAACACTTATCATTGGCCATGTAATCCCAACCAAGCGACGACGTTAATTTTCAAATCTCATCATGCACGAGTAGGATTCGAGTCGGAATTAGAATGGTGGCGCTCTCACCTCAGTTCGAACTTTGTCAGCCTGCCGAAATGTGGAGCTAACAAATTCTCGCTTCCAGTTTTTGCATAATATCTTCTCACCTGCACGAAGCACAATTCCAAAAAAAAAAAAACTGCTAACGGAGCATCACCCCCGAGAAATCCGCACGTCTCAATTTATTCGCATGTCAGTGTGAATTATATATGGCTACCCTTTTTTATTACTGTCAACCACTTGGCGCCATGGGCGTAGCCAGAAGTTCTGTGAGAGGGGGGGGGAGTCCTGAGCGAACCTGAAAAAATGTATTCAAGAATTTCACCCAAAACGATCGTTTTCGTAGTGAGCAAAATTGAGTCCAGAAAACGTCCATTAACAGTTTTAATATCAGATGGGAAATTCTATCCTGGCCAGTTTTAAATACAGGATATAGGGTGCCGGTTCCTATTCTTGGACATTGTTTCACTTTAACGGAGGTTTTTGTAACCGGAACAGAGCTTTTATTTGTCCGCAATATGCATCGCATTAACGGTTTCTAGTTGCAAAATTTGACCGATAGAAACCCCTTGTGCTAAAGCAGTGGTCACCAAACTGCGGCCCGCGGGCTGCATGCGGCCCTCGAGAGCGTTTTGTGCGGCCCGCGAACAAATTTTGGATAGCAATGTGAAGTGGCCCGCCAGTAGTGAATTATTTATGACAACGGTTAAATTCTTATGTTCATTCAATCGACTACTAAAATTACGGGCCATTCGTTTGCTTTTCTACATGGCCAACAATTGATTAACGAGCAGGAAATAATGAGGTATGGACTGTGTTTATTTGCTCAGGAATAGCTTGAATTTTGTCTAACATCCCAAGATTCCTCAAATCTTACAGTTATTTCGAGTCAAAAAAAATGTATCGGTAAACTAAGGGCTTCAAAATTAACGTAACGTTCAGCGTTTATGGCTTTACAATGTATCCTAGTATTCAAAAAAAGACCGGACACCTCAGAAATTTCTCATAAATGTATTAGGTAGGTTTTGAATTTTGGCTTGCTTGAAAATATTTAAAGATTTGCAAAATTGAAGTTATTATGGAAATTTATGTGAATTAAAATGTCATCGACTTTTCCTGAAATTCCATAAATCTTCCTGTTTATTAAAACAGAAATCTTTATAGCCACATAAAAAGTCGTTCAAATGAATCCTCACCAGTGTTGGCAATCGTGATGAAATAAATAAAACATTATCATCCAGAATAATCACTCCTACTTTTGATCGGTCGAAAACCGTTTTTCATTTCCGATTACGCCACACAGCTAAAAATATGTTGTAAATTTAAGTTTATTTTCATGCACATATTTGGAGCATCGAAATAAACCTAAATTTCAACGACCACACCATTATTTTTCAATCGAATTCACTATAAATTTACACGATCATGTAATATTCAACCATTTTTAGTTGAGAATTGAATGTATATTCATTTAAATTTACATGATGCTGTAACAACACACGAATTTGATTTATTATTACAGTAGACTACAGTTTACATCACATTGAAAATTAAATATTTTTTTCTGTGCAGAAAAATAAAGTGGCCCCATGGAATCGAACGAATAGGATTCAATCTAAAGTTGGATCCGCCGTAAACAAGAATAAGGGTGTTCAACTCTGCCCGAATGGTCGGTGTTTCATCATCGACGAAAGTTTTCATGACTAACTTCAATCCAAAATTGTTAATAACGATTTTAGTTCCTTCTGATACCCTTTCATAAAGAAGGAGGCGTTTGTTGTATATTCGCTAACTACGCACCAAATAACGAATTCCATGACAGAATTGCTTGTATTGGCAATTGAACCCGCTTTCCTCATTGTTCTACAATAGCCCTGTTAGTAAACGCGTGGACTTGACGATTCAGAGATCGCTTGTCGATTCCGTATGCGTTTTTTTGTACTTTATTTTTTTTCAACAAAGTTTGTAATCTGTCAACAACAAGATTGATATTTTTGTTAGCAAAGAGCTCCCGAACGAAGATTCTCCATAGCGAAGGAAGCTTATTTGTTCGTCATGACGCAAAGCCTATGTGACGGATCACTGCAGCAAATAGTAATCCAACGCTTGAATGACTAAGACGATTCTATCTTCAGCTTCGTCACCAACTTTTTCCATTTGACGGCAAATATTGTCTACCCTGATCCTCACATAACTTGCGGCCCGTGTCATGTTTTGAAACCATTGAAGTGGCCCGTCCAAGCAGTTAGGCTGAGGACCACTGTGCTAAAGTGAATCATGAAAATGCTCAAAAAATAGTTCTTTACCCTGACAAGTTGCTTCAGTTCCTTCCTGAAATAGACTTCACCTAGGATTCTTCCAACATTTCTTCCACAAATAACTTAAATATCTTCATGGAGTCATAGGAAGCAAACCTTCGAGAGAGTTATCAGGATTTTTGGATCAGAATGATTCCTGAATAATGGATGTTATTTTTCGTTCAAGTTCGAGAAGGCATGCAGGCAGAATTTTCTTTAAAAAAAAGAAGTATTCCCGAAGGTAGCATCTTAGACTAGTACTTAGAGGATGCTCTAAGAACATCGACTAGTGGAAACTCTACAGACATCAACTAGAGGAAACATTGATATATAGAAATATCGACTAATGGAGAGCATGAATTATGGGAATTTGAAGGGACCGAAATGTCCATCGAGTTATAGAATATCGAGTTGTGGAGAGTCGACTGTATATTCCAAAAATGTGAAAACATATTGTGTCTACTGTATACACCATCGTCATCATCATCATTATTCCTAATTACTCACTCCTCATTCCTCTTTCATCATTCCTCACTCCTCATCATCATCATCACTCCTCATCACCATCATCATCATTGCTTATTGCACACTTCTCGATTACTTTTTCAAATCGACGTAAGTAACTTTCATACGTTTTTGAGAAAGTTAATTAAGAAGAATCACAACCTTTATTCTAAAACTGTTTTAAAACGAATCCTCTTTTTAACTTTTTTTTTACCGTGTATATCGCTTAAATTTTTCATGCAATCAGCTCGCGTTAAAACACTAGGTAATTCCTATAATTTCCCACAAAAAATGTATGACAAAATTATAAGCCGTTTCAATCAGTTACTTACAACGTTTTTGTACCAGTGTAAAATCGACCCAAGTAGTGTTTTGCTTTGATTAGCGGTAAAGTCACTTTGTCTCCCATACAACGGAGCGGCGAAAGTAGCGGTTAGGTTGCAAAAGTGGAGAATCTTAATTTCGTCGTTTTGTATATCCGGAAATTAAACGTTCTTAAAGTGCAAAATCAGGTTGGTTTAGAGCGAAACGTGTAGAATTTCATCTGCGAAACACGTAGGAATGATAAAGTAAGTTTCTTTACTTTTCTGACTTGAGTCTGTTTGAATAAATCTTCGAGACTTCTTATTTCTCCCTCCTCATTCTTAATTCCTCACTCCTCTTTCCTCACTTCTTACTCACCATTCCTCAATCCTCACTCCTTACTCCTCACCTCACTCCTCATTCCTCACTCCTCATTCCTCTCTCCTCATTTTCATTCCTCACTCATCACTTCTAATTCCTCAATTCTTCATTTCTCATTCCTCATTTCTTACTCCTCATTCCTCACATACCATTCTTCATTTCTCACTTTTCGCTCCTCACTCCTCGTTCCTAATTCTCATTCCTCATTCCTCACTCCTCACTCCTCACTCCTCATTCCTCATTTCTCATTCCTCACTCATCATTCCTCATCCCTTACTCCTTACTCTTCACCCCACACTATTCCCAAGTAACATTTTTAGTTTTTTCATTTACTACAAGCTGTTGTTACCACCACATCGTTAAAACTCATTTTAGAACTTATTAGACTTAACAACCTTAATAAACCTTTGACAAAAATCCGTTAAACACGAAGAGGCCCACACTACAGGAGGTTGTTAAGACTATACCTTAAAACCGCTTCTAACCTTTTTGGTTTTGCATCGTATGCATACATCTACTCTTGTAGTGTACTATAAAACATACATATAGCTATTGTATAGTCTTATTGAGCTCAACTAGCGGTATCAGATCTCTTGCGATATCCTAAAATACGGAATAAAACCAACGTTAAGAGCTTATGATTAAACAAACATCAACCAACAAGTTGTTTATTAGTCATAACCTTTTTTATAATGTTGAAATCATCATGATGTCTGCCGAATCATAATAATAAATTAAAATCATCATTTTTTGCGTGCCAGTAAATTCCTTTTCATTGCGTGAAATTCATGCCAAAGAAAATTTACTGGTGGAACGACACAAAATTTTTCGATTTACAACAACGCGCCACAATTACGACATCATAATTGACTTTCTAATATTTTATTTCATTCCATTTTCGGAATGATGGCATGCTCATCACAATCACAAATTGAAATTCCCCACGCATGAACCCGAAACGGCGATAGTAAAAATGGATTCCATCCGTTTAAATCTTGTTGGTTTTGTTTGGGATGGGTTAAGATCAATTAGTGATTACTCCGTACAATATAATCATTCATGAGAGCTTTTGATCTTATGAATCCTTTCGCAAAAACCTCCACTGGATAAAATATTCCTAAATCAGATTGATTATTCTGCGCTAAGACAAATACGTTTTTTGGCACCCTTGGCTTAAACTTAATGCGCTCAGGAAAGCTAGTGCTGTCAAAAACGTAAACAAATCGAAAGATATGATTTTGTGATGTTATTTAATGAACTAATTTTGCTTTGTTGCGTATCTAATTATGGCTTCACTTTAATGAATTGTTGTGATAAGACCCGTGGTTCATCGGTTGAAGTGATGCAGAAAACGATAAGTGATAGGTGCCTGTGGTGAAAGTGATAGTTTGTTCGTGTAGCTCATCTGTTGTGTGCGGTATCGTTGTCTCACTAGAACGGGAAGTTCAGGCAAGCATGGGAAAAATATGCTACGGTAAGCAGATAATTGTACGAAATGAATATATGCCAGTTATAACTTCGTGTTCTAATTAACTCATATTCTATGTAGAGAATTATCATTATCGACATAATGATATTGGTAATCACACACAGACTGCATTCCAATAACATCAGACAGTTGAGATTTAAGAAGGTTTTAACATGACTTAGTGCAGTCTTGTCAGTTTTATCGATGCCTTTGAAAGACAAATATGATGAGGTTTTAAGTATAGGTTTTAATAGACGCTATACAGCTCCTTCAAAATACAATTTATTATTAACAAGTTTGGCTGACAAATAAGTTTTAACGGAAGCACTTATAGGTATCTACAGAGCATTTTAAAGTGGTTTTCGCTGAAAAAAACGTTCAGCACTTTTTAATGCTATATAAAATCTGTCAGGATTTAATGCATCTCTAATAAAACCTCCATAAATAACATCTAAGATCAAAAAGCATTGAAATTGTTACTTGGGTTGACTCATCATTCCTCACTTCTTATTCCTCGTTTCTCACTTCTCACTCCTCACTGCTCATTTCCAATTCCTCACTTTTCATTCTTTGTTTCTCATTCCTCGTTCCTCCTTCCCCATCCCTCTTCTCTCATTCCTCACTCCTCACTTCTCATTCCTAGTTCGTCATTCCTTATTCCACAATCGTCATTCCTCAATCCTTATTAGTCGCTCCTAATTTCTCACGTTACAATTTTTACTACTCACTCGTCATTTCTCATTCCTGATCTCTAAATCATCACTTTTCATTCTTCATTCCTCACTCCTCAATCCTCATTCCTTATTCCTCACTCCTCATTCCTGAATCCTCATTCATCGCTCTACTTTTCTCACGTCTGTGGAGTCTGAGGAGTAAAGAGTGCACTCCTCACTCCTGAATTCTCACTCCTCACTTATCATTCCTCATTTCTCAATCATCACTTCTCATTCCTCATTCTTTACTCCTCATTCCTCATTCCTCACACCTCATTCCTCATTCCAAGTTCTTCATTTCTCGTCCTTCACTCCTCATTACTCGCTCCTCACTCCTCACTTCTCATTCTTCATTTCTCGTTTCTCATTATTTATTCCTCATTCCTCGTTCCCCATTCCTCATTCTGCATTATTTACTTATTCCTCATTTCTCATTCTTCATTCCTTACTCCTCATTCCTCACTTCTCACTCCTCATTCAACATTTCTCATTCCTTACTCCTCAATCCTCATTCCACACTCCTTAATCTCCACTCCTGACTCATCATTCCTCACATCTCATTCTTTACTCCGCATTCCTCATTCTTCACTCTGCACTCCTCATTCTTCACTTTTCACTCTTCATTCCTTACTACAGTGGGATTCCGTTTTTGGCACCCCCTGATTTTCGCAACAAAATGGATCCGTTTATGGCAACAGTTTCGAATACCATTAAAATTTGAAAATTTTTGTGAATTATTAATTATTAATTATTTTGCTTAGCAAGCCAGCTTCACGCTTGGCGCATTCCTGAGTTCAATTTTCGTCGATATTTTCCCAAATCACACCTGCCAGGGGTCTCCTTTGCACTTATTCCATTCTAGACAGTCGTATGTTCGCAACTAGAATCATTTTTGGTCTGGCATTCACGCTGTTATACCAGCTCACTTGAGTATGGCGGTAGGTTATACAGTCGCCTCTCCACATCCCGATATCGAAGGGACCATCGAGATAGGGAAAGATCGAGACAAAGAACATTAATTTAATGAACACTAGATTGAAAATCACTCCGTTACTAGGAAAATAATAAACAAACAAAACTTCATTTCGAGTTTCCAAATTGTTCTGAATTGCTTAAATCTGATCTAGTAACCTTTGATAATGTTCATATCGACAAATGGAGAGAAAATTGGGAACAAACAATCAACAGGAACACATCGAGATATGGAGATATCGAGATAAGGAGGATATCAAGATATGGAGAGAGAAATCGTATGCAGAATGAAGGGGCCGAAGCAATCATCGACATAGGGAGAGATATCAAAATGTAGAACATCGAGATGTGGAGAGTCGACTGTACACTTAATACAAAGCGGTTTTTTTTTTTTTTTAATTTTGAACATAGTCTCTATGACTCACACATTGTTTCTTCTATCATAAAATTCGTCTCGCTTCTTCAATTTACTGTTCTTTTTATTGTGAAATTACATGCGTTGCGCTTGTATAGTCATACCACATCAATAGAAGCAAACCAGAGATGGTCGGGTTTCACATTTTCCAAACCCGAACCCGACCCGTACCCGACTTATTTTATTTTTTCAAACCCGGACCTGACCCGAACCCGAGACGATAATTGAAAAGCAAACCCGGACCCGAATCCGAAAATTTTTCACTGTGTAAACCCGAAACCAACCCGAAACCCGAAAAATTTTTGTGAGATAAACCCGAATAACCGAGTTCGAAAAGATGGTAAGGGCGCATTCACAAATTTCATAACGCTAAACGGGGTGGGTGGGTGTCCTCGTGATGTTACGGCTCATACAAAATTTGTAGAATATTCATACAAAATGCGTTACGAGGGGGTGGGTGGGTGTCAAAACTGGCCATTTTTGGCGTTATGAAATAAATGAATGAACCCTAAATTCATCGTTCCTGATGCATAGCGAAGCTTTCAAGTTATTACTCCTGTTCACAATTCTCATGTAACCCGACCCAAACCTGACTTTTTTTAAGCCCGAACCCGACCCGTGCCCGATAATTTTGTAGCCTTGAAACCCGACCCGAACCCGAACCGAAAAAAATATCAAATTTTCGAACCCGACCCGAACCAGTCGGATTCGGGTCGAGTTTCGGGTTTGAAAACCCGAGACCCGACCATCTCCACAAACCAAGCAAATGTTGTGTCTCCCAACTATTTAAGGAATTTCATAAAATAAATTGCGTATTTCAAGTAAATTCGTATTCAAATTAATTTCAGAAGTTTCAACATATAATCCATAAATTTGATAATATCTAGAGAAATAATACCCATCGACTTCTTCTATACGCCGTTTAAAGCGCCAACATAACGTCTAGTGAGTGACGTTGGTGGGCTATGACGTTTGTGTGAACTGCAGTGCATCACAGTCAACAAAAAGTGCTATTTTCGTTACGTAAAATTACCAACCATCGATGAATCACTAGATTGCAACAGCTTCATAGTTGTACCGTTGAACCATACCGTCTCAACCACGATTTACGGTTTATTTTGCTGGATTCGTTACATCTACAGCCAGTCTGGGATATCTTCAGCCATCTTTTTGAGTTTATCGCTCGTTAACATCAATATGTCCGAGGAAGACGTGAACTCTATGAGACTCACAAGTAACTCTGTCTCACAACAACGGAATACAAGCACTCCCGACATGACTGTCGCCGATCTAGCGAAACTTGTCAAATTACAGTTTGCGTCGTTCCAGAGGAGTACGAAAGATGATATACAGAAGATGGGTGACAAGCTCTCGTCACAGATCACTCAACTGCGCTCTGAGCTCACTTCTGACTTAGACAAACTTCGCGAGGAAACTAACAAAACTGTAAGTGAGCTTGTTTCATCCGTCGAAGGAACAAAAACCGATGTTTCTCACATGGTGGATAGATTCACAAAGCGAAACGATCTTATCATCAGCGGCGTCCCGTATACCCAAGGAGAAAATCTCTGCAGCTACGTTCAGGCTTGGTGTCGTTCTCTGGGTTACCCTGAAAATAATATCCCACTGGTTGATGTACGTCGATTGTCGAAACCCGGAGTGACATTGGGAGCGGCACCAATTATTCTGCTCCAATTTGCGTTTAACACCCAGAGAAATGAGTTCTATCCTCGCTATTTGCGATCTCACAACCTCTTTTTATCGCAAATCGGTTTTTCGGTCAACAAAAGAGTTTACATAAATGAGAACTTAACACCAATTGCCAGAGAAATCCGCTCTAAGGCCCTGCAGTTGAAAAAGAATGATAAAGTCCAGGCAGTCTACTCAAAGGACGGAATCGTTTTCGTGAAACCGATGAATGGAGGAGCAGGGAAAGCGATTTCATCTATACATGATCTGGAGCTGTTCACATCACGCTGATTAACCCTATCCAATGCTATTCGTATTCCTGTCACTCCGTTCCTTGCAAATCCATGTATCCTTTTCCTTTTTATCAGATTACGTTATACCTCTCCGAAAAAGCTTTTCTTTTTCCTACCAATCCGATCCCAACGTTATTCCTTGTATCCTTCCTGAAAGTTACTTCATCAACAACTGTTGCTACTGGATGGTGCACTACATGGAGACAGCTGTGCATGGATGACGATGACTTGCAAGCAGATATCATGTGTGATTATTATGCTATGTTGATCAGTGTTGCTAGTTTGTTGGTAGATTTTTTATTTGATTTGCTAAAGAGAATACTTTTTGTTCATGTGATTTTTGTGAATAATGTATATTTTTGTGAATATTGTTTGTTTTTCTTTTATCAGTATAGTGCTCAAAATGTTTTTCCTTCTTCAGTTTGCTATTCATGTTTTTGACAATGGATAATCTCAACACTAACGACACTACCACGAATTGGTGTACCCCAGGAATAGTAATGAAATCCGCGTTTTATCCTGGAAAACTTTCAATTTGATGTTTAAACGGCCAGAGTATTTGTGCCCGTAGGTTATCAAAATTGGATGAGCTGCGTAGAATAGTTGCTGCATCTAATGTTGATGTTATATGCATCAACGAAACTTGGCTCAATGATAACATTGATGACAGTGTTATAATGCTTGATGGATATCAGTCAATAAGATGCGATAGAGTTGGTCGTTTAGAAGGAGGTGTGATGATGTACATAAAAAATACTATTAGATATAATATGATCGAAACAACTAGCTGTGATAATGTTGCCCGTACTGAGTTTATTCTAGTGGAACTTATTCTAGTCAATTTTAAAATACTTTTAGGAACTGTATATAATCCACCAGACGCTGATTGTTCTCTAGTATTAGATGAATTGCTAAATAAATATGGCAGTTTTTATGACCATATTCATTTCCTAGGTGATTTCAATACAAATATGCTACTGGATTCACCTAAAGCTCTGAGACTACGTGAATTGCTTGTAACACACCATCTTTACAACATTGGTAGTGAACCTACTTTCTTTATCATGGAAGTGGCTCTTCGCAGTTAGAACTCCATATATCAAACAGTTTTTCAGAAGTTTTGCGATTCAATCAAATTGAAGCACCTGTTTTCTCGAATCATGATGTTATTTGGGGTCATGCACAAATTACGTCACGCTCCAGGGGGGGGTTGAAATTTAGCGTGACATAATTTGTGTACCATCCCTTTTCAGTTCGTTGAACTTTGACACAGCGCATATGGATAATGTAATATCCCATCGTGATTACAGTAGAATTAATGCTGATTGTTTAAAACACGATATTGAATCCATAAATTGTGCTTATTTTTATTCAATCAATAGTCCTGATACACTTACTAATTTGCTTAACAGCCATTTAGAATGTCTTTTAGATCGCCATACACCATTGAAAAACGTTCCACTGCGGAAAATGTATAATCCGTGGTTCAATAGTTACATAGGCAGAGCGATGGTTGATCGTGATTTGGCTTTTAAGCAATGGAAGATTACACGCGATGTCACGCATCATAACTTGTTCAAGCAACTGCGTAATAAAGTAAATCTTCTAATTCGTAAAGCCAAAGAAATTTTCTATGGAGAACAATTAAATTCTGGGTTATCTTCAACTGAGCTATGGAAGAGACTTAAATCATTTAATATGTCCAATACAATACCTGAAAGTACAAATGATTTTACTGCTGATGAGATTAACGATTGCTTTTACAAAAAAAATTCAAGTTCAAATGATTCTACCCCATGTAATAATGGTTCAGCGTGGGGTTCTTTTCATTTCAGTGAAATCAGTGATGTTGATGTTATCAACTCTTTATACGAAATAAAATCGAACGCTGTTGGACTCGACAATATACCCCTTGAATTTATAAAAATGGTTTCACCTCTGATAATTAACCCAATTGTTCACTTGTTTAATGCAATCTTAAGATCTAGTCAATACCCCACGGCATGGAAAAAAGCTAAAATAATTCCTGATTCTGAAAAGGTTTCAAGCGGATTTTGGAGATTGCTAGTTTTAGTTTGAGAAGTCCATACGAACTTTTGAGATTTTTTGGCAATACCAAACTTAAATTTTTTAACAATGTTCTCAAAATTCCTAGCAGGTTCTTGAATAGATTAATTCTTGACTCATAAACAAGATCATGTGGATTCCTTGCGAGCTATTTCCTGTCGGCTGATTGAAATTGAAGTGATAAGAAGCTTATTTGTGGATTGTACGAAATAATGGGCTACAGTTATGGATCTTGGGATACTCATATGGCTTGAGGGCCGCATGTTGTGCACCATGCACCACTGTTCTTTACCATTTTGTAATTATTAATCGAGGAAATTTTCATACATTTTTCAACGGAAAATCCTATTCGAGGCTTAGTGAATATTCTGTTCGAAAAATATCTTAGTTTTTATGTTCAATAATTGATTTCTGCTGTTTTTATGTACCTTTTCGACTGTGGCCAATCATTTTATATGAGATACTTCCAGGAAACCTGGCCAGGATATGGCCAGGTTTCGTTTTTGGCAACTGAAAATTTCGACTTTGTTGCCAAAAACGGAATTCCACTGTACTCATTCCTTATTCTTCACAATCCTCATTCGTCGTTTCTCACCCCTCATCACTCAATTATCATTCTTCATTCCTCACTCCTTATCCCTCATTTCTCACTCACTCCTTATTCCTCAATTCTCACTCCTCATTCTTCATTCTTCATTTTTTATTCCTCACTCTCCTCTGTTCTCATCACTTATTTCTCACTCTTCACTCCTCATTCCTCATTCCTCACCATTCATTAATTCCTCACTCCTCACTCCTCATTCCCTCTCGGATAAATTGATTTACCTTCTCGGGAGAATTGCTTTACCTTCTCCTAGAATTGCTTTACTTTTTCAGAAGAATTAATTTACCCTCTCGGAAGAATTGCGTCACCCTCTCCGGGAATTGCTTTACCCTTTGTATTCTTTGACAGATACGCGTATTTCGACCTTCGAAATACGCAGTTGATCTGTTCAATTTTTATTCGTCGGTCAGGCGCACGGGAAGAAATCTAATTCCCAAATCATGATTTACAAGTCATTAAATTCATTATTTGGTTAAGTCATTATATCAGGACCACAAATCATGGTTCCTAGAGTCATAATCATGATTCCTCATGGGCGTAACATCCAGAGTGACAACACTAAACGGGGTGCATAATTTCATTCGTTTCGATCACATTCATCTCAACATATTAAATGGTAGTGTGGTGTGGTACGGGTCTCTCGATCATACCCTAGCAATTTTTTTTTTTTCAACACTGTCGATCATAAACGGATGCGCGGCTCATGATTTTAGGCATGTGATTCATGTTTCCGAGCAATCCGCAACAAAAACATAACGCGTGTGTTGCGTTACGGCAATTTGACTCATGATATCATGAGTCCAAATCATGGTGTATTTTCATAAGCTGGAAACGCTCCGAAATCATGCTATCATGAGTCATAATCCTGTTTTTCGATTTTGATTTCTACCCGTGCGGGAGGTGCAACGGAACCACCCCCTGGCTACGCTCATGCAGGGCGCGTCCCGCACTAGGTCGGCACACCGGTTGGTGGGTGGCAAGAATCCGCGCGCGCACATCTTGGACCAGTCGATAACAACCAGTGTGTGCGACGAAACCTACTCAACTCAAGTGTAATTATCGTTTGTGTCGTAGCGGACGACTAGAACCAAGTCGTCATTATTGGACCAAACAGGAGAAAGCTAACGACTTAATGAATTTTCAATTGCCCATCAGTGGAAAATATCAACGAAACAGCGAAAAACTCATTCCGGGAAGGCAAAGTTTTGTGACCCGTTTTTCCAGCCAAGGCCAATGATAATATGGCCGGTAAATAACTGCCGCAACAAAGTAGTAAAATTATCACTATCAAAACTGTGCTCTTTGTGGAAAATTGGACTGCCAACGGGAATAAAGATTGCTTGAAACTGAGACAGCACAGGGTATGATTTTACAGCAACTGCACTCGGAAAAGTGGAACCGGGAAAAATATTCGACACTTTTTCTGCAGGACGAGAACGGGTGTGCTGTTAAATAATTTAAATAAAATTGCAAAAGTTTTGTCATTTGTACGCTGGTGGAGGGGGGCGAAGTAGGGCATAACGACAAAGCGGCCGACAAGTCTCCGATGTGACATAACCTCAAAATTAACGCAGATACAATGTTTGGACGAGTGTTGTTTCTCGCACTGCTAGTGGTTGGAAACTTTGTCCTCCACTGGGACACGGCGGAAGCCCAACGCCGAAACATGGCCGATGTCGAATTGGATGACGAAAACTATGCCATCACGTTGAAGGCATGCTACGTGGAAGATTTACGCAACATCCGAGAGCACAGCCAAAACCCACTAACAGTTATCATAAATCACTGCTATCTTCAAGAGCTTCCAAATGCCATCTTTATACGGTTTACAGATCTACACACATTGGAGATTACTGACAGCCGTCTTAACAACCTACAAGACTTTGCTCTTAATGGGCTGCGGAACCTGGAGGTGCTAAATTTTTCCAGAAACAATTTAACCACCATAAAATCTTGGAGTGACCACGATCTTGAAAACCTCCAAACGCTAGATCTACGTAGGAATCTCGTAAAAGGTATCAACTCCCAGTCTTTCAAACGATACCCCAACCTTAACAAACTAAACCTGGCCGGAAACCTAATTGAAGTCATCCCCGAAAGCACATTCAAGGTCGTTCCCAATCTCAAGTACCTGAACCTTGGCCGCAACCTACTAACCTCCATCGAAGAAACAACCCTCAAAGGGCTGAACAAGCTGACCCATGCATTCTTCCATCACAATCAAATCAGCTTCGTTGACTTTTTCGCCTTCATCGGTAACAGCCACCTGAAGACGCTTCAACTGCAGGGCAACCAGATCACGATCTTCGAAACGGATCTGCTGTCCAATCTGCCTCGGTTGACATTCTTGAACATCAGCTACAACCAGCTGGAGGACATCGCTGATCACACCTTCAAGAAGAACGCCGATCTGCGGGTGCTGGATTTGAGCTACAACCGGATTGAAAAGTTTCGCGAGGATGGATTCAAGGGGTTGGTTAGTTTGGAGGTAAGTGAAGGCATCTGTATCATCATACATTACAAGGGATCGATCATGTATCTACGAAAATTTCAAACTAAATCAACACTGATGTACTTACCGTTATGATCATATGGTAGTCTTATCTTTAATTGATTCTATATTACGAGAGCAAACTAGTATAATGTACTTTTAGTTGTTATAGGATTATAGCAACTACTTTATTTCACACTGAGCAATTCTCGCTGAAACCAGGCCGCCATCGGCACCTATCGTTAAAATTCCAATTTTATGTCACTGATCGCTAGTATATGTTAAAAGGTGGTCCTTTCGGTTTTCACAAATTGGTCGACCCCTCGTACGCCAGCTAGCTAAACAGTTTGCGAAAAAAAAAAACACTTTTTGAATAAATCTTACGTGTTTCCTCGCAGTCATAGGTCTCGTATTTTCCTTGGAACACTAGCAAACCTAGTGGCATCGTATAGAGAAAGGATATACCTTTCATCAACTGTAGGTGAGCAGTGGTATTCATTTCTTTCTTCTTCATGCTCCCTCTTACTTCGAGCAAAATAGACCGATATGCCGATAAACAAAAACAAAATATAAAATGAATGATTTTATAAATCATGTTTTACGATTTTGATGTATATGGCGAGTGCAATCAATGCAAACATCATTTTTTGTACAACGAAGAAACAAGTTTTCAATCGTTGGTGTTTTAATTGAGTCAAGTGAAGAATAAAAGAGCTAATATAAGTGAAAAAATCTGGCGGCCATCTTGGATTTTGACGCCATAGAATAGAATGAATTTTTCACCATGATAGCACTCAACATGTCGAATTTAAAAGCTACCAAGAAAAACAGGGTTCCGCACACCCTTTTTCTTATTATTCTTCATTTTTCTGACGTTACGTGCCTACCGAAAACGAGCCGGCTACTCAGCTTAATTAGTTATAAAAACAGGTTATTAAATAGAAATTTTCTTTTATAATGCGTTTTTAATAACAGAATAATTCTTCGACATATCTTTGAATTCAGGAATAATGAATAAATAAATGAAAACCGTCTTAAACATTGATTGAAAAAAAAAACAGAAAATCCATGGACCAATGCACGAGTTCACTAATTTGACGTTTGAGCGGTGCCGAATTCACTAGTTACCATGGTCACATAAATAACACGGCACCGCTCAAACTTTAAATAGTGATCGGGTGCATTGATCCATAGGCGTGAGTTTCACTGGCTTCGCTGACTGCGATTGGCTTTGTTTGGCTACTGTAGAATGAATTTCAGATTTTTTCCCAACCCTGCTTCTATAAGGCAATCCATGAGACAGCTGTGATCAGCTGGTTTTTTTGTTTACCATGTGCTTTTGACGTTTCGCGATCGGAGTGACTTTCGTTTACAAAGGAAAATGTAAAGCTCCGATAACACTCGCATGATTTGTTTACTCTTTCATTTCGGTTGCATTCACACTTCTAGTTGTCAGTCCTATCACGAAAAGTCCTCATGGATAGCCTTATTCGCTAATGAAATTAGAGAACTAGAAAGATTCGCGAATCAGGCGAAACTGACAAAATGTACACAATTTAAGAAAATATAGCGTTGAAATTGTAGCTCGATTGTCTATTCACTGCACTTGAACTTTTCCCCTATCGATAATTTAACTATTCAAAAAACGCAAATTTGTAGAAGACGAAACATCACCTCATGCCAAACCTCACACTTTATTGGTTACGCCTGTGTTTTTGTTTATCAAAGTGATGGGCGCATCTGAAATCGAAATCAAAACACGGCGAGAGTAAACGGCGACACTGCAAACAAAAAATAAACAAGGCGTACATGGCGGGCTTAATTGAAACCAGAATGTAAACACGGCGCAAAAGTAATAGGCGACACTGAAAATAATATCGATTACAGGCTCATAACATTGGGCGATACTGGCATTCTCGAGTACGTTTTAGGCGAAACCTTTAAAGATTTTTTGAGTACGAAATAGCTAGGGGAATTGTAGGAGATGTGTGTGGTATTGATGAGGATTTTAAAACTTGGTTTATGAAATATGTTTTAATGTGAAAAGGTTAAAGTTTGAGTATATTTTCTCCAATTGGGATTTAAAATTGCACATGAAAATTTCATTGATTATTTTCTCATTGTTATTGATTTGTCAGATAGGCCCTAATCGCGAATTCCTCTAGAGAACTTTAAAATTCTTCTCGGGTTAATAAACAAAAAATTAACACAACTTTCTGCAAAGATACTGTCAAAATAACAATGGCCTATGTCGTGGAATGATCTTGATAAGATGAAGATACTCGCCAATTCACAATTTTTTTCGATTTCACCATCACGATACTGAAACTACTATTCTACCAAACACACCTGAAATTATACCATAAATACGATACTTCATATTTGTACAGTAAAATATTTATTTTACTGTACAAATATGAAGTATCGTATTTATGGTATAATTTCAGGTGTGTTCTTTTTCATTTGTGACAGTTTTTTTTTTTTTTTTTTTTGATTTTGTGTTCATATTTTCATGGCTTTGTTTAAATATTCAAATTTTTGCTAAGAGTTTTAAATCTGACCAACATCTACAAAATTTAGATAATCACAGAAACTATAGCATCGTCTGCAATTTATCGAAGCGAGCATAGTTCTTCCAAATTTTTGTGAATATCTGGAACATTAGAATTATAAAACAAGGGACTAGGACATGAGCCGATGGGAAAGCTCATACAAATAATTCTTGAAGTTGTTAGTTGACCGAAAGTGAAGCCTATGTGCTCCCTGAAAGCAATTGCTCGTTTTTTGCAAATAAGCACTAAAAATAGCGTATATTTAGCAGTATATGCGCCTTTACTGCAGGTCATTAAATGCTAGCAAGCCGTATATGCGCCATAAATACTACTAAAATGCAGGTTTTGGCCCGATATACGGTTGCCTTAATGCTAGGCCTTCAGAAATTTCGTATTCAGCTGTCAAACAAAAAAAGATAACGTCTAGTTCGTAACGTCTCACAAGAACAAAAACTACCTCTTTCTCTCTTCCATCTATCGTATCTCTTTGTAATCTCTTGGCTTTGTTTTCAAGACGCGTTTCGTTTTTGCGTGTTTTGCTGGGCAGTGCTTCGGAAAGCCCAAGCAAGACGGTTTGTTTTCGGGACGCCGAGTAGTTTTACGGTTCGCATTGTGTGAGTGCGAAGAGATATCCGTGTTCAGTCGAGGATGGATTACCAACTGGTGGTTCGTTTCATGCTTATAATGACACATTTTTTCATGACAGCGTTAATTTTATGTAATATTCAAACAAACTTTGTATGGTTCGTCACTACAAGCGTCGGTATTATGCCTGTTTTATATAATTTCTAAATACATATATTTTCTCTCTTTAACATTACTAAAAACATCTTTTGAATGGTTCTACATTCTACATTAAAACTTTTACCAAAAACTTTTCATCTCGAGACAAAAAATGTACTGCGTTACTCTTCTGTAATTTTCAAACAAACTATGTATGGTTCGTCACTACAAGTGTCGGCATCATTCCTGTTTCATATTATTTAAAATATATACATATATTTTTTTCTCTTTTCGCAATTACTAAAAACATCTTTGAATGGTTCGATGTAATGGATGTTGATGTATTTTTAAATCTTTTACCAAAAACTTCTCGAGACAAAATGCAAAACTAGCTTTAAGTTTTAGTCGTATTTTTCCTCCTTATCCATGGATCGCATCACTGACCAATGGTGTCTACCAGATCTTTTCCTCCCTCACTAATAAACACCCTTCCCGTGGTGATTGTGGAGATGCAGAGGTATGCAGTCTCTAGAAGCAACAATCATTACACCCTAACAATCCTTCCCCATCCAAACTGACTGTAAGGACTTGGCCAGCGCCGTTATTGATCAATAATATTAGATCTGCTAAAATTGTACTTCGAGAATAAGCGGAAACTCCCATTCCTTATTCATTTGGATCGTAGTGCAATTCTTACCAGGTCCGATCAATCACGGAGTAGCAATCATTGACATGTACAGTCAGTCTCTGCTATGCTACGCTCCATCTATCGTATCTCTTTGTCCTCTCTTAACCCTCTAATACCCAAATTTTTGTTTTCGATTTAAGTATTATTTTTCGTTATCTAAAATCGTTCTAAACACGTTTTGGGCATTTATTTATTTTTATTCGCAAATTTTTAAATTTTGGTTTTTGATTTTTATAATTTTTATTTTTGAACATCCCTAGCTTTTTTCATTTTTTCTTGAAGCCTTTTCTAGTTGTTGATTTTTGGCAATAATAAAAATTTTAATTGTTACGGTATTTTGAAAAATATTAAATTTTTAATTTTTTTTCGGAGCGTATTTTATTTTCCGTGTAACTAACGGAAAAACAGGTTTGAACTTATTTTAATACCACCAGGGTCTTCGTTTGTGATAGGTTAATCGTAGAAAAATATAAAAGGTACGATTTTTTATATTACACGTTAAATGAAGCCCAGGCATTTGTAGGTTATATAATAAAGCAATTTTTCAAACAATTTCTAAAAATACAAAAAAAGTTTCAAAAGTCATTAAAAACTTTTCTTATATGCGTGTTATGAGTCAAGGTATAAGCCAAAAATAAAATCATTTTGATTTCCGAGCTACGAAAAAATACACAAAATTCCAAAGTGTACCCCGTCTAAAGGCGGGGTTGGGTATTAGAGGGTTAATACTTTGTCTTCGTCACAATGTTTCTATTCTAAGATGTTTGTTGGTATATGTTGATACCCTCTCGTCTTTTTGTCAAATTCCACTGGGATTAGAACCTACGACCACAGAGAAACAGACGTAACACTTCGAATAAATCGCGATCAAATTCATAGTCGCGAAAACATGTACGCCCAATACTAAAAACACTGTAGTTGGCCGATGGACCAACAGATGGCGGTAGTGTGTAAACGTCAAACACGAATAAAAGCGACGCGAGCGCTGCGGGTGGTCGATTGACCAGCTACCATTTGTTCGAATCGATCGTTAAAAAGTTGGTCGATGGACAACGATGAGAGTGTGACGTCTGTTTGTCTGTGCTACGACTCTACGATTGTTGAGAAGGGATTGGTGATGCGCCGCGCTACAGGATGATCTATAAATGAAGTACTAATACGCGTAGAATTGTCGCAATGGACCGATGCACGAGTTAACTAATTTGTCGTTTGAGCGGTGCCGAGTTCACCCGTTACCATGGTCACATAAATAACATGGCACCGCTCAAACGTCAATGAGTGAACTCGTGCATTGGTTTATACTCAAACCTTGCTTCTACAGGATTTTATTCCTGCTTTGCAAACATTTTCAGGTTGGGCGATCGAATGAAATAGAATATAGAGGAATGGTGTTAGGTAGATCAATAGTGTTGGGCATGAACGTGACACTCATGTAGGCCTCCGTTATACCCTTTCCTGTAATTGTAGAGGATTGTAAAACATGGACACAGAAAAAAATACGTATTTTTTCTTGCATTGTAAATGATAAACAGAATTTGTATATGCTACAGAAATAAGAACATTAATGTACCAATGTAGAATAGTAATTCGAATATAATAAGAAACCTCACATGAATCCACTGCATACCGGATGTTGCCTTTTTATCATTTCAAAACAACTAAAACCGATTCTTTCGGTGTGGTTTTATGTCAACGCAAACACATGAATCGAATACAAATGTAATTCAGCATTCAATGTATACATTTTCACTATTTCAATGTTGATTTATCATCTAGAAGAACTGTTCTCTTGATATCTCTTAAAAGGCAGGAAAGGGTATCCTGTTTACCAGCGTGAGAAATGACAGGTAGGTCATGAAAATATTCGACTCTCTTAGCAATTTCATGGCAGTATACAAGCAGTTGAGATGCTCGGAAATCATACCATGTTGTGCATTCGAAATGCTGATTAACAGATGCCATCTTTTAAATGGCAGTGCTGTTGCTATTTCAAGGCAGCTAAGCAATCAGTCTGCTATATTAGGGCAGTGAGCATATAGAATGCAATTATACGACTGATTTACGGCTTATTCAAATGCTCATTGGTAACCTGGGTAGTTCAATATCTGATTTAAGTTAGACAATCGTGTGTTCCTTTCCTGTTATGAAAATCATATTGAATATTTTAAAGCATACTGTTCAATACAGTCGCGGTAGGATCATTTTCAACAATAAAAGTAGAAAATCAATCAATTTCTACACAATAAAAGAAAATAATTAAACGATTTTCCTATTGCTTGATTAATGACTCACGGATAAAAATCTGATCCCCTCACCATGATTTACAAATCATGAAATTCATAAATTGGTTAGGTCATAATATCAGGATCACAAATCATGGTTCCTGGAGTTATAATCATGATAATAATAATAAGCGTAACATCCAGTGTGAAAACATTAAGCGGCGCACGTTGCTTCATCTCATTCGTATCGATCACACGCAGAAGAATTTCTGTATGTTAAGATTACAATCCTGTCAATTACTTTTACCTACGCACAAATAGTTGTTTCGAAATAAAATTAATTTACGCCAACGCTAAATTAACGTCAAATCAAATAAACACACTTCTTTGATTGAGCTATCCACTTGTACTTATAACAATTATAATTTTGATAATTATCACTATTCGGAAACATTCACCTCCCTAGAATTCAAGTCATGCTCACAAATCTACTTACTTCTAACTTGCAAGGAATAGTGTAGGTGCTAAGATGACCACCTCTCACGCAGGAGACCACATATCAAGTATGTCGACTCGCCCTTTGTTTTCATTTTTGCAATGTTTTTTTTAGATCGATAAAGCAGCACCGAATCTTTTCAGATATGTTGATAAAGCAGAACAAAATGCTGAGTAAACATTGCAAAATATTGTAAACTCAATAAAATTCACTTTGAGTCAACAAAAATATAGTTAAATTTTGACGTTTGACGTTTGTAAATTCAATCAAAAATATAGTTATCAACAACTATATGATATAGTTATGTTTAACAATATAGTGTCAATTCAACTATATTTTTAGTTATCTCCAAATTAACCTTAAAATATAGTTAAATTGACCGGAAAAATGATTACGAACAATATATTTTGTTCTCCGTGCACTCGTAATTTAAGATGATGAAGCGGTTGAATGGTAGAATACGTGGCTTACAATCGGAAGGTTCTTAGCTCGAATCTCAATGTATGCTATTTTTAACTTTTTTTTATTTTTTCGATCATAAACGGATGCGCGACTCAGCATTTTTGGCATTTGAATCATGATTCCGAGCAATCAGCTACAAAAACCTAACGCGTGTGTTGCGTTACGGCAATCTGACTCATGATATCATGAGTCCAAATCATGGTGTATTTTCATAAGACGAAAACACGCTGGAATCATGATATCATGAGCCATAATCTTGTTTTTGGATTCTGATTTCTACCCGTGCTGTCGTTCAAGTTCATTTATTGGAAATATCTGCAGTAAAATTGAAAAAAAAATATGAACATATGAACATTTTCCGAATTTATTTTTTTTTTCAAAATATTCAACTTTTCTATGCTTAACGTTTCCCGCTTATTTTTTGTCAAGGGCTCCCCGTCAAAAGATCTGACCCGGGCCCTCCGAAGCCCAAATCCCGCACTGAATATATGTAGTTTCGACGTAAAGACGGCCAAAAGTGCATTAATTTGGAATGGAAATCTTACGATTTTGAGGCTTTGTTTTGATGTGGACGTAATGCCAATACGCAGAGGTATCATTGAGAGGTTGAAAAATCTGGCGGTCATCTTGGATTTTCACGCCATTTTGGTTTTTAACAGTTGGATGATTTTTTACCATCTCAGCGCTCATCATGTTGAATTATGAGACCTCCGTTAAAAAAAAACAATCAGATTATTTTTTTCATCTTATCTCAGTTGTTCAACTAATTGTTCATTTCTATCAATAGTTTTAGATAAAATAAAAAAAGAGAATTAATGCTATTCCTTAACTTGAAGATATGTAGAAGAATCATTCAGGTAGCAAAAAAGCGTTAAAAATCCTATTCAATAGCTTGTTTTTAAAGCTAGATAAGCCGAGGGACTAGATCTGTTCCAGTAGGAACGTTACGTCAGGAAAATGAAGAACAAGAATAAGAGTAAGCGTAACGGTAACATTAAAATTAAACATGTTGAGTGCTAACAGAGTGAACAACTCATTCTACTACTTAAAACCAAAATGGCGTCAAAACCCAACATGGGCGCTAGATTTTTTCACTCAAAATAATACTCCTATTCTTCACTTGATTCGAATGATACACCAACGATTGTTTCTTTGTTGCACAAAAAATGATGTTTGCATTGATTGCACTCGCCATATACGTCATGATCGTAGAACATGATTTGGAAAATCGTTCATTTAATAGGGTAAGAACTATTACATCTAGTTTTTGTAGCCTATCTTACGCAATTTTTTCTCAGCCCTCTGATGGTGATCTCAGAATTCAAAACGAGCGGTGAAAATAACGTTTTTTCTAACAAAATTGAAGATGGCGACCAAATTCAATATGGCCGCCATTTTTTTTCAACTTCAAATGAAAGCTACATCGTTCGTATCTATTTTGTATATGTACATTAGAATGAATCAACTAACAACATAACATCAATCAGCCAATAAATAACTCAGCTAAAAAAAATCCAAGAAATTTTCCATTCCTTTTATGGAATTTATCAAAGATCCTTCCCGAGGTACTTTCGAGAATACTTCCTGGAATAATTCAGGGATCCCACCATTAAGATTTCCCCATGAATATCTCAAAGATTTTCGGTAAGAATTCATCAAGGGATTTCTCCAGAAAGTCCTGCGAGAGGACCGATACAATATTCTTAGAAAAATTCCTTTAGGAATATTAATAAATCATCTGATTTAATTTCAGGGAATTGTCTAGACTTGTTTATCATATTTTGAATTTGTTTATCGGCATATCGGTCTATTTTGCTCGAAGTAAGAGGGAGCATGGAGAAGAAATCAATGAATACTAGATGGATAGGTACCGTAAGGGAATGGCGAGAGAAATTGGATTAGATGTTGAAGAGGGCATACCATATGAAACAGTATTACTTAAAACGTCCTTCCTTGTGGCTAACGTCCCCTATGAGAACGGCTTGGTGTGTTTTTAGAATGACACTATTTTTGATTTTCTTAGGATTTCTTCATATATTCTACCAAGATTTCCTATGGAGATTAAGTAATTTCTCTATGGATTTACCAAGGGATTAATTAAATATATCTCCGGGGGATCCCAATACTCCAAGCAGCTTAGTTTATCCGCCTTCTGCACGTTCCGTCTTCCATCTGTGCTCCGCTACACCTTCCGTTCACCACTGAAGTTGAGGGCACGTTGATCCTCTGCACGTAGGATGGTTAACTTCGTGCGATGGCGTACTTTACTCGATCAAAGTGTTCTGCGGAGTCCAAAGTACACTGAGGCAAAAATCTCGCATAATTTTCATGAGATCACACTAATGAACGCGTTTTTTTAATTATATTTTTGTTGGTTCATAAGAGACTTGTGTATTTCATACAACGAGATTGAGATCTATACAAGTAGTGTATTTTTTCACAAATATCAATTGCTTACTCATTGCTCATCATTGTGAAAAACCTCGATACAGACATTTCACTATCCGAAATTCAATATGGCTTCCGAAATTACCGTGTTTACTGATTTTTTTGCTGTCTGACTCCGTTATTAATGCATTAATGTAAATATTAGAGCATTAGGGCAAATATTTTTTATTTATCATATATTCCGCTGTAATCAACACTCTTTCTTAACTTAACTCTTTCTATCAGATTGTGGAAATGGATCCGAACAGTAAGATTTTTGTATGAAAATTGAAAACAATTTGTATGACGCGTAAGAAATCCTAAACTCCCCTCATCCATTAATCCCTTCGTAGTTCATGGACCGCCCCTAACGTAAACCTGCACCAATTGAAGCGTTCTCCATAACTTTTCTCAATATTTTTTCGCGGCTATGATATACTGCTTCACGGTAAAAATAGGTTAACCAAATTTGATTTTTGCAAGTTGGTTAATCTATTTTTCAACGCGGATTAGTATAATTCATTTATTGAAATTCATAGTCTAAAGCTCAAATTCCACAAAACAGTCTTATGGAACCAAGAATTGGACGTCAATTCATAAGACTATCTATGGATTTTGTTATCATGTCAATGCAGGTTCATCAGATCATCTTACGAAATTTCTTTCGAGGTGTATTATACGATGGTTTTACGCATTTCAAAGATTTTTCTTGTGTCGTAATTCCATCAGCAAATCTTATGACAGTCTTACGTCCGCTTTCCTCAGTGTAGGCACGATTTCCAGCAACAAACAATGCGTCTCTAGATTTCTCTGATGGTGTCGTTGTCGGTGGTCACCAGTGAGCCCAAGTACACGAATTCTTGGACCACCTCGATTTCATCATCGTCAATGGGGCTCTGCACAAAAATCTTTCCCTCTCTTTCACCCCTTCACAAAATTTGTAAACAACGAGGCCAGAAAACGTCAAAATCCCATGCAAAATCAAAACAGTGCAGAGCCCCATGTGCAAAGTTCCACATTGGCATAAATACTAAAGAACATGCAAAGTGAACTATTGTATTCTTTCAGGTACACGAAGTACCAAGGGTACGTCAGTTCAGTGTTGATCATCAATTTTTCCAATAATATTTTCGAAATAATCGTACAAATCGATTGAAACGTTCTCTATTGTTCTGACAACAGAGTGAGTTTTAATCTAGTATTCATTAAAAACATTTTCTTTGCCTCGATTTCTCCATATATCGGGGCCCTTCGATTCAAGATGTGGAGAGTCGATTGTGGAGCAACATCAAGAATGTCGGGAAAGGCGTAGGGTAAAAGCACTATATTTCGACCCATGAAACCAGCATATGAGTATAAAACTCCTAAAAAACCTGCAAAAAAACATCAACTAGTATTCAAATTTGGCAGTTGAATAACAAAACATATTATTTGTTCATGAATAACTTCTATCTGATGATATTTCATTGTATTTTTTGTATTTTTATAGAATAATTACTTTATCATTTTGTGCTATTTTTCGACCCATTGTTTCATTTTTCGACCCATGCATGTGCTAATTTTCGACCTGTACCAATTGAAAATAATCGGTATACAGGGTCCGTTCGATTTTGGCAACAAGCTCGTGAATTTCGTGTTGCCAAAATCAAACCGTGCCAAAATCGAACGGTTTTTTTTGTTCACATTTTTTTTAAAATTTATACTCCTATGTTGCAAACGATTAAATTTTTGACCAATTGGGGGATGCCCATAAACAACTTGACCAAAAAGGGGGGAGGGGAAAGGTAGAAGTTTTCAAAACATTGATACATTGATACTTACTTACTTGATACTTGATGGGCTACAATCCGCTACGTTGAATCTACGCCGAATGGATAATTTTTCTCCACTGGGCTCGGTCCTGAGCCAATCGCTTCCAGTCGCCCTGAACGTTAAGTGCCCTTAAGTCCTCTTCAACTGCAAAAAGCCAACGTGTGCGCGGCCTATCACGAAGCCGACGGCCTCGTCCGGGTTCTCTACTGAATATTATTTTTGCTTGTCGTTCTTCCGGCATTCGTACCACGTGACCAGCCCAACGCAGCCTGCCGTGTTTTATGAGCTTGATAATATCCACTTCTTTATATACTTGGTACAACTCATGATTCATGCGACGCCGCCAGATGCCATTTTCTTGTTTACCGCCGAGTATTGTTCGCAGCACTTTACGCTCAAAAACTCCAAACGCTTTCCGGTCGACCTCTTTTAACGTCCAGGATTCATGGCCGTATAGAGCAACCGGAAGGATAAGAGTCTTATATAGCGCGAATTTTGTTTTCGTCTGCAGGCTACGGGACTTAAGCTGGTTACGGAGCCCGTAAAAAGCCATATTCGCAGCTGCAAGACGCCTTTTCACCTCGCGGGTAACATCATTATCGCAAGTCACTAAAGTACCAAGATACACAAATTCTTCCACTACTTCAAATTTTTCACCACCTAGCACCACTTCACTACCAACGTCACGATTGGAACCACGCTGTCTACCAGCGATCATGTACTTAGTTTTGCTGGTGTTGACGTTAAGTCCAATCCTCGCTGTCTCCCTTTGAAAAGGCACGAATGCCTCTTCTACGGCTCGACGATAAATTCCGATTATATCGATATCGTCCGCAAAACCCAGAAGCATATGCGACCGGGTGACGATGGTACCGCTTCTTTGCACGCCCGCTCACCTTAAAGCTCCTTCGAGAGCGATGTTGAACAAAAGGTTCGAAAGCGCATCTCCTTGCTTCAATCCATCTAAGGTTACGAAGGAGGTTGAAGTCTCATCCGCAACCCGCACACTTGATTTCGATCCATCCAACGTTGCACGAATCAGTCTAATCAGTTTCGCCGGAAAACCGTGTTCTACCATTATCTGCCATAACTCATTTCTCTTTACTGAATCGCACGCCGCCTTAAAATCAATGAACAGATGATGAGTCTGCAAGTTTTATTCCCGGAACTTATCAAGGATTTGTCGCAAGGTAAACATTTGATCCGTTGTTGATCGAATACCAGCTTGGTATTCGCCGACGAAGGACTCCTCCAGCGGTCTCAATCTGTTGAACAGAACACGCGACATTATTTTGTACGCCGAATTGAGGAGCGTTATTCCTCGGTAATTGGCGCACTCCAATCTGTGGCCCTTCTTATACAGAGGGCAGATGAGGCCCTCCAGCCAGCTAGCAGGCAATTCTTTTTCCTCCCATATCCTTAACAGAGTACGGTGCAGTATTTCGTACAGCTGCTCACTACCGTGCTTGAAAAGTTCGGCCGGGAGCTCGTCTTTTCCAGCAGCCTTACAGTTCTTCAACTCCTTAATCGCTCTTCTAACCTCATCTAGCGTCGGGGGCTCCACAGCTTGTCCATCGTTGCTGATGATTAATCTGTTCTCTCCATTCAACAATTGCTCGAAGTGTTCTTTCCACCTGGCAGCCACCAAGATTTTGTCTGTCAGCAAGTTACCTACGCGGTCATTGCACATGACGGGAGACGGCGCAGTTTTTCTCCGTACGCCATTGAGAGTTTCGTAAAATCTCCGCATATCGTTTTGTTCGATGCTGTTTTGCGCCTCAGTAATGATGTCTTCTTCATACTGCCTTTTCTTTCTGCGGTGAATTCGTTTCTCGGCTGCTCTAGCTTCCATGTACCGCTCTCTATTCTGCCGGGTACCAGACACTAACATCCGACTTCTGGCAACATTCTTCTCATCCGTCACATTCTGGCACTCCTCATCAAACCATACATTGATACATTTTTTTATTTGTATGCACCGTCGACATCGACCAAAGAACCAAACCACCTCTCCTCCTCCGTACACCTCCATTTTTTTTTACGTAGTTTTTGGACAGCTCTTTAGTTGACAGCCCCATATTATCCTTGCCATTCTCCCTCTTCATGCACAGTTTTAAGTAGAAATGTTTTCACTTCCGGTACCGAAGTGAAGATGGTACTAACGTTTTTTGTTTTGATCCTGACACTTGTCCTGGCCGTTCCTCAATCGTTGCTTCTCTACAGACGTGTTAAGGCTTAAAATCGAGTGTAGCATTATTGGTGCATCTAAATTCAAAACAAAAATTGGTGAGACAGTAAGATTTTACGTGTAACAATTGATATTCATTGATATTTTTGTATGGACAAAAGTGTATTAGGGAGGGGGGGGGTGTTTGAGAATTCCAAAAATAAATGGTCTGCGTAGTTAACGGACAGCCTCTAAGTCATTTAAAACAAAATAATACATAGGGGATCTGGGGGTAAAATGAACACCCTAAGCAATTTACATGTTTTCTTGCCTATGAAGCTGTCAGATCCTTTTTCAATTGCTCAGAATTGTAACAAGTTGAATGTAACAAGTTGAAATATTGTGCAAGCAATGTAACAAGTTGAAATATTGTGATGGAAACAGAATTTTATCAATATTATTATAATTTTGAAAATTTCTTTCCACAGAGTCAATGTTCCAAACATGTGGGTAAAATGAACATGTAACGGGGGTAATATGAACATATACTTGGGTGTAAAATGAACATACAATGGGGGTAATATGAATACATGCTGGGGGTAAAATGAACATGTAGTGGGGGTAAAATGAACACCATTCAAATTAAGCGGGTTGTCGCATGATGCTCGGCATCTAGTACATGTTCAATGCATATCTCACGGACAATCCGGAATCGATGGAACGTTTAGCCGCGACCATTTGGATGGCTGCCCATGTATGTCTTTGTGTTTTCTCCGGAAAACTCTCGGCATCTGAAATAAAATCCGGTAGTATTCACCCTGCGATGGTGTTCATATATGGGGGTTCATTTTACCCCTAAAGGATCAACATCTTCAAATCATGTGTTCTATGAAATTATATAATAAAAATACTTTCAATTTCCGTCCACTTATCATAAATACTTTAAAGATATGATGTGATACGCAGTTAAATAGATTTTTGATGGCTTTAGCCATAAAAACCTTAAATTCCACGAGTGAAAATTTACATCATATGAGAAAACGGAGAGGCGTACTTTGTTTTTGTTTACTTTTCCAGCTTTTGACAGTTCTAGATCGCGCTAGAGTTGTCGAAATATTTCCTTAGTCTGAAGATTATTGATGGTGCAATGTTTTGCATAGATTTATAGCATAATTACTGTAAAACACAAACCTGTTCATTTTACCTCCCTGTTCATTTTACCCACAGTTCCCCTACTTTTGATTTGAAAGAAAAAAACGGTGTTGCCAAAATCGAATGGTATGTTGCCAAAGTCGAACCGTGCCAAAATCGAATGGTATGTTTCCAAAATCGAACCGTGCCAAAATCGAACCGTGCCAAAATCGAACCGTGTCAAAACTGAACCGTGCCAAAATCGAACGGGCCCTGTATTGTATAAGGAAAACACTATATTAATGAATTTATATCAAGTTTGTGCTTATCTGATGGGAATGAATTATTTTTTTTTTTTCGAGAGCGTAAAGGGAACGTGGCAAGTTTTGAACATTAATATATGGGAGAAAATTATCAATTTATTATTGAATATTCTTCGATTATTTTTCTTTTTAGAATTACATCTCAATGGAAACAGTGTATGCTTCCCATTTCATTAACAAACTTTATGATAATCAGTTCAAAAGTTATTATCTGATAGATCTAAGGAAGGCTCCTGAATACCATAAATTTTTGGTATTGTATCCCTTTCACATCCTTTGAAGATGTTGAATGTAATACGTTTCGTCATTAGTCTAATAGTTCGTGGAATTGCGTGATTAAGTTGTGGACTACGATATCATAATTTAGAATGAAAGTAACCATCATGTTTTACAAAGCTTTACAAAACCTGTTTTTTTTTTTGCTCAAAATTTAAGCAATATTCAAGAAAATCTATCAATGCATTACACTTGCTATCTGGATTGTGATGATAGATTTTTCTGAGGATTTTTTTTTTAATTTAAACGAAACAACTGTTTTTTGCATTTTTTATGATTGCTTATGATTGAATGATGGATTCTTGAGCCTTAAGTACAAACTGTATGACCAAGGAAAGGCGACATTCATGAACACTAATCGAATTTTCTACCATTTAAACGCTTTCACGTGGAACATACTACATTGCATTCTACTGTTGCGATAGGATATAGTACAGCAACGCGATATTGTTATTTTAACATGTAAAGCCATTTTGTTTAAAGCGTTTGTTTAGTTCCATTATTTAATAGTTCAAGTAAAAAAACTCAAATTCTTTTTTAGCTCTCGATTTTGACTGCTTTTGAGGCTTCGACTTTTATTTGATGGGCCTTTTCGGTACATTGTTTTTTTCCCTTCAAATTTCGCTCAAACCGTTTTTCTTCAGCGTGGACTTGTTTCTTCATTCCGGATTCTCCCTTCCGCTCCTTTCTAAGAATATCGCGATTTTATTTATCATGCTATATCAATTCACCTGGATGGTTGTCTTTAAAGTAGCTGGGCCTTTTAGCAGTATCAAGAAACCCTTCGACATGCTCCAACGTTGAGTCACGTTTCACTAGCCATCCCCGTCGCTGATTGCCGAATATTCACACCTCAAATTCTGCCTCCTCCTCCATTGTGGTCGATACTGTACTTGTCTGTACTTTTCTGGGCGCTATAATATGTTAATTCATATAATTTTGTTCAAATTGAAGCAAGATGAGTATATTTCTTACCGTTTTGGTTAAAAACCGTTGTAGCAAGAAATTCAACTCCACGAAAGAACAACCACCATTATGAACGATGTTTATTTTTGATGAAGGGTCGAAAACTGAAACACATCACCTGCTGAAATCATGGCATGCTTTTTCGACCGGTCGAAAATTGAAACCTGGTGTTTCAATTTTCGGACAATTTCAAACGCGTAATAAAATTTATTTTCGCTTATAAATGCACAAAATTAAATACAATATGCTTAAATTGTATCTGTCTTCATCAAACTTCATTGATTAAGCATCACTTTGATCAGTTTTTATACTGATTTAAGCCTTTTCAATATGTGGCGATTTTTCATCGATGGAAGAAAAAATGACTGATTCAGACACAGGGAAATCAGGAATTATCAATTTAGGATTAAATCTCCGTTATATAGATGCAATTTTTAATGGATCACGACAGGTATAACAGCAATGGCATATTCCAGTGATTTAAAAATGTTTGAAAATTTCACATAGTAGTTTAAATAACATTTGTTCTATCAATGGGTCGAAAATTAGCACTGGGTCGAAAATTAGATCCCTTACCCTACTACGATCTGTTAAACTTAGATACCTTTTGCAGTATTAAGGTATGTAGTACTAGAAGTGGTTCTCATTCTGAGCCCGACTAAAATGTCTTTATTTAGTATTTGTATAGTATTGTATTTTTTTATTCGATCCAAGTTTATGCTTGATACTTGATACTCGATACATCATAATTGATACTTGACACCTGACATGATGTTAACACTCTGATACAACAATAACAAGAACCATAGTGATAAGTTTACAATGAGCATAAAAAAAATCAGGCGCAAGCGCACGTGCTGTGTTGGAACACTTTTTTTAGGTTTCAAGTAACCATGTTTCTAGTATCGCTGCTGCACTAGCAAATGCTTCGTTTCAGGAAAAAACTGTTAAAGTGTTATTCAGACTCGCTGCTGCAAGTTTCAATACTGGCTACTTGATACTAGATGCTTCAATATTCATCTAATTTTGTGAATTGAGCATACGCGGGGATGCAGCTTATTTGAAAGATTTTTAGTGTAGAACTAGCCCTCGTGCGTTAAAATACACTCTAATAAAGATTTAAAAAAAAAAAAAAAATTATTTGAAAGATATCTCATGCAAACCATTAACGTTCACGAATAAACTTTGAAAGCAGTTTTTCTATACAAAACTGGAAGTTATTCGATAAAAATGTGGCGAATACAATACAATGAATACATTTTCGTGTAAACTTTCTCAGTTTTAAACAAAAAAAAAAACGGTTCTGTAAATTTCCCTAGCAATGACGGAATGGAGCACCTTAAAGGTGGTCAAACCAAAGGGGGTACCCGGTATTTCCGAGTGAAAATAACAAAGCTCTCAAGACACTTTGATAACAAGTGTCACAGACTCGACTGTGACCTGCCGCTCATAAATAGCTTTCATTTGTACCCAGCATAACTTATCTCTCCATTTATTGCCCTTTCCAGGTATTCAACGCCAGCCACAATCACTTAACGCAGCTGAACAAATATATCTTCAAGGACTTCTCGTCGGTTCGCATCCTTGACCTGTCGGGCAACCGATTGACCTACATCGACAACAAGCTATTCGAGTACAGCCCACGTCTCGAGATGCTAAACTTGTCGCGGAACTCTATTTCCGAAATCGAGCCTAACATCTTCGAGGACTCTAGGAAGCTGCTCACACTGGATTTATCCCACAATCAACTGTCGGAGGATGCCTTTCTGTGGCCGATTGTCAGTCTGAGCCATTTGAATATGAGTTACAACCAATTTCAACGATTGAATGCTTCCGTGCTGGAAAGCTTCGCTCAGGTTCGGCTGCTTAAAAACCCCTGGAGTTGTCAGTTTTTGATCCTGGAGCTGATGAAACACAGCAAGAACGTGGAATACGGGAAGAACTACGTGGTGGAGTCGACGGATAGTATACTGAATACGCAAGGCATCGAGTGTACTGATGAGAGAGGAAAGCTAAGAGACATTGTAGTAGTGGAGAGTATGATCAAACCGGAGTATAGCTCGGTAAGAATAATTGAAGCACTTGTAAGTTTGAGTTTTAAAAGCAATTCTTTGATTTAGGAATATCATCGATTTCACCTTCTTCACCAAGAGCACCTGGATACCCGTCCCATTCAGGACAACTTCGACACCAAGTCCACGATTCTGTGGTTGCTCTCAGGAGCATTCGTCGTTTTCGGTGCTTTCAAGCTGATTCAGCTGATACTACGACACTCCGAACACCAGAGCGAAAAATGGCGCTTAGCTCAGCACGTGAGTATAAACAATCAGGGGGAAATAGTGCTCACACCAGTCGTCACAACCTCAGTTTCGGCAAACTCTCAAGGATTTCTATTCCCACCGAGCCGTCCTGCCGGGCAACGACAGTACACCCCAACGATAAGCTGATGAAGCTATCCATGTCCCAGAAAATCCCTACACAACTAATCACCAAAGCGAAAAAAAACCTCTAGATATGTGTCGTCTCGCATTCTCTGTCAGATTTTAAACTAAGGCACATAATCAGTCCCCGTTCGTTGCTTCGCTGTTTAATATTAATGTTGTTCCGTACATTTCGACTCTGTTAATGTTATTTATTTAAACTTAAGATAAAAACTTTCCACCGAGTCTTTTTTTCTGTATTCCAATTCACAGTCCATATCGTTTGCTGCTAGTGGTGTCTTGCTTGCTGCAGTTTTGTGATTCTCTTCCCAGCAACGAGAGTATAGTAGATTCGTCTGTGCTTAAATGTTCCATGCTATTTTTTTACGTTCTGCTAGTTAATTCTACTTCCTTGTGTATTCACGTTTGTATGTGTGTATGTACATTACTTGGTCAGAGCGAAAAAAGCTCTGAATGAAGTTGTTTTTTTTTATTTCAACGCTAGAGTTGTCGTTGTTTGCACGATGTCGTCGTCGTCGTCGTCATCAACGTAGCATCCGGAAGAACTGCTTAACGTGTTTTTGCTGTCATTTTTTGTCTATCAAATCGTTTTCATTACAGAAACAAAAAAAAAAGTAATGCTTTCATTCACAAGGCAAACCGTGAGAAGCGCTCTAGAAAGTTCATCTGAAAATTGTCTTCTCTCGAATTTAATTACTGCTAATAGTGCTTCTCCACCTCTGGAACTAAATGAAAGAAAAAAAACATGAAATTTTGTTTCCCAAGGAATAATTGTCTTTAACTGCGAACAAAAGAGTGTCAGCAGACTATTAGGTGACCTCGAGTAACCGGTCCTGGAATTCTTTCCTATGCTTCAATATTAATCCTATTAGGAAATTTGGACTTCAGAATACAAAGAAAGGACACAATAGACATTTGTGCTTCTAAGCATATGGAATTAATATCACAATCAAACATATTAGGATAAATTATATTGAGTAATTATAGAACTATTCGACACCTTCTCTAAGAATTTCCCAACAAAAGCTCTCATCTGAGGTTCCCAATAATCACCACCTGCTAGGCCTCATTAGTTAAACCGGCTGCATTTAATAGCTTCGCTGGCCAAGTGGTAAACCAATTTAATGGGAAAGTTTTCGTTTTCCCATTTCGACCACAATTCACCCAGAAGTGCGACGACGACGAGAACGAATGGCAATCCTGAGGCAAGATGGCACACACATATCTATACGAAACCACTAGTGTTGCTCTTTCGCCAATTTCGCTAATTCACTAGGCCAGTTCTTAACTGGTAAGAGGCAAACGGATAGCCCTTCTCTTTATGTCGTTGGGTTGTGTGATATCAGAAGTCCGATGGGAAGGATGCGAAAAACTACCCCCAATCCATTTGGGGAAATGAAATAAACGAACTGAGCGAAAGCAGAACGTGACTCCCAGAAGGCCAAGAAACTTTTGTCGCTGATCGTTTTTTTCCGGTAATGAAAATATGTTGATAACCATGCTGTTTCAGCTATACTTGCTTCTTGCTATAACTAGTGCCATACCCATGCATGGTACAACACGAAATTAATTGATTGTAATGGGCTCTTGCTAGCTAATTGTATATTTATGGTGTCTTCCCTTTTAATGTGATATTGAAAGCTCAACAATGAAATGCCAAGAGAGATGGAAGTATCTTTCATGAGAGAACATGCTCTATCTACGATTTATCTTTATAAAATTAATAGTCCTTTACTAGTTCCTTCATAGATACCTTAAATGAGAAATTATGGCAACATATCTCTTAAGTATTTAGTTCTATGGAAGTACATCATCGACAACTGCTATAATTTGACAAATTATTTTGTTCTAATTGTAAAATTCGGAAAATATGGCTATTTTTTGCTTCTTGGACGAACTGTACATGTCAATGGTTCCGCATACTCTCGAAGTGCACATTTTATCAGTTATAGTATTATTGGTCAACAACGGTGCCGGCCAAGTCCTTACAGTAGGTTGTGATGGGGAAGGAATTTTAGGTTGTGATTGTTGCTTCTAAAGACCGAGAATGCCTCTGTATATCCATAATGACCCTTCCCGTTGACTAATGAGGGAGGAAAATGTTCTGGGAGTAACCTTTTTTATGTGATGCGATCCATAGTTAAGGATGAGAAATATGACTCATACTTAACACTAGTTTTGCATTTTTGTCCCGCGGTGAAAACATATTGGTACGTAGAAGAAAAAAGTACGTCAACATTCATAATGTCGAATTATTCAAAGGTTTGTTTTAGTAATTACTGGCAAATAAAGGTATGTGTGTATTACAATTATGTGCAACAGGCCTAATGGTTTATATTGACACATAGTTGATTTAAAAATTACATAAATGTGATGTTGATACGATAAAACTTGTTATTAAAGGCATGAAACGAGCTCACCAATTGGCAATCTATTCGCGACTAAACACGAATATATCTTCGCACACGCACAACGCGAACTGGACACAATTGATCTTAATTCTGTCGCTCACTCCGCAGGAGCATGCCACGAAGTCAAAAAAAAACACCCTAATCAATGGAGCAAAATTTCAAATCAGTGATACCACATTTTATGGAAAAATAAAAAAAAATAAAAAAAATATTGTCTTAAAATTTAGAAAAATAGATTTCACCGTTCTAAGAATATAGCATGTGCATACTAACAAATAGCATGAACAAAGAAACTTTTGCTCTACTTCACTCTACGATCAGATCCTGGGCCGAACCCTGACACCTTCATCATGCACGCTATTTTTTTTTTTTTTTTCAATTATTTCTAGATACCCTCTAGAGATTAATTTCAGACATCTTTTACAAAAAAGCCGAGAAAAAGAAGTCAAGCGGTCAACCTCTCCGGGCCCATCTTGATGAGTTCGGCTCCGATACCAAGCTTGCCAGCGGCCTTGTTGTTCTTGAGCTGTTAAATGTCATCCATAGCCTTCCTTATCGTGGGAGCTGGTTGATTTTAACTGTCCGCAGTGCTGCCGTAGCTTTCATCTTCGCTGTCCTGTCCTTTTATGCCTGTGTTCTCTGCGCCATTCTGCTGTTAATCGAAGTGCTGCTTCCACCTTTCGATCACCTCGCGTCTGTCCGTCAAGATGCTCCCATCCTTATCCCAGCACATTTCAATTCGCGGCATGAAACTTTTGCGGGATGCGTTGAGCTTCTGAAAGAACTTCCGCGTTTCTTGAGCAACTACACATCTCGGCATTCCACCACTTCCAGGCGGCGATTTTTGTCCCGAAATAGGCGGGTTTGCTGTTTCCAAGTACCATGCAACAGCATTGCAGCTCGCGATGAATTCTTCCTTTCCAAAACCTCCTGGTACTCCTAGTCGAAGCAACCGTTTCATGAACTCCGTTCCACGTATTCGACAGTGCTTTCGGCAGCATCAGCCATTTGACTATCCTCCAGCAGTCCCCAAGAGGGGCCCCATCAAGCTAGCCCTCATCCGACAACGCTGCCTCAAGATGCTGCGCGTACGCATTGGCGACATCTGGTCGTTTCAGTAGCGCTAGCTTGTACCAAGGCGGGCGTTGGTACCGTACATAGTTGATGGCGGGTAGTTATGGGCGCAGTTTCACCATCACCAGGTTAATAGTTGTCGGAGTCAATGTTAGCGTCACGATAGATTATGACGTCCATTTCCATCGCTGTGGTCTTTGCCGATTGTTGTGGTCGGTATGTGGTCTCTTTTTGGTTCTGGTCTCCTGTTGACGTTTTTTTTTTGGCGTTGGCTTGCAGGGCCCGAAACCAACTCCCTAGATTTCCGGAGGACCATTCCCCCTAAATATTCGGAGCGCCAGAGTATACAGTTTATCTTAAAATCCTTCTCTGGCACTCGGACATGGGGAATAGACGCTGTTAAGAGTCGCTCCTAACATGGAGTGTAGACGCTCAAGATTTGCAGAAGCAATCCCCCCTTCCCTGTCAGCATACGTCCAAAGTTCCCACCGGGGTTGGTTACTCGATCTTCCGTAATGTTGCACGTACCCGAAGAGGTAAGGATATGAGTTGCTGGGCTGGATGCTAAGGATCACACAAAGGTGTCTATTTTATTCCTTCAAGTACGCCGAATACCAATGGTATACCATGTCCAGTATTTACCAGCCATTTTAAATCTGTTCAAAATGAATGAATTAGTCACTTAAACGTTTTAAAAGTTCTACAAAACAAGGATGACGAATTCCATGTCAAATCGGTCAGTCACAGAACTCGATTATCTTCGATTTGCAGTAAATTTTGAACATGTTTTTGATATGGAACAATAAGTGCTTTCCATAGAAAATCGATCATTTTGACTCGAGAATAACTTTTAAAAATGGCCTATAATTTTTTGCATGTAACTTATTTGAAAAATTCTAACTCTGAAACTGTTGATTTTAGAGTAAAATGTTCTATGAAGAAGTTTTTTTTTTGATCGATTTTCCAAAATTTTTGTTTTTTTTTTTTTGTCAAAATAAATACGTTCTGATGATACAATGAGTATGTTGAAACGATTGTAAACCATAATGATTATATAAATAATTTCTCTAGAAGTCGCGATTCTCTATCAAAAATTATACACAGTACCAAAAAATAATGTGATTTACGTCTTTTAGGATGCACATAAAAGAAGCGAGCCAAATGACGTAAATTTGTGTCCAATTTCAAATACGTTAGTGTCTGATTCTGAAATTGTCGATCACAGTTCCATCGTTTTCGTGTCCTTTAACATGTGAAATTACATTTTTTGTTCAATACATCTTCAAGGACACGTTTTTGTGTCGTTCCATCACTTACATCACGTGTCATTCAGTCATAACCAGAATCACGTCCAGAGTAATTTTCATTATTTTTAAGAGTGTACGTTTTCGAGAGTAAAGCCCATATTTCTTTCCACTTACTTATTTTCCCTGATGGAGAATCATGAATAACTAATGAAAATGGCTTATTTTAATATTTAAATAATATTTTTTGCATTAAACTCGATATAATTCGAATAGCAGAAACAGAGTATGCAGTAAAAAAAACTTTTTTTATATTGTTTTCAGGCTTACAGGGACATGAAATAAAATTAACATTCCCATATCATTGAAAACATGTTTTAGAATAGATAAGCGTAGTTCACTGAACAATTTTTAGAAATCTTCGCACAGTTTTAGCAACCTATAACTTTTTAAGATGTGTGCAAATTTAAAAGACATATGCTAATTAATTTGAATGGCTTCAAGAATCAAAATAATGGAATTGTACATAGAGCACAGCACTTAGAATAATCAAAAATCTGGGATTGTTCAGAATGTTGCTAATTACTTTAAGATACAGTCCTTATATGTTGGGCCCAGATAGCCGCAGCGGTAAACGCGCAGCTATTCAGTATGACCATACTTGAGGGTCGTGGGTTCGAATCCCGCTGGTCGAGGATCTTTTCGTAAAGGAAATTTTCTCGATTCCCAGGGCATATAGAGTATCTTCGTACCTGCCACACGATATACACATGCAAAAATGGCAAAGAAAGCTCTCAGTTAATAACTGTGGAAGTGCTCATAAGAACACTAATCTGAGAAGCAGGCTTTGTCCCAGTTGGGACGTAACGCTAGAAAGAAGAAGAAGATATGTTACTAGTGCCACCTAGTGAATGGATGTCCGCTTTGATAGTGCCAGAAACCTTCTAGCTTATCTGGATCTCTAAAAAAAAGAAGACACTGAAGACACCAAACTTCTAGCTAATCAGGATCTTGAGATATATAGTATTTAAATTTGTTACTATTGCCACTTAACTGATAAAATCCCAACAATTTTTGCCACTACCCTTATAACCCTTGATGTGCTGAACAACTTTGTCGAAGATGCCAACCTCTTTGCTTATCAAGATCTCGAAATCCAAGAGATTGATAAAAACAGATACTAATGCTACCAAGTGAATGGTATCAGTATATCGAAAAGTTTCCCAATCAGGTTTATTACTACCATATATCCCTTGATCTCCAACCTTCTAGCTCATCAGGTGCTTGAAATATCCGTTGAATAGACGAAATGGCAAATTTTGCTACCCCAAGACAATCCGGAATAACACCGGAAGCACCTGGAGCATATTCCCAATTTCTTCGGACTATAACTTGAAGAGTTTTTTGCAAGTTTTGAAAATTTGAACAAAATACATTAAGAAACAAAAAAGTTATACATTTTAATGTGTTTTTCTAGAACGGCTGTTCATAAAGACCCACTCAGATATCGAATGGATGTCTAAAATTTGTTCACACTTTCCGAATCAAAAATTATTTTTTTGACCCTGGCACGTATTAAGTGGTTTGAGAGGTTATATAATTGGGAACGATCTCACCAGTTTGTTGTTCTTTCCATCACTGCTTTATGGAAATCGCTCTTTTGGTCATTCCCACAAGAGTAAGCTGAACTCTCGAGAGCAGGCTTTGGAAAATTTAACGATCATTGACACACGAGTCATAGTTTGGTCCCATTTATCCGCCTGCATTTATTCAACACGCATGACATTAATCGTTCGTGGAAGATAACGAGCCATGAACGAGAGTAAGACAGACACACACCACTCACTGTTTGGCACTGCTCGAGAGAGATCAGATCTGCACTGCCGTTAAACGCATAATTGTCCCATGTTACTTTTTGTGCATTTTGACTTTTTTTCATCAAACAGTTTATTTTTACGTATAGTTTTAGAAAACACTTACCAAAAATTAACTTTGTTCGGAAACTCAATGAAAAGCAAGCCAAGTCAATTTGTCCCATTGATAAATTTCCACGCATAACTGTCCCACTACTGTATTTCTACGCATAACTGTCACACTATACAATTCGCTGCGCTGATCTCGAACAAAATATTCAGTAGGCAGTTTTTATTTAGCTGGAGTTTGTGAAAATCGTTTTGAATATCTTCTTACGTTGGCTTTACATCCCATGTGGAACACAAACTGTTTTATGTGTTTGTATTATCGGGATGCATTCATCATTCATGCGAGCCCAATTTCCAATATAAAAATATTATTTCTCATCCGTTTTTCAAATAATTTTAGTTGAATTTTCAGGGTCAATCACAAAATTCTTCTAGTTTTTGGAACCGCAGTTTTTGATTAGAAATTTACCGTAATTTTGAATTCATCGCGGGGAGCACTGAAGTAATCCCACTTGAAGAATCAGTAACCACTTTAATTTCCCCAGACAACCAAAATGTACGTATAACGAAATCACCTGGAGGCTTTGTATGTGCAACATTTCACTTATAAGATGTCGCGAAAAGGCCTTCTACGTACAAAAGTGGAGGCGATATGCGTGCATATATTATGTGATGAATATTAACATACAATGCGAGTGTATAAATATTCCACCGAACTAACCTGTGATCTTATGCGACTTAACTTATGATAACAAATGTCGATTTGACAGCTGCTACGGATTGATTCGACTTACTTTGTACGAGTGTACGGGACGAAACAAAATGTACAAATGAACTCCGAAAAGAAGTGTTTTATGCGAGGAAGCTCATCAATCTGACGAGTTTATCAACGGTGTTTTGCGAGTTTGATGTAATTAGTATGAATAAACGAGTTGTAATATGAACTTTCATGCGATTTCTGGTTGTCTGGGTCGAGTCCATGGCTTGCGACAAATCAACTTCATGATTTAGCAAACCAAGTATAAATAAAAATGGTTCGCCCATCATTTTGATGACTTTGCCACATGCTGGGTTGTTCCGAATACCAGTTCACTTGTGGAAGTGGCCATCATATTGGCGAATCTGAAACCTGGCTTGAGACATATCAATTTTCACTAAAGGTGGTTCAGATGTATTTGAATGACTTGACCACATGTCGGATTGTTCTGAATTCCTGGTTTCCTGGGGGAAATGGCCACTAAATTGTCGGTTCTGAAACTTAGTTCCCAAACTTCATGAATTTGCAAATCAAGTCAAAAGAAGAATAGTTCAAGAGGTTTTGGATGACCTGGTTATTCTGGATAACTGGTTTTTCAGTGCAAGTGGCAAATATGTTGGCGGTTCTTAAACTTAATTTGCGATGATTTTGTAAACCAAGTCCAAAGAAATGTAAAATCGGGTGAATATTTGTGTCTTGAATTTTGAGATGAATATTTACTCCGCTAAATAACCTTGAATTTGCCGATGAGTTTCTGTCAAGCCTGCAGCTGGAAGTGTCGATATAGGAATTTATTACATCATATAAACTCTCTAACTTACTCATCCACTCTTTCTTTCACTAACTCATACATTTTCTCATTATCACTAGAGTTACTGTGCACGTGCTGTAGCCTTAGGTGCAGGAGCCTCATTGCCTGCAAGCTCACGGGCGCGCTGTACATTGTGAGACCTTTTTTGGTGCGTCTCATTTTTCTTGAGATGTGTCTCACTGCGGTCTCATGCGCTCCGTCACATGTGCTGTTTAAAATTCAGCACAATAATTGAAGTGATTACAAAAGTTTACAATGAGAACTGAAATTGTAACTCTTGGATCGCGAGACTTCGACCATATCATGTAGACCATCTAGACACCTGCCTAATGAGGTGAAAATAGTTGTAGAGGCTCTTCGTTACGAGCAGCGCATGAGACGAGTCTCCCCGAGAGCACATCATCTAGCGCGCACTTTTAGAATTTTCGTGAGCCTCCTTCTAGCGCAGCACACTAGGATTCCTATGAGCTGAGAGACGGATTGGTTGGAGGCTCGTCAGTACATTTCTGTGCTCCTGAGAAATATGTAACTCTAATTATCACACAAACAGAAAACTTGGCTTTCCATCCCAAACTAAAAAACGTATTTCATCACGTGGCTCCGTTTGGCACATGTCACTTGAGCCTTCGTTAGGTGCCTTAATATAGTCTTGAGGATATACGTCCTCTACATTCGGTACAACATATACATAGGAACGGTCATCTACAGCAGTATGCTTAGCACATAATTGATCACTACTATCTGTGGGACTGTTATGCGTAGAAATTCACCAAAAACCCCGTATTTCTAGACATAACAGTCCCACTATGAATTTCGTAGCTAAATTTACATGTTTCCCATAACACAAACTCTTGACTCTAATGAACACGCTATTCTTTATACTATTGTAAAGATTTTAATTTAATTTACCACACACCTGGTCAATACGAGGCCTAAATGTGTTAAAATCTTTGAACGCGTTTTTCTCGATTGCATATTTTGGAACATGGGACAATTATGCGTATAACGGCAGTGCACTACTTAATTATTATCGCTCAACGCGCACTGCTTACTGAACATGATTGATCTTGCTTTTTTTCACGCTCACTCGTTTTCGCAAGTAACACACACTCTGAGGACCAAACAACACTCGTAAAACCTCTCCTCGTGCCTTGCCTGGTGCATGAAAATGCATTATTCACAGCAAAAAAATCCGTTTTCGTATCCGTGAACAGCAGTGAACTCGTCAACAAGCAAAAATACACCGTGAACTAGATCACTTTAATATGAATGCGTTGCCTAGTTCCAAGAACGTTCGTATAAATATGATAATAGTTCACGGTGTGTTTTTGACAGTTCACGTTTTCCAGAACTCTTTTTTGAGCGTGTTCCTCAGTTTATAAACGCAGAATTTGTTTCCATAAAACATCTACAAGCATTTGTTGTTACTTCACATTAGTAGTTTACGCAACAAGTTCAGAATGATGATTTTTACAGCACGAGTCGTACATTTATCCAACGAGACTTTCCCGAGTGGAATAATTACGACAAGTACTGTAAAAATCGAGTTCTGCAACGAGTTACGTACAACATTTTTTGCAATTTCGTAGAAGACCACTTGAAGGTATCAGAAATTATATCGGAATGCATTTACCATTATTTTACAATTTCTAAAAAATTGTTGCGTAATGATTCATTACGCAACTCAAAACAGTTTCGTAATGAGAAAGCGTTGCGTAATGAATCATTACAGCACTGGTGTCAGTTGCGTAATGACTATTCCCGCACTGCATACTTCAGTGCGGGAAAGTAGGCCGTTACATGACAGATTGGCGTGAAGAAAAACGGACTTTACGATCTGACGATTCTGCGAACAGAAAATCTACAAGCAGCCAGCTGCTGTCAAACTAAATTTTTCATTGTTGAACAATTTATATAACATAGAGATCGCCAACTGTTAAAGAATTGTTGTGCTTGGTCCAAATTATTCTCAGTCTTGTACAACTGCTCAAAATATGTTTCTAACTAACATACGGCCAGATACTTTCTGATTAAGTCTATTTATTGGGTTCATTTCCTGCATTGAACAGATAGAGCTTTGTGTGAAGTTTTTTAAGTGTGCACTTTGAATGTGATTTCCTACGAGACAAGCAACGGTTAGCATTCGTGGAAAAGATTATGTTCAATTTGAACAACCTAAATCTTCGAGTCCGCACCCCCTAGTTTACGATGAGAAGCTGCCAAAATAACTTTCTTAGCATAATTTGCCGAGTGGCATGACACCATCAGCCGAATCAATTTTTTATCGACTGAACTTGTAACGCGTGCACAGCCTGCTGCGATTCCTCGGCTGAAGTCTAGGAGAACAGAAAAGTTTTCAAATATTGTAAAATATTTCAAGCTTAAAAAATGTCAAATTTCATTATAAAATTGTTAAAAACAAATCAACAAAATTTTGTGGATAATGACCATAAACAAAATTATATCATGACAAGATATGCATATCATATTTCGATTAAATTTTATTATTTTTTGTAACACTCCTCTAATCAGGGACCGACCGAGGATAACAAAATAACAAATAAATTTACAAAAGTTTTAGGATTCTTTTATGATAATCTTCAGTAGTCCTCTATCAGTTTTGCGGATCAGACCTCTACGGAGTTCTCCACGAACCCCTCAGCGAAGCGAATTTTCCACAGTCCTTCAAAAAACCCATCATCCACTTTCGTAAATAGTAAATTACCTTTGGGATTCTCTCCAGAGTTTGTCTCAAATGATTTTCCCGAAATAGTTTTTCAAGAATTTCTACATCAAATCCTTCAGAAATTCACTCAACAATACTTTCAGTAGATTATCTGAATTTCTCCATGGGGATTCGTTTAGGAACGCTTGGATATCCTTTTTTTTGTAAAATTTCTTAGAATAATGATATTTTAATTGATTACAAGGAAGAATCCTGATATTTCGCAAGAGTTTTCTCTTGGGAATTCTACAAAACTATATTCTGATAATTTTTAAAAACATTGTTTGAGAATTCCTCAGTTAATTTCTCCAAATAATTTAAATTTGTGTTTATTATCTTTGGAAAAGTTTAAGGAGGCTCATCGAATTACATTAGAAGTTCTTGTATATAACTAAATCTTACTACCTCAACCAAATTTCGCAAGATTTTATTTTGGAGGTTTCATCTATAACGGTGCTCCCCTGACCGTTATTATCAGGAAAAAATCTCCATCAAATCTGTGCTCATCAGTCGATTTCTATAGCCAAGCTGCATGTCTGGGCAAAATTTTAAAAAAATCGTAGGGCCCGTTTTGAAGTTACGCCCTTTTGAATGTGTAAGTCCACTAGTTCTAAAGAAATCTGAGATATTCAAACGAGTTTTCATTGGGCGAGATTATCAGGATAGATATAATATTAAAATTTGAACCAAAGTAGGTTTATATAGTTATTTGTAAGTTCTAGGAAGAGTTTATTATGAGAAGATAGACGAAATTTGGAGTTACGTCCTTTTGGAAGCGTAATCATCGAAAACACTTATTTCCAATAGTTTAATTAGGCATTCTTATACTTTTGAGCACATTCAAATGTTTTCAATGGCACATTGCACTTATATGCCGCCGAAGCATTTAACAATTAACTGATTTTCCATAGGCTCAAGTGTTTTAAGGCATTACGAAGCTAATTTTATCATGTAACCAAATTAGTTCTTGTAGCACAATATTCTGGCTAGCTTGGTGAATAAATTACGAGGTAAGTTTTCGGTTATGGATAACAGTGTATGGAATAAAATAAAATAAAAAACGTAGAAAGCAGCGATACAAAATGGAAGGAAACAATGCAAAGTTTAGAACATCCGTTGTTGTTTTGTTTAATGGAGTTCAAATTTGTAGCATTTACAGAGCTTAATTTTATATGTTTGTCTTTGTCAATTTGGAAAACTTTGTGAGCCTCCAAAAGCATGATTTGTTTTACTTCACAAGCACAGTCTGCGATCGAAAACAAATAAGTTTACATGGAAATCTTCAGATTGTGTAGGATTGAAACCATATTCTGGTATGCCGTCCAGCAGGTTATCAACAGGTCCACAGAACAATTTACGATTTTCCGATAATCAAAACTGGAATTTACGTAAAATCCATGAACAACTTTGTTTTAACCATATGTTATATATCTTTTCAAAATCATACCCCTTGACTTTGAATTCCATTATCCCGAATACCCGAAGACCATCTCCGCAAGTTCCAATTTCTAGAATGGCATTACTTCGAATTCCATTATCACGGGACAATGTCATACATATTCGGAATATATTCGGAACAATAGCATCCAGTCTAATAGTGCTTTCAGGGTGATGACACTCGGGTTAATGCAATTCGGAGTTAAGGTATAGAATCTTCTCAAGAGAGTTTGATTTTTAAGGGAGACATGTAGCATAAAGCTCTGAAAGTGTTATAATTTTAAATTCAATTAAAGCAAACAATAACGAATGTTTCTTACTATTTTTAAGCAGGATTAAGGACTGATTGATTTATATAATTCTTTTATTTTTGTATTCATACAGAGCTCTTACGTGTTCGTGAAATTGAAAAGACCGAGAAACCCAATGGTAAAATTATAGATTTTTTGAAAAATATAAATGAAGTAATGTATGCTACAAATGATCACAAAAGTATTGACAGTGGTCTAGAGTTCTATAGTTTGGCCAATTGTACATTACACAGCAATTGAAGTTTATGTTCTGGGGCAGTACAAAATTAGTCGCAATAGCCGGTAGCTTCTGCTTCTTCTTATTGGCATTACGTTCCAACTGGGACAGAGCCTGCTTCTCAACTTCTCAACTCTAACCACTCGGTAAGGGAAGGCCCAAGGTAGCTAGTTGGGCCATATCAATATTTTATGAATAATAATAATGATACGAACATTGCTCCGTAATGCCTTACAGCGCTTGAGCCTTTGAAAAAATAATCAATTGTGAAAGACTTTGGCGACATATAAGTGCAATATGTCATTGAAAACATTTGAACATGCTTAACGAAATGCCTGCTTAAAAGAATGCCGAATTAATCTATTGGAAATTAGTGTTTTCAATGGTTTCACTTCCAAAAGGACGTAACTCCAAATTTCGTCTATCCTCTCATTCAAAACTTCTCTCAGAAGTAACAAAAAACAATATAAACCAACTTTGATTCAAATTATAATATTATATTTATTCTGATAATCACGGCTAATAAAAACTCATTTTAATATCTAGGATTTCCTTAGAATTAGCGGACTTACGCATTCAAAAGGGCGTAACTTCAAAACGGGCCCTACGATTTTTTTAAAATTTTGCCCAGACATGCAGCTTGGCTATAGAAATCGACTGGTGGGCACAGATTTGATGGAGATTTTTTTCTGATAATAACGGTCAGGGGAGCACCGTGATCTATGCTTTCAACAGATTTGTTGAATATAAATTCTAAACCAATTTTTCAAGAATTACCTGCCGAACATTTCGAAAGTTTCTTTAATAATTCCTCCCCATATTCCTCTAGAGTTTTGTTTTATGATATTTATAAAAGTCACATCAAATATTCAACTGATTTTTTTATTAATATCAAAGTTTCATTGAAGGATTTTGTAATACATTCATGAAAGGAACCTAAGAATGTCTTAAGACATTTCAAAGGCTAAAAATTGTGAATGAAATGAATAAATTCATTCAGATATTCTACAGATTCAAACGGGGGTGAAACATCTCGCATAAAGAAGTTTTGCTTAATAAGAATTATGTACCTTCATGAAAAAAAAAATCAAGAATTTCTCAAGACATACCAAATTCTAAGAGTTGTGTCATAAATTCATTCAGATATTTTACAGATTCAAACGAGGGTGGGCCATGTCGCATAAAGACGTTTCACGTAAGGACATTTGACATAATAAACCTTGCCTTCTTGAAAATGCTACCTGTGCCTATAAAAACAACTGCTTTATGAGAAACGTGAATTATACAAACCGTTCTTATGCAATAAGCACTGTTCATTTTATAAAGAGGACAGCTTGTACATGCAATATATTTTTCATTTATCAATGAAATTGCAATCGGTTTTTTGTACATCGTTCGACTAATATTGTACAATGTTGTGGTAATAAAAAAGTTACTAAAATAATTTAGTTTCACATTTATAAGGTACAACGTTTAGAACGGTCGATTTTTTGAATTATCAAAATCAATGATTATAAGAAATTGGTAAAAAAATTCTTCAATCTATATTTTTTATTTTCAAAAAAGGCTTATTCTGAGAAAGCATTATCAATCATAAGCCTGCCAGAAAATATCAAGTTATTTTTGGAGCAACAGTATTCCAGATATCATTAAATCGTTTTTTATCTATTTTTTTAGAAAAAAATATTTTAAATTTCAATGGAACTGATATGAGTAGAATTTTAAGGTTTAAAGTACGTCTTGAAGGAAGTGACAATAAAGTATGAATATGAAAAATAACGTACTCCTTCAAAGAGCTGCTAATTTAGTCCCCACGTCATATATTAAGTACAACAGAAAAACAAATGAATTATTTTGAGAAGATTTGTCAAAGCACAATGACAATCATCAAAACTGGGAATACTACTGTAATGAAATTGAATCGATTTTCCATGTATTATTTTCAGTATGTGTGATTCTGGGATTACCTATCAAAATATTTGGAGAAAAACGCTTACAATTTGCTCTGTATCGATAAATGGGCTTTTTTAATAAAACGACCATAAAGCGTAAAACTTGTACCACAGAATGTTGTTAAAACTCATGATTTAGCTCTCTTTTGTAGAAATATAGTTTCTTTAGTAGTCTAAACCAATTTTAAACACGCTTTTTACTTTATTTTTTCGCTGGGAGTGTATCAGCAAATTTGTCCATAAGAAATAAATGACTAAAGTGACCTAGTGTCATATAATGGTGGAATATGATTGAGGTTTTTAAAGCTATACCTTTAGTAGAATAGTAAATGATACCAACATACAATTTGTTAATAAAAATAAGTTTTTTTTTAATGCGAAAAATAATGCTTAACTTTGACAAACACTTTTTCTTAGGAGTCTTTGGAAAAAAAACTATTTAGTTCTTCATCCTAAAGCATTTAGTAAGTTTTTTATATTTTTATAACATTGTGGAATAATAGTTGAACGATGCACAGAAAACTGATTACGATTTTAGTAATAAATAAAAAAGATGTAGCATAAACAAGGTGTCCACTTTATAAAATGAACAGTCCTTACGTCTTTATACGAAATGGACCATTCCCCCTTCAAATATTTCTTGGAATATAGACCATACACACTCACCTAGCGTTGTTTCCCGAGCTCGTCTGATGAGCGGTTTTTGAATACTGTGCGAGAATTTTTCGAATCCGAACTTCCGTTTCGACATGAACTATTACCCGATATTGAAGGGACCATCGAGTTAGGGAGGCATTGTGTTATAAAACCCAGAACCAGTGCAAATGCGATCCAAGGGACCATCTAAGTAGCCGTGAAGATCTACTTTTACTATGGTTCTCTAACTCGATACCGAGATACCGAAAATCGAGTAAGGAAGAGTTGTCAGTCAAGACTGCCCAGTGTTCACCGTTTTGTCAAATGAACTTGTAATTTGTTAAGATAACGTGTCTAAAAGTGGCCATGCTTCCCCTGTCTTCTGTTATCTCCTAATTATTATCATCAAAACTTTGAAGAATTAAATCTTTAAATTAAGCGGACCAAACCGGTTAAAAATTTAGTGGGTTGTGCACTAGGCATAAACAAGCAATTCAAAACGACATAATACGGCGCAGAGTTTAAGATTTGCTCTTTTAATTTATTTCTCTGTGGAGTAAAGGCATTGACTGTGAGCATTCCCTGAGAAATTTGGTTCTGAATCCTGAATCAGCAAGGACAGACGATAGGTAAACCATGCTTCGCTCCATATTCCGCCCATGATCCTACGTAGTTTTTGACACTATATAAAATAAAAAAAGGTAAAATGAAACTATTATCATTCACATAAGGCTACCCATCAGCCATACTTAGTATATCCCATCTTGAAGGCAACGTTGGCGGCCTCTCCTGCTCGGTTACCCTCTCGACACGTGAAGATGATGGGATCGCTGTAGCAGGGCTTCGGCCTTCCGTATTTGCACTGGAATTCTTCCGCACTAAGGAGCAACGCTTGTCCAACGAAGGCCACTGAAACGAATTTCGATTAGTACAAGAACTTTCACACAAAACCACATATCCTACGAGGAATATTGATGCTTGTCGGTATGGATCCGGTGCAACTTATCTCCTCCGGTTTACGGACATCGATCAGCAGCTTTTCGGGATGATTGGGCAAGTCTATGATTTCTTCGTAAGTGGCCACCAAGCACGGACTGATACAGCTCGGAAGAAACTTGTTCTCAACGCATAGGTCGTTGCTTGCGAAGCACAGGTATGGTCCCACAATTAGGACCACCACCACCAACGAGCTTAACGAAATGGACATTGCGAGTCTACTTGTTAGGGGGATGATCAACAAATGGCTCATAATACGGGCGTGGATTGATACTATATATGCGACTGGGACTTTGTTGTCTACGTCGCTGAAATCCGGAAGAGATCGACGGTATTTTTGTTTTTGAATGCGATGCGAATGGATGAGTTTTTTTTCTCTGGGCTAGCGCACGTTGTCCGATAATTTGAGCTAGACGTGATTCGATGCAATATCCAAGTTCGCCAACGCACGTGGAATTTGTTGATGTTTTTTGTTTCATAACTATTTCTGAACTATGTAGATGGATGAATTTAAATGACATTCGAGGTATTTAAGTGATTCCTGAGCTGAGCATCTAATTAATTCATATCCAATAATTATTAAAGATGACAGAAGAACATTCGAATGATAACTCAGAGGATTTACTTTTTTATCAGATATAGGCTTAATGGTAGTATCAATCACGTTCTGTACAATAGCAAACCCTTGAAACTAAACATTCCGATCATGCGCAGTTTTCTTGTTACCAGTAATGGTAAAGCAGAGGAAAAAGTGCAAATCTTCCGGGATGAGTACACAGATGTATACACTTCAATGCATATAAAGTCCAACCGAAGTATATCTTCTGAACCTAGTTGCAACTTATAGCGCTCTTCAAGAACATCTGGCATGGCTAGATCGCTACTCATCTTGATAACGGCTCTCCTGATCGCAGGGCCACTCGCGTGCCTCGCAGATGGGGATCCCTGTTTGCTGAATCCGTTCATTAAAACTTGCATCGAAGCTAAACTTCGGGCAACATACGACGAAATCGTTGACCTAAAGTACAAATTCGATACGTTGCTGATCGATGTCCGGACACCGGAGGAGGTGGCATGCACTGGATCGATCCCAACCAGCATCAACATACCACGTGAGTGTTGAGTCTTTGTAGTTCTACAGAAGAAAGACATTTGAAACATCATGTAAATATTTCAGTTGACAAGGTCGCCGATGAACTGAAACTCGCGCCACATGTATTTTTGTGCAAATATGGCCGGAAGAAGCCCATCTTGAAGGACCTGGTGATATTCTACTGCCATTCTGGAAATCGATCAGCAACGGCTGCCCATGTAGCGGTTCAATTGGGATTCATAAAGTACGGTTTAGATTTTTGTTGTTTGATGGATTAACTTTTCTGACAATGTGTTTACAGAGTTAAAAGCTATGTCGGATCGTGGATTGAATACGCCACTCATCATTGTCTCCCGTTGGACTGTACAGGTGCAATTCCAGATTCTTGTAAGATAACAACACCTTTGATGTGAGAATATCCATTGATTATGAACAAATTAAAGTAATCCACTAGTAAATTACCCACATAATTGATGGATAAGAGAGTCACAAACTAGTTCCAACAAAGCTTAAATTGTAACAAATAAAATATTATGCCCACCAGGTGGTACCCTTTCATCGACGATTACCTCTGAGACTACCACGACTGACCCACCGACTACTAGTACTACTGAACCCCCAACTACTGCCAAACCTTCAACCGCAGCTTGTCCTTTACGTCGGCAACCACCTCGTAGAGGACGACCGAAATTTGTTCCATGCAAATTTATTCGCGTTTGCAATCATTTTTGAACAGACTAAATATATGCTCTTATCAAGACAAAGATTAGGATTTTTTATTCCTCTAATTCAAAGTAAATTTAAAGCTAAAACTAACACAGTCATAACTCATTTTATAGGAAGTTTTCGAGTAGTTTGAGTAATCATATTGAAAAATCTTCAGTCTAAATCAGATTTGAATTATGTTCGACGTTTCTGACACATATCAACAAAACAGTATTCCGTTTCGTTCATTCCATTTTATCTTTCATTGGGACGTAACTGCTGTGATAGAATTCTCTGTATAGTTTTTCTATAATAACTGACTTTTAGGAAAAAAAATTGTTTAATTGGTATATTATTAAACTTAGTGATGGTTTGTTCTGAAGTCATATATATCGAGAACGATAGAAATCAAACAATTAAAGAAAACAATAAGTAGTTTCTATCCTTCTAGCGACAACTACTGCAGTCATTACCACTACTGCTCCGCCTACTACGGTTCCGCCTACTACGCCTCCGCCTACAACGGCACCGGCTACCACAGCACCACCTACTACAAGTACTAAGCCACCAACGACTACCAAGCCCCTTGTTGTGCCTCTTTTGCTACGTCCACATCAGCAGCATAATCATCAGCACAGAAGAGGACGAATATTTGCACCAGCCAAATTACTCCGCATTTTCAACCATATTGATAAGGACTGAATATATTTATTCCATTGTTAAGACAAACTCAAACCTTCTTTTCCTTCAACTTGCAATCATTATATATCATTACTATAGTAAACCAATGTCATTGGAACAACATGTTCCTGAACGCAAATCTATCAACTTCCACAATATCAACATAGCGAATGTCTAACATAAACAGATCTGCGTCAGGAAAAATATGTATAAATTAATACGAAATTGTCAAATTTATAGATTTGGATCTCAACTATTGGATTCGATTGATTTGAAATTGCAATCGAACAATTACACTATTTGACAAAATAAAATTTTTGGATGTATCAGGGACGTGTCTATATGGATCTTGAAGTACAAGAAAAGCGTAGAAAGAGGCCGTTTTCAAATGATTCACAGCACCCTTGGATTATTTTTTGACAAAGTTTGAAAATTTGGTATTTTTTATCACAAAAAGTGTAAAAAGTTGAATATCAATATTTTTTTAAGTTCAATTATTCAACCATTGAATTTGTCAAATTATTATTTTCAGCACTGGATGACTTCAGGGAAACGAGCATCATTTCAAAAGAATATTGGCGTCAATTTTATATACCGTCGTTGGGGGTGAGAATGGGTCAGAAAAAGATAAGTAAGAATTATATATTGAATAACTATCGCAGTTTAGCTCCAATCAACTTCAAATTTGGTGTCCATATACTTTGGTGATACATTAACAACTGACCAAAAAATTGAAGAAAAATATGTGTTCATTGCGGCACTACAAGTGAATGAAAAATGACCCAATCACACCCTATAGAGGGGGTGACATTGGGTCACTGTATTTGAAATAACTTGTTTTCAGAATATGATTGAAAAATCATTCACAGCTTAAATATATTGATGAAATACAATTCAAATAAGACGAAAAGTCATCCAAGATGTTTCACAAGTATACTAAACTTACTTAAAAGTACGATTATACCAAAAAATGAAAAGCTATGAGAAAAAATATGTAAACCCAGCATTTATCGTCAAGTTTACATAATTTTTCTTGTTTTTTTTCCTTCAAATTGTCTTCAAAGTCTCATTCCCATTGCCATAAGGCCTATTAAGTTTCCTCAAAGGTGTACTGAAACAGTGATTATTTTAAACCATCGCAAATAATTAAATTTCGGTGCGACATTCCACGATCAGTACCTTTCAGGCAGTTGACGTTGACGAACCTTGACGTCGTAATCCCGGTATTTCAGCGATCCAACTCATTTGTACTTTCGTGAGATGTTCCTACAATATTAAAACACTAATAAATAATTCAAATTTGAAAAAAAAAATCCATTTGATAATATTGCTGTTTGCGTTTGCATTGCAAATCTTGTTCAAATGCGTTCCAAATGCGATAACACAAACTAATCAAAGGACACCTAGCAATCTTGATCCTTATCACCGCCAACCTAGCAAAGAAAAACTATCTTTGACTTCGCCTTCCTTGTGAAAAATCTTACCGCGTTTGGTGTTCCCCCAGCAAACCAGAGATCATATAAGGATGTTCATTTCAAATTGTATAAATGTACAATTTTCGTTGAAATTGGATATGATGCAAAACTTAATTGATTGAAATCGTTAATGAAGTCATAAATTTCATCTGACTTGAATTTGCATCTTATAGAATTCCAATTTAGTCTTACCAAATATGTAACTTTAAACTGTCATTCCATTACGATTTCTTTTTCACTTGGTATGACTCTATTATAATCATCAAAGTGAGATTACATATGAGTTCATCTGATGTAGATATAAAATCATACAGGGCACATCGCCGAACGCAACATAAACAAGAAAGTGGAACTCATGAACAAATGGTCTTACCTATTACAAGAACATCACTGTTCAACAGAAACCCAATGTCATCACGTTGCATAAGTATTTTCGTACGATGTCTTTAATAAATTGCTGCACTTCGTTTCAACTGCAAACGTATATTCGATAAAACATGAAACCTTCAGTGTTGCACTGGCTCATTTGCAAAATGACAATTAAGTTCGATAACATTCAAACATGATGCTCTACAGTGTTTCATTTATGTTTGCTAAAAGACCATCTCCTGCAACAAAGACTGTGCAGTATAGTGGTAGCGTGTCAGACTAGCGATCTTAAGGTCTGAGGCGCAAGGCTTGTTGCGTGATATTTTATTTCTTTTTATTTTATTTGTTTGTAAAAATTAAGTCATATAAACTGCAATACACAATCATATATGAAATTATAGTGAACGCCAAGTCAAATTGTCTGAAGTTGTATTGACCATGATAGATTATCTAAAATGTACGTATATGGCCTCCAGATTTGTGCGAATAGAGGGAATGTGTGCATTTTATACAATCTGTTTTTACCGAATAAGTGTTCACTTTCTTCACTTGCAGTCTCAGTTATGTGAACATATTTGTTGGCTGGGCCGCATTTGATATTTGCATTTCAAATGCACACAGCAATATTTTACGATGCAGCTGCGCACTAAAAAAACAGTTGCTGGTTTGAGAAGTTGTCAAAATGCATAGCATTGTTATTCAATGCACGGAATCCTTAAGTAGACTTGTTTAAAGTATTAGCGATGCTGTATTTAAAAAGGATAAACATATCCTTATGAGGAAATACTACACACGGCACCGTACAATGACAAAAATGTAGACTTGTGATTTGATTCAGATGTGAGAATGTGCACCATATAAATACTCCTTTTTTTCTATTTCACACATCTGGTTCATTATATAATAATTATTATAGGTTTAAGAAGACGCTTGATTAGGATTTGATTCTTTGCTCCATTAGATAAAGTAATGAGCAATGCAATCCAGGAACATTTTTGAATGACAAGGATACGACTACGGAAAATTGTTGTGACTGCTATTTTTATACACTGAAAATATCTCTTCGTATTTTATCCAATATCGATTTCGTAAAACAATATTTCGTACATATTACGCTATTTTCATTCACCGTACGAATTATTTGTACTTGACAGAATTTCGCGATTCAGTTACTTTACGAAATATTCGTAAGATGCACGATTCACAATTCGTAGACATGCGTTTTCGTTCTTTTTGCTTTTGTCTTTTATTTACCCTACTCGCACTGGATGAAATATCTCGAATACCTATTCAAATAGCCGTAAGTCGGAAAAGTAAAAAAAAACTTCGATTCCACTCTGAACCAACTTGATTATCACTTTTATTACGATTAAGTTTCGGAATCACGACATAACTACAAATCAAAACAAAACAATACTGGAGCCAATCTTACATTGTACATTGGTCCAGAAAACAGATTTACGCAGCAATATGCATTTAGAGCTTTGGAATGCGAACAATCTTCTACAAAATTGTATTTGTTATTCACTTTGTTTGATTTTATTTGTAATAAGTCCACATTATCATAGAACTGAATTAGCCAACTTTCTTAAGGATGAGCTACAACGCGGCATATTTTGACAGTTAACCCATACATTTTCTATCAAAACTTGCCGCTTCAATCGTTGTAGCCCAGCCTTTATTTCTAGGTAAATTATGGTATACATGCTTCAGCAAAGTTATCAACCATTCAATTTCCATCTTGAGCATAAAAACAACATTTAAAGAAAAACAGTCTTCGCCAGAATTCTTTCTAAATCATATAGCATTTTATTATGTGTTACCTTGAGCAAGGGTGGTCTACAAAATCACGTAAACAATTTAATTTGATCAACTTTCTCATTTGTTAAAATACTGGTATATAGTCTTTGGCAAAGTTATTTGCCTTAAATAGTTTCCATAAAGCGTACAATTTCACCGATTTGGAGCATTTTTCTCCAGTCAACGTATGGTGCACCAGGAAAACAACGTTTTTTTTATTATAGTTTTTCTAATATTAACTTTTTTCAAAGTAGTCTATAAAGTACTTCTAGAACTTAAAAATACGAAAATTTTCATACAAAAAAAAATTGATATCTATTTTAGTTCATTATTCAAGATTTTTTGGAAAAAAAAGTATTTTAAGGCATTTTACGAGAGTTGAAAACATAGTTTTCACATTAAAATTACACATCTGTAGTTTTTGATACAATATAGAAACTAATTTTCTCTTATGAATGCCATCAAAAATATTATGTTTGATTGTCCCAATTAGAAATATTCACAATCAAAAAGGGCATGTTTTGCAAGAAAAACAACGATAACTCCAGAACGGAATAATAGGTGTTCCTCCACTCATCAAATCACGATTATTTCTTTTTTAATTTTAAAATTAGTTCATAGACGGCTTTGATAATATATCAGAATTGAAAACTCCGCAGCCAGAAAACCAGTTTTCTGTAGACCTATGTGAACATAGGAAAAAAAAATATAAATCGGTGAAATTTAGAGCTCCAAAAAATCTTTTTCGGCACAGTTTCTTCTTAATTGAATACAGTAATGACCCGATTTTGTCAGCCCCTGATTTTGTCTACCCCCGATTTTAGCACCTTTTTTGATCCGATTTTGTCTACCCCCGATTTAAGCATCCTTTGTTCCCGATTTTGTCAGCCTAAAATTATATTTATTTGAATTAGATTCAACACGCCTATACAGGCAATTTTGTGGAGCAATCGGCTGAATATATTAATTGTGGAATTTACGGCTAAGCAGTCTTGGAATGATTAAAACGAGTTTTATTTCAACCCAACGTTTCGACACGGGGAGATTAATTTGTCGTTTTTTGTCTAGTGTTTGGTCTAACTTTAACTGTCCTATGTTTAAATCGTCGTTGGTTCATGACTATTCGGAACCACTTTCAATTAACGTATTTCTGTGTTGCGCCATTTGCCAAACAATAATTCCAAGACTGCTTAGCCGTAAATACCACAAATAAACAGGCAATATTGAGTGCATAAAGCCAATTACATTGTTACCCGTAACGCGGGTAGATCACCTTTTCGTGGTGCGTTACGGGGTAAGATCTACCAATTTGAACCCTAGTCTCATCTTGTTTGTCGGGCTAGGGTAATTTGTTCTGGTAATTCAAGGATTCGCGGTACAAAGTCCTTGTTACTGGCAACAGTTTCTGAAAATAATTCTGTTTTACCTAGCAGATGGTTAAAGACTCGGAGTTGGTCTGTCCCGAGACTACACTTGAAGCCAGGATATCAATCATGAGTATTAACTCAAAAAGGACTGTAAGTACTGGTAATTCAAGGACTCACGTGAATTCTGATTACTAAACAAATTTTCTAGCTTGATTAGGTTTTGCTGCTAGCATAAAGCCCCTTTTTTTCTAGTATTTTTCTGGGACTAAACTGAAAGCGAAACAAGGATGGAACTAGAGTTCCGTTGCATGGTCAAATATCAGTAGTACCGATTTGGTTTCTCAGAAATTTAATCGATTATGTTTGCTAAGGGGCGCGCCTTCGCTGAGATGTAAATTTCTATGAAGGGTGTAAATAGCGGGACCTTTTCATCATAGTCAATTTGTATCAATATCTGAGGAATCAAAACAAGAACTGTACAGAAATCGATGCTTCATTACCTATCAATGGAAATGGAGTCATGCGACATGCACTATACACTAAGGATACGGGTAATGCCACAATAGATCTAAATACTGGTCGCAGTGGCGCATCCGAACAGAGCAAAAAAAAAAAAGGTAACTCGATGATATCATAAAAATAATATATATTAATCCGTATTAACGGATATTAATACCAATATTAATGAGTGTCTTACCCCATGATCAGAGTAGTGAGCAAGCAGCTCTATTGACAAAGATGCCAAAAACGGTGAAACTCAAAAGGACTCAAAAAATTAGATGACTGATTCGTTCACTATCCTGAAATGTAGTTGAAATTTTGACAGTTATGAGAGTCAACAACTTTTTGGAGGAATGAGCCAATCGGGCATACAGGAAAGTGGTGTTGGTGGAAACGACATTCGGAGAAAAGTAGCACAACCCATAAGGCTGTATATGTATATCAAATGTTGTTCCATCACACTATTATGTCCAATACTCAAAAAAAATTATGGACAAGCTTCAACTGGCGTTAAATATAAAAGATAGAACGCTAAAAATCGTTTTAGCTTTATATAACGAAAACGTTATCGTTATATTATACCTATACTTCATAATTTAAATTCGTTCATTTCGTACTTAGAACGAACATTGAAACACAATGTACGAATCATTCGTAAATCCATCATTTGAAGATTATTAACTAAGATAAATATGGTGTTTTCTACGATATGTGTCACGAATGATTTCGTAACGATCAATATCGTAATACTTAACCATTTTCGTTCAGTGTGAGAAACGTTAGCAAAAGACGAATTCAAACAATGAAAACGATTACATACGATTTTCAAAACGTGTATTTCATGAATATTTCAGAATCGTGAGACTCTGTCACGTACAAATATTTCGTATAGTGAATGAAGCGTTATATGTATGAAATCTTGTTTTACGATACGGAGATTGGATAATATACGAAAGGTTGTTTTTAGTGTAGAAATTATAAAAAAGCCTTTTATAACAGGTACTTATAAAGAGATCCAGAAAGTGTAGGCACCACAATTTAAAGATTAGTGCAGGTTTGATTTTGAATTTTGAGCGACTCAATCCACAGTCTATTTTGTTGATGGTGATCAATTTCTAAATGCTCTTCTCATCAGTTTTTCCCAAATCGTATAGGCATCCAAGAGACTTTGTTATACGAAATTTGTGCTAGGCCGTAGGGTATGTACAATATGTTGCAATATATATCTATAAATGCCATTACGATAAATGAAAAGACTATCACCTATTAAAATTAAAATTGAAAACAAAGGAATATGAAATTTGAATAAAACCAAAAATCCTTTTTCAGGTGTGGTCGATTTGAAAATGGCTAAAATCAACTCTTTATATTTACGTTAATCTTAAATCTGTGTTGCGTATCCAAAAATATAGATATTTGCCATAAATAAATCTGAAATGACTTATAATCAACTCTGCATAACTCGATATTGAAAGGACCATCGAGCTAGGCATGTATCGAGTAATAGAACACAAAACCAGTGCAATTGCGATCAACCTTTACTATGGTTTCCTAACTCGATATCGGGATACCAAATATCGAGTAAGGGAGAATTGACTGTATTTTCATCTATTTATTTTGAAAATAGTTATGATTTCGCGAAATTATCTCATGTGAAGAGAAAACTAGTGATTTTTCAGAAGTTTACCATATTCTTGTGAAACATTTTAGATGCAATGTTCTTGAACTTACTGAGCTTAGCGTAGTTTAGCTTAGACTGACTACACATATCAATGGTTGCTATTACGTGATCGACCGAAGTCAGTGAGAATGCACCAAGAATCAACTAGAAGTTCGGCTGAGATTGGTCATAATCTTGTTCAGTGTGCATAATTCAGTGCCTCTATTACAGGGTCAATAACGGCGCCGGCTACGTCCTTGCAGTCAGGTGGGATTGGGGAAAGAAATGTTAGTGTGTAACCTTTGCTATTTGGAGACCGTGTTTGCCTCTGCATCTCCACAAAGGTTACTGGAAGGTTACTGTTTGTTAATGAGGAGGATCGTTGGGTCACAGGATTCACTTTGATAAGTGATTAGACCATGATAAATAATTATTTGTAAGATATATACATGCTTATATGTAAATAAAATATTTTCATTTGATATGAACAATTTCTATGTAGAGGAAAATTATGCCGACACTTGAGGTGACGAACTATTCAAAGTTTGTTGAACAAAGACCAAAATGTAACATTCCTAAAGCTGTCAGGACGAAAGCATGTGTTATTATATTTTACTTATTTGAAAAGAAACAAAAAACTCGATTGGCTGGAACATCATAGAACACTCTTATTCTTATGCCGACACTTACAGTGGCGAACCATCCAAAGTTTGTTGAATAAAGTGAACCTTTCGGAAGTCTACACTTGTAGTGTCGAACCATTCAAAGTTTTTTTTTTCAATTACAAAAATAAAGGTAAAAAGAAAGGGATGTCTTGAAAAACAAAAAATATAATAATTCATGAAATAGAGTTAAGTCGACACTCACAGTGACGAATCATTCATCGTTTGTTGAAAAAATAAATTTACGTCCCACCGTTGTAACGATTAAATGTGCAGTCATACATATTTTATAGGTTAGAAAAAGTAGCATGAAACGAGCTCACCAATTTTTTTTTTTTTTACTTATCTCGTTTATTTGGCAGGCTCAGGCGCCGTAGGGCATAACAGAGCCGAAATCTTTTCTTTTTTTACATTATTTACATTTTGAAATTTGAACTTATTTTAAAAACTATGTTAGTTTGCGGAAGTTTTAAGGTTAGTGGATACATTTCAAACAGGGAAGGAAAGGATTTTTTGGAATTTCTTAAGCTACTTAGACTACTAAGCTGATGAAGCTTGAAGGGACAGGATGTCCAGATCTGTAATGAAACTAAACAGAAACGGTTTGTGGGAGACACGACGAGAAGAGGACAATTTGAATGGGAAAAAGAAAGACAGGGAACGAACACAATCAAACCCGGATATTGATACGCTTCAAAAACAGATGGATTAAATTCATATATTCTAAATCAAGGCCCGCCAACACTTCCCTGACAGGTTTCTGCTGTTTTCCTCGGATCCGGAGAGTTTCAGTCAGCTCAGATCTGACGCCACGATGCTCAACGCATCCCCACACAACATGTTCGATATCCTGGTAAGCCACGCCGCAAACACAGAGATTGCTTTCTGAGAGCCCAATACGGTGGGTATGCGCGCTTAACGAATAGTGATTGGACATAAGCCGACACATGACACGAATGAAATCACGGCTCATGCCCAACCCCTTAAACCATGGCTTTTTCGACACCTGTGGAAATATGGAATGCAGCCATCTACCCATTTCTCCGTCTCTCCATTTCTGTTGCCAGCTGATCAAGGTCTCCCGACGGGCCAATGCAAAAAATTCTTCGAAGGAGATTTGACGCTCGTAAACATCGCCTTCTTTAGCGCCTACCTTAGCCAGAGAGTCCGCTTTCTCATTGCCAGGAATGGAGCAATGCGAAGGGACCCAAGCTAGGGTAATAGTGTAAGAGCGAATTGACAAAGCACTCAATGCCTGGCGTATTCTATTCAGGAAGTACGCTGAGTGCTTCACCGGCTTCATTGACCGAACAGCCTCCAGAGAACTTAAACTGTCGGAAAAAATGAAGAAGTGCTCGGGTGGGAGAGAACTGATGTACTCTAAGGTGTAATGTATAGCTGCTAGTTCAGCAACATATACAAAACATGGTTTTTGAAGCATGAAGGAGGCGCTATGAGAAACGTTGTAAACACCGAAACCAGTGATATCATCCATTTTTGACCCATCAGTGAAGAACTGTCGGCTCTCGCTGACATGCCCGAATTTACTTGCAAACATGGGAGGGATAAACTTTGAACGAAAGTGATCTGGTATACCATGGATATCTTGCTTCATGGACAAATCAAATACTACAGAGGAACAGTCGAATTCTAGGAAGTTATCACGATTGGTGTTAACCGAAGATGGGCTAACCTCCAGCGTCATGTACCAGTAGTACACACTCATGAAACGAGTTTGAGGGTTATGTTCAAGCAGCTTTTCGTAGTTTTCAATAACCAATGGATTGAGAACCTCACAACGGATGAGGAACCTGAGTGTTAACTCCGCGAAACGATTTGTCAGGGGCTGTACTCCTGCAAGTACCTCTAAACTCATTGTGTGAGTCGAGTTCATGCAGCCTAGCGCGATGCGAAGACAGCGGTACTGAATCCGCTGTATCTTCAGCATATGTGTTTTCGCCGCGGATTGAAAGCAAAAGCTACCGTACTCTAAGACCGACAAGATGGTTGTTTGGTACAGCTTGATCAGATCTTCCGGATGGGCTCCCCACCATGTTCCGGTTATAGTTCGCATGAAGTTGATTCGTTTTTGGCATTTCTGTGTCAGATACACAATGTGTTTCCCCCAGGTGCATTTGGCGTCGAACCAGACCCCGAGATATTTAGAAGACAAGCTATGAGTGATTGTCTTACCCATGAGTGTAAGCGGAAACTTGGCAGGTTTGTGTTTCTTTGAAAAGACAACCATCTCAGTTTTCTCCGCAGAGAATTCGATACCCAGCTTTAAGGCCCAAGTAGACAAATTGTCCAGAGTATCTTGTAAGGGTCCTTGTAGTTCGGCTGCTGTTGGTCCTGTGACAGAAACAACACAGTCGTCTGCAAGCTGTCTTAACGAGCAATTTTCCATGAGACAGTCATCAATGTCTCTCACATAAAAATTATAAAGAAGGGGACTCAGACATGATCCCTGGGGGAGACTCATGTAGCTAATTCGTGAAACTGACAAGTTGCCATGAGTAAAACTCATATGCTTCTCGGACAACAAATTGTACAAAAAATTGTTCAAAACTGATGAAAGGCCACTTGCGTGGAGTTTGTCTGAAAGGACATCAACACAAACTGAGTCAAAAGCACCCTTAATATCCAAAAACACTGAACCCATCTGTTCCTTTTGGGCAAAGGCAAGTTGAATTTCTGAAGAAAGCAGTGCAAGACAGTCGTTCGTTCCTTTGGCTCTGCGAAAACCAAACTGTGTATCTGACAGCATGCCATTCGATTCAACCCATTTATCCAGCCGAAAGAGAATCATCTTCTCTAACAACTTGCGAATACACGACAACATCGCAATTGGGCGGTACGAATTATAGTTCGACGCGGGTTTCCCGGGTTTTTGGATGGCTATTACTCTCACCTGCCTCCAGTCATCCGGAACAATGTTACACTCCAGAAAGTGATTAAACAAGTTCAATAGGCGCCTCTTTGCGACGTCAGGTAGGCCCTTAAGCAAATTGAACTTGATTCGATCCATTCCTGGAGCGGAATTGTTACATGAAAGGAGAGCAAGTGAGAATTCAACCATCGAAAAAGGTCTATCCATGGCGTTCCTATCCACCGGAATATCTCGTCGCACGCGATCAACAGGAACGGAATCCGGACAAACTTTCTTAGCGAAATCGATAATCCACCGAGGAGAGCTCTCTCGATCTTCATTAACCGACGATGTATTACGCATTCTTCTTCCGACGGTCCAAAGCGTTCTCAACGAGGTCTCACGTGATAATCCTTCCACAAAATGACGCCAATAACCGCCTTTCTTCGCTTTGACCAAGCTTTTAAACTTGCGTTCAAGGGAAGAATAGCGCTCATAGTTGTCAATTGAACCACGTTTCCGGAAGTCTTTAAACGCGGCGGATTTCTCGCGATAGAGTGCCTTACACTCTTCATCCCACCACGGATTGGGAGGCTTCTTGCGAACCGACGGACCAGGCACAGGACGGCGTTGGGCTTGAAGAGCGCTGTTGAGAATCAACTCGGATAAAAAGCGATACTCTTCCAACGGAGGAAGTACTTCTACCGCTTGTTCTCCATCAATGATCGTTTCCGCGTACTTTCCCCAGTCTATGTGCTTTGTGAGGTCGTAGGCGAGATCGATGGATGAAGACTGTTGTGTTCCATTGGAAATTGAAACTACGATCGGCAAGTGATCGCTACCATGGGGATCCTGGATTACCCTCCATGAACAATCCAGCGATAACGAGCTTGAACATATTGAGAGGTCTAAACGGCTATCCCTAGGACTTCCATCTTGAGCTGGAGGTGCCACTCGTGTAACTTCCCCAGTGTTGAGAATTGTCATATTGAAGTCGTCGCAGAGGTCATATATCAACGTTGATCGGTGGTCGTCATACAGTTCCCCCCAGCCTGTTCCGTGGGAGTTGAAATCCCCAATGAACAACCGTGGTTCAGGCATAACAGAGCAGATGTGAGAGAGATCTCTGCGAGATATCGCCGATCTCGGAGGAAGATATATGGAGGCGACACTGAGGCTTTTGCCTCGGATAGTCACCTGACATGCAACGACTTCAATGCCTGACATCGGCGGCAGATCGACTCTGTAGAACGAGTGATGCTTTTTGATCCCCAAAAGCACTCCTCCATATGAGTCGGATCGATCCAGGCGAATAATAACACATCAGGTGTTAGCCATGTTTCTGATAACGCAAAAACATCGCACTGTAAATTACTAACTAAAAATTTAAAACTATCTAATTTAGGCATAATACTACGACAGTTCCAGTGTAGAACAGAAATCATATCTTCGACCTCTGTGGATAATTTATCCATCAAAAGATATGATCGTTGCAAGGAGGGGCATTCTAGAAGCCATTTGCTTCAAAAGAGGAGTCACACATGGAAGCAATCCTTTGACAATGTTCTTCACTGGGTCAGAAGCATTGAAGAAATTAAGGATGATATCTACAATGCCAGAAAGCGTAAACATTGGAACGCCCTGAGGTTGCCCTAGGGGCTCCGAATGCGAACTTTCTTTTGGCTGAGCAGTTTGAAATTTTGGAATATTTGGGATTTTAGATTTTCCCGGTAGTGGCGGAAAGTCTCTTTCCTCTTGGAGTTTGAATCCAGGAGGTGAAAGCTTTGAGACTTTCGCGACAGGCTTAGTATTTTTCATGGCTGGTGGGTCATCATTGCTAGACAGATTCCGAGGCTTTTTTGTGGGTCTCTGGAGTCTCACACGCTTCCTCGATGAACCCTTGAAAACGAAGGAAATTCCTTCACCAACCTCAGAGTCGGAGCCCTGATCATCAAGAGACAGAGAAGAGTAGATATTTTGGGATTCAGCTGACGGAGCAGCCTTTTTCAACATCTCGGCAAAACTACGCCGAGAGCGCTGCTCTAATGATCGTCGCTGATGTTGCTGCCGGCGTACGTACGTCGGGCAGTTTTCGAGGGCATGTGGTGGACTTTCGTTGCAATAAACGCATTTTGGCGGTATACTACATGCACCATCCACATGTCTCTCCCCGCAAGAAGCACAGCGAGGTTTATTGCAGCAATACTGGGCAGTATGGCCCAGCTGCTTGCAATTTGTGCAATTCATTACCTTCGGTACGTACAGCCGCACAGGTAAACGAAGTTTGCCGATTACAAGAAAATTCGGCAAAGCAGATCCGGAAAAGGTCACACAGAAGGATTCAGAATGTGAATAGATCTTCTTTTCTCCCACCAGGGATACGGAATGCAATTGCTTGCATTCCAGTATGGGGACAGATGGGAGAGAAGGGTTTTTGAAGCGACCACAACCCTGCATCAATTCTTCGCAGGTCATACTGCCTTCGGTGACCACTCCCGCAATCTCAACCCGATGGCTTGGCAGATAAGTTTGGTACTCACGAGTAAAGAGCTCGCAGGCCACAATCTCATTGGCCTGTTTACGGTCACTGACGGTGACGCGCAGCTTACCAGAACCCACTGTGTCAATGGCGACAACGGAAGAGAATCGCTTAGTCAGATCCTTACTAATCTGAATAGTGTTCAACCGTTTGCCTTTGGATCGAAAGAAAACAACAAAAGGCCCACCAGAGTCGGGCGGGTAGGCCTTGAGGCGAGGGGACGTTGGAGATGGTAGAATATTGGTGTCCATTTGAGACACATCAGATTGAGGGGACACACATGGATTGGGCATAGAGGTGTTTGTGTTTTGTTGGTTCAACACATTCGAAGACTCAGTGAGGGGATACGACGTTCCCCCGCCATCATCATCTACACCCATTGCGGTAGCTTAACACCGCAAAGGGCGCACGAATAACTCAAACTAACACTATTCACAGAAATGGAAATTGAATCAAACTGAAAAAAAAAACATACAAAGGGGAAAGGGAAGAGGGAAAACTTTTACACGCAGTAAAAACTAATCAAAAAAGACGTGAAGAGGAGAAGGACAACGAGAGGTACTTATCTTTTACTCTATCCACGCTGGCGTCGTCGATGCTGTAACCGATGGGCGTCTACGCTTGGGGAGAGGTAGCAAGTAACGTACGACCATTCGCTGGGACGCGTAGATGTGTGGTTGATCTCCGCTGTCCACGCTATACGCACACCACAGACGATGATCGCACTGATGAACTCTGCACTGCACACAGGTAGCACACGGGACGGGGTGCGAGCTGCCTTCGATGATACACGTGATCAAAAAAGGACGGTCTGGTTTCTGGTTCGCTGGTACGGTGTATGTGTGGTTGGTCTCTCACTGCCTGCCACCAACCAACACAGGCGTCGATAACGATGGTGATCACTGTCGGTGTGGAGAGCGCACCGCTGTGCACGCTATATGCACACCACAAACGATGATCACCCAGGTAGCACACGGGACGAGGTGCAAGCTGTCTTCTACGATACACGTGATCGGAAAATAACCACGCAATGGCGAAAACGTTCAATACTTTTGCGCAAAACTCGATTAATCGGCAACACAATGGCTTCGCCAAAAGTGTTCCGCTTCCAAGCCGAACTAAGGCTCTTCACTGCACTAAAAACACTTTGCAATAGGCGTCGAAATACCAAAGATTTGGAAAAACGGGGGTGAACCCGGACACACGAGAACTATCGACTGTCTCGCAGGTAGCTCAACAATTGATCCGTCATCTTTGACTAAGCAGCAATAATCCACTTTCAGCTTCACTCGTTTGCTCGCCTATATAAAAGCACTCAGAGAAGAAAGGCGCGCGACCCGAGAGGGGAAAGAACAGACGATCGCTCGGGCTTTCTTGACGCACTGCCCAGAAGCAAGCGTCAAGGTAGAAGGATCAAAAAGAACTGAGAACTGATTTTTTGATAAAAATATTCTTTATTAGATTTACTAAAGAATAAAGAAACTTTACTATTTGATCATAATATTCTTTACTTTATTTTTCTATTCCAACAAAACACATCAGTGAGGTTTGAGCTGGCTAGATAAGATTTGATTTTCTAAAACCAAAAATTTCAATTGGTCATTTGATTGTCAATTGGTGTCAATTGTGATGAAAATCATTCTCCCAAAATGTGAAGTGATTTGGAAGAAATTTGGTTGTGCACACTCCATTTGAAGTTTGTATGGAAATTACTATAGAAAAAGAAAAACTTTTGTGTTCAGTCCTCTAACTGATCGTCATGATAATCTATGGAAAAGTGAACTAACTATTCTCATGTTAAATTTTCCCAGCTACAACTTTGCCGAAGACCACATTGATAGGATGTAAGGATAATTTGATATTATTGATAACAAAGTCTAAATCATGCTGAGATAGTCATTCAATTACTTTCAAAGCAACACTGCATTTTTGCTGTAGGGTAAGTGTTCCCTTAGTTGTGGGTGTTCCTATAGTTGCGGTAGTGCCGTTTTCACTGATTTCATTACATTAACCACAGAACCGACACTGCCAATCGACGTATTTGATTGTTGATACACGGAATAGTTTAAAAGCGCGTTCAAATTGCTTTAAAATTGATGAAATATAACTAAAACTGCAAAAACTTTACTTGCTTGTACCAATAGTTGCGGTAAAGTGTTCCTATAGTGGAGGATCCCATAAGGAAACCACGGATACCCCAACTATAGGAACACAAATTAAAAATATACCGCAACTAAAGGAACTGTGTACCAATAGTGTAGGTATTGTTTTTCACTGACATGCCGTAGATTACTGCGATGAAATCATTTTTCTCATTAAGTCAATAGTCGTTACTTCCCGTTACAACATTAACATGTACATTAATTGCGCATCTTGAATTCGTGTACACGTGTTATAAAATAAATTTTGCCACCCTTTTTATATTTTTCCCATATAGTAGAGGTTGAAATCTTTCTGTTTACTCCAAAAGATTTCTGTTAGGGCTTTCCGTTATTTTGTTATGATTTGTTTATAGCTTAGGTAGTCCATTAATGGCACCGGCACCCTATACATTCAATTCACAGTCATGCAATATGCTCGTGTATTTAATAGTAGTTTACAGCACGAGTAGTACATTTAGTTGAATAATTACGATGAGCGCTCTGAGAATCGAGTTCTTTTAATTTCTTTAGGGATCATAAATCATGTTGAAATGCGTTCACCATTTTGCAATTTCTGAAACTTGTTGTATTTATTACGCAAATCAAAACAGTTGCCCAATGAAAAAGCGTTATGTATGCCATCCCAGATTTACGTGATGAAAAACAGTCTCATGAAATGAGAAATTTCAAAATGAAAAAGCACTGTTTCATACAACAAATAAAGTTGCATTTAGCGTTAGCGTTAGCGTAGTTACGGTATACTTCGTAGATTGGATACTAGCAACATTCATGTTTCTTTTTAATAATCTCATCCTGACTACTTTCAAGAACAAGGCAGGGGAGTATACCTTGTTCAAATCATAAACAAGAATACTAAAAGCATGAATATCGCTATTCCCGGCCACGCCCATCTTTACCGTAACTTGGGATAGGGGAAGGAAATGTTGATGTAGCACTTACTTAATGAGAGGCCACCGACTCAGCGACACCCTCATAAGTGCTACGGAGTTGGAGGTTGGGGAAGGTATATTGTCAGGATTCGCCTAGAAAGCTGGCGATAGACCATCAATATTTGTTGTTTAAGCGTTTTCAAATTAATCTTTTTAATGCCGGCAATCAAAAGAGAAAACAATAGCTTATTTATAGTATAAATAGTATTTCGCGAAATGCTTGTCGATTGTGCAGTAATATTTTTGCTCAATAACCAGTAAAAAGCAAAACCGATCCCTCCAGGGTCATCGGATTGTATAAAATAACGATACGCGTAAAAAAAAAAAATCACGCCTATTGAAAAACTGTACTATGCCCATTGAAAAACTGTACTGGGTGGTACTGTATTTTTAGATAATCGAAAAAGGAAAGGAAGCGCGTTCGAACTAAACACCCTAGGATAATACAGTCGGTTTTTCTGCTCAAAATTATACGAAAAGCAGAATCGATCCCTCCAGGGTCATCGAACGGTTAAAAAGCATCCACAACCGATTGTTAGTTGCGTAACACCCGCCCGGACAGAATGCGCAATCTGAACATAATTATCAAACTCCGAAAATAACATTTTCCGTTCAAGAAACGATCAGAAGTTCCACGACGCGGACAAAAACGATCCGGAAGGCTCACAAAAGAAAAAGTATCATACTGGAACAAACTCACCGGATTGATTCTCTAAATTTATGTGCTTCCTGTCACTTCCGGATGGTTCGGTGAACTTAGGGCAGCCAAAAACCAACAGTACTGAGGACACAAATCAAACAAATCACTTTTTCATTTTTCACTATTCCATTTCTGAATGTAAAAACTGTCCTGCTTGGGCTTCACGAGCACTACCTAGCAAAACGCTCCAAAACAGGAAAAAAAAATCTCCGGCGACGAAAACATGCGCGAAACCGTGAGCCAAATCTATCGGACGACGCAAAACCGAACTGTCCTGCTTGGGCTTCACGAAGCACTACCCAGCAAGACGCACCAAAACAGGAAAAAAAAAATCTTCAGCACCGAAAACACACGCCAAACCGTGAGCTAAATCTATCGGATGACGCAACACCGAACTGTCCTGCTTGGACTTCACGAAGCACTCTACAACAAATAAAGTTGCATTTGTTGCAAAAAGCAGAATCTGTGTTAAAATTGCATAGCTATTATGAGTATTCTGATGTCCAAAACAGAAACACACAGCTGTTGATACCCGATAGTCTTAATCTTCAGAGCCGATGTAGAGCTGCAAGTAACATATATATCATCGCTCCTGAACCAACATGTTAACATGTCTTGCCTCTTGTTTTTGTAATCGAACATGTACGTGCCTACACACGAGCGACCTACGAAGTAATTGTGTGTGAAAAGTCAAGTGTCGTTAGTCAACCCGGTCGATTGGTCACATTTGTTGATTTCCTGACCACACAGAGGGTTCGCTGATCACTAGAGTAAAATGGGTCAAAAGATCGAGTGGGGCAACAAATGTCATAAATGTCATAAAAATTTAATGAGTGGTGTTAAGCAAAAACTTTTTTTAACCACCTCAAAGGGTAACAGCATACTATTCAAATTCCAACCTTAAATTTGCAAGCATCATTTTATAGTTGGTATAAAATATTACTGCTGCAAAAATATTAATATTTTCTGCTGTTATGTTTTGATTCTGCGTTTAGTTTCACAACGTTTTCTCCGTTTCATGAGCTAAATGACATTTGAACCATGGATCAGTGCACGAGTTCACCCGTTGACGTTTGAGCGGTGCCGTGTTATTTACGTGACCATGGCAACGAGTGAATTTGGCACCGCTCAAACGTCAGATAATGAACCCGTGCATCGGTTCATTCTTAATCTGAACTATGGACCGATGCACAAGTTCACTAAATTGACGTTTTAGCGGTGCCGAATTCACTCGTTGCTATGGTCACGTAAATAACACGGCACCGCTCAAACGTCAGATAGTGAACTCGTTCATCGGTCCATTGGCAAATTAGCGGGGTGTAAATTAAAAAGTGCACATGTTCGATTTATAAGAGTAAAACCAACAAAGGTACCTTTTAATTTCATCTTAATTGTATACCTTTTGACAGATTCTAACATAAGTTTGTTTATCACCATTGTATTGATTGATTAAATCTATTCTACAAATGTTCATTATTCCACTAGACTCGAACTTCTGCCCCTCCTTACTCTAAGCTCCCGTTGAAAAACAACCAATGATGCATGTGGTTTTACTTTATCAAGGCCCAGCTAATCCAATCGACATTGTGGAACCTACGTGACATCACCGTATCCAGTATCTCTGCATTCGGTGCACAAGTGTGCCTAATAGGTTCAGTAATCCGAAGACATTTCAGCACCAAACTGCAGTACCAAATGTTCGCAGTCACATAAAACATAAACCTACCTCTTGTTGATGCAGGTCAAAGCACCACCGAAGAATGTTCTCCACGTAGCATGATTAAGGGAAGATTTGTGGGGGCGCCTCAACCAACGGCACTGGTAGACTTGCCACAGGCTAGCCATACAGGCTCTGGATTCAGCCGCACTGGCGTCTGCCGGCTGCACCATTTAATGCCAACAGGGATCCATAAACTACCGGGACGTGCTGGAATTTATACAACCACCGTCCGTCGCATTTAATTAACTGAGCCTCCCTTGAGCTTGACTAATTGTTTGATATAATCCAGAACTGGGGAGAGCTTTCTCGAAAAGTTTCTGCTCCGTTTAAGTGTTTAAACGAAGACCTTGCTAATTGGGTAACTCTTGGGCTTTGAAATGAAACCATTTTGAAATAATAGTGTATTGGCCATTATGGCAAGCATTAAAAATAAAAGCAAATTTTTCGTAGTAAACTAGTTTTTTTTTCCTAGAGGGGCCTAGAAGGGAGAGAGGGGCTGCGTGTTCTGGGGATGTAATTTACGTCGCAAAAATGATGTTTTGCACGAATCTATTAGTTTTTGTAATGTTTTAGTTATTGTACACGTAAGTGACTTCCGCAGACCTATCGTTTTGTCTTATAACACCGCATCAGTGTAAAACGAATTTAGTTCTATACGAAGAACATTAAATGTAGATGAGTTGGAATTTATTGGATTTTTCGATGAATTTACTTCGAGGCATCCCTTCAAAAATACCTTTAACATTCCTGCCGGAATGACTTCAACATTCCGATCACAATTTCATGGATTGTTTCAAAACGTCAATTGTATATTGCTCAAGACCTACAAGCAGGAATGAACCTAAAAAATCTTCCTAATGTTTCTTTAAAGTTTTCTCTATGGATCCTGGCAGAATTGTAATTTGGAAATCTACCAAGATATTTTCACGGGAGAAGAAAATACTTCCGAAGTAAATGTGGATTTTAAATCCTCAAAAGGTATTATTTGCAAATTTTCTTCACAGAATCCTGAATCTTCATAGAACCCTTGCACCATGCATCCGTCCAAGATTTATTTCAATGGATTTTTCTGGAAATAACTATCTGAATCAAGTTCATTACAGGATGTCCAATCTGGGGACATGAGATTTTCATGTTCCGGGATTTTAGTATTCAAACTCTATTTTAATAAAGAATTGACCATCTTTTTCAAAACGATAACCAACGAACAATTTATTTTTCAAAAGATCACTATACCTGTGGGACTGGAATCCGTAAGCCTGAGTCTCTGATACAAATACCGTCAAACGGGGCTTCTTTTGACGTTTTTTCCACATTCTTCGACTTTGAGGATTTGTAACTCTTAAAATTATGGATAGATAATGATAATTCTTGCCTATATTTAAGTTGTATATGTATGTAACAAATGTGCAAAACATTAGGCAAATCCATCAAGAAATAACAAAAATGCTTGAATAGCGAAAAAAGTGTGTCCTTCAAGACAAAAAAGGGGCTACTTTGGACATTTTCACAATTTGATAATGAAATTGATTTTTCCTCATAACTGTCAAACTGATTCTATAGATTATCGTCCACAGTGATGTTATTGAACGTTTTTCATCAATAAACATAATTTAGAAAATTGCAAAGCTAGAAACAGTTACACATATATAACAACTTCCTCTTAAATGGAACTATCAGTTACGAATTCCTGATTATTAAGTTGACATAAACAAACGATGTAACTACTAGCTACTGCGATGATTAATGAGTTATGTACAAAAACTGTTTTTTTTATTCTTACTGTTATATGAACGATATGTAGAAGGATTACATTAATACTAGTGATCCTTTATAGAGAGATAAGCATGGGCGTAAATAGCCATCAGTCTTCGGGGGGGCCAAGGGCCCTTAGCATTGCAGGTTTCCGATACTTGTTTCGAAAATGTGTAAATCGATTACAGCAGCACAAATTTATACAAAGGTAGAACATAACCTCAAAAAAATGTCCAAAATCGTTTGATCATTATGTGTAGTGTACATTAGTAGAATTTAATAATTTTGGTATATTTTAGCAAGATAACGTGTTTTGTACACAATCAGATGATGTGACATAGAACTCAAATGAAATTCAATGATTTAAAATAAAGGAATCCACGTTCACCCACATTAATTCTGTTTGAGTTGTAAAAAGTGTTCTTTTTTATGAAAAGTAGTTGAACAAACAATGTTGCAAATGGAATTAATTTTTCTAAATCAGTTTAAAAAATAAGAATTGTTTTTCAATAGTATATTGATTGTTTATCAATAATTTCTCAACAGTTTACGCAAACCGTGAATTTGAATTCAAAAATTGTAAAATTCTGAATTATTGGGTCACCAAGTGGCTCGTTAGCTAAGCTGGTAAAGTACTCGTCTAGGATTCGAGTCCCATCTGAGCACGTAAATTTTTTTCATAATTTAATTAATAATTTATCCATGCATAATGAGTTAGTTAATTTAAAAACCATGCAAATTAGATTCCGAAAAACTCAATATATGAAAACTGGAAAAGATGTAGAAGGACGCTCACTTTACGCAAGTTTTGTTGGACTTGGTACAATAAAAAAAATCTGAATCAAACTTGGAATTAAGAGAAATAAGAGAGACAATATTATGATTTTACATGCAGTTTTTTTTCAAAAACTTTTGAGACTTTGAAAAACCCCTTTGTATTTAGTCTTTGAAAATTATCTCAAACTTGATTTAAAATACAGAGAAAACTATGAGAGCTTTAACCCCAAATTATGGTGTTTAAACTTAGTTTTAAAAATGATTCCAAATCTTCACAAACCTCACCTCTCACAAATATCTCGTTAGAATAGAAGCAAGTTTTATCTATTTTTCTTAAAATCGTCACTTTTTTAAATAACAGATAGTTTACATAAATGCAGAAATATCCATAATGATAAGACACCAGACATTTGGAACAAATCTTTGGACAGAATATAAAATTCTTATACACTGTATTTTCCGGTAAGAACGATTCTTATTATCATTAAAGATCATTGATTAAACAAAATTCTAGATATTCTAGAAATTTAACCACAGGCTCATTTTATCATTGAAGCAAGCTTTCCAATAATAGCATGTTTGAGGGAGAGCACGCTTTGAATAATAGCAACAAACAACAATTCTAAGGGTGATATCCAAGGTATCGTTGAAACCAACTGATATGTCGCAAGTGCAAATCAATGATAATCAGCTTACAGTTGAACCGTATAGCTACGTTAGCTGCTTTTAACAAATAAAAAAAGTAAAGAAATTCCAAGATCGAAAGGGTCAATAATTTTTCTACAGCGAGCCCCATTTGAAAAGCCATTTCTTCTCAACTGCCTACTGCGATCAAAGAAAAATGATTTTCTTGACCATTTCAGACATGCATCAAATCGGCGATTACTTTTCTTTTCAACAGCAAATCAGCGGTCTAGTGGGGACTATGCACCTGAAAAGAAAAGTAATTGCCTATCTCGATGCGTGGGAAATTTTGTTTCCAGAAATGAAAAGCATTTTCCTTTGATCGCAGTACGCAGTTGAGATGTAATGGCTTTTCAAATAAAGCTTGCTTTACAAATTTTTTTGACCATTTCTTTCACAGAAATGTTTATTTTTCTTGAGTAGAACAGTATACTTAGCTTAAATTACTATAATTGATCTTAAAATCTCGAAGCTTGTAATAAGATTGGAATCATACTTAAAAGCCTAATCATTTGGTTTTATGATTGACTATACGACTACAAATAGATCAAACGAATTCTGCCTATTGTAAAACGTGTTTCGGTCAATTTCATCATCAAGAAAATAAATGACAAAAAAGGGTTTGGTAGTAGACACAAGACGTTTTTAAACTACGTATTGCTGTTGCATGTTAAACAATGATCATTCAGAAATTTCGAAAATATATATCCAACATGCAGTTTAACTATTATCTCATCATCTACTTTTCAAAAAATGTAGAGGGGGCCAAATCCACGTTTCGAAGGGGCCAGGCCCCCCCTGGCCCCTCCCTATCTACGCCAATGTAGATAAGCGGAAGTAAAATGGAATGATTTGGCAACAGACCAGCAGCGCTGAACTTGCTCGGCGTCGAGAATAATATTGTACCACGGACATGACTTCCTCATTGCTGGAAAGTGTTTTTTTTTTCGTTATAGATCTTTGATCTGCATTTCCAAACTAATAAATAGTAGAAAAAACAACAGCTAAAAATCGCATCGACAAGAACTTATATAGCGAAAATATCATTTTTTTTTTCTTCATGCAAAACAACTTTTACCAAAATAATTTCAACCGGATTACACTACTTCTCAAGAAATACTCAAAACAAACATAACGCATGTTCGTTTGGCTCACGCTTTGACAGCTCTCGCTGCTCGATTGGCTCACACATTGACAGAAATGTCAGCTTCCACGAGTCTCTCTTATAAAGGATCACTAATTAATACCAGTAACTAATTTAATACCAGTAAGTAATTTTCATTTGAAGTGCAATTTATGAGGTAAAGTTTTGCAAGATCGTAAAGAAGTAAGTTTGCTTTTGTAATATGTTTTTAGTTTATTGGCAGCTTAGAGCTGGCTTAAGAGTAGTTTATTTTAAGCATTTGAAGGATGCAGTTGTTTTGTACTGCAAATTCGTGTTAAATATGACATAAATATTTTTCTAGAGATTATGTTGTGAACTTGTCATAGGTACGTATTGAAATATGTGTGTTTTATTTTAACAAACATTTATTTAATTTTTTTATGTTGTAAAACATACAAGCCAAAACATTATAATAAAATAGAAGTCGTAAAAATAAGACCTTTGATCAATTATTTTAATAAAACAACAATTTTAAGCAAAATAAATCACAAAATTTTCATGAAACATGACGATTTGATAGTTTTGTGATGCACCCAATAAGTTTCCACGACATGGGTAAAATTCAAACAATGTTTGCATAGCCAATGTTTTATACCTTGTTAATATTTATTCTGACTTATTTTAAATGTTTTCTTGTTCGTCCTGTTATTGTTGATGTTGTTCCAAAAAAAATCATCGTTTTTGTTTAAATTCAGAAACTATTTTTAACAACTGATACTGAAAAATATAGGCATTAAAATAAAAACACATATGTACAGTATTTTTTTTATTTTGAATTAATTGAAAGTGGGAGAACACCAATTCAATCATTAATGTCATCCCAAACATACAGAAAACATTAAGTAGAACAAATCAAATGCCATTTTCTTCTCACTACTTGTTTCATTTCAAGGTTATGAATTTCTTTGTCTTTTCCAACTGCTTGATTTTGATGAATTATTTCCCTTTTTCGTTATTTTTTTTCCCTGCTGCACCTTCTTCGTAGCCTTCGTACGTTCTGCTGATTTTATTTGCTTTTCTTCCGCATGCATCGCCTTTTTCTCATCCCATTAAAAGCAATTCTCATTCGCTTTTCTTGTTCAAGTACTGCCTTTTTTATCATGTTCTGCAGACTTCATACTAGAGGTATATATTTCTCAGGAGCACATAAATGTACTGACGAGTCTCCAGCCAACCCGTCTCTCAGCTCATCGGAATCCTAGGACGGAGGCTCACGAAAATTCTAAAAGCGCGCGCTAGGTGATGTGCTCTCGGGGAGACTCGTTTCATGCGCTGCTCGGCGCTACGTCTCGCCATTGTAACTCTTGGATCGCTAGTCTTCGACCATATGATATAGGCAATCTAGACACCTGCATAACGAGGCGAAAATACTTGTAGAGGCTCTTCGTTATACTAAGCAGTTGGATACCGATGGCGAGCCGTAGCGCCGAGCAGCGCATGAGACGAGTCTCCCAGAGAGCACATCGCCAAGCGCGCGCTTTGAGAATTTTCGTGAGCCTCCGTCTAGCGCAGCACACTAGGATTCCGATGAGCTGAGAGACGGTTTGGTTGGAGGCTCGTCAGTACATTTAGGTGCTCCTGAGAAATATGTAACTCTAATTTTGAACAGCATATGTGACGGAGCGCATGAGACGGCAGTGAGACACATCTCAAGAAAAATGAGGCGCACCTAAAAAGGTCTCACAATGTACAGAGCGCCCGTGCGCTTGCAAGCAATGAGGCTCCTGCACCTGAGGCTACAGCGCGTGCACAGTAACTCTACTTCATACGCTATTCATCTATCTTTTTCTTTTCACGTTGGACTAATTTCTTTTGCTATTGTTCCACACGCTCCACTTATTTTTTTTTCACGTTCCTGTAGTTTCTTCTGTTCTCCTTCACCCATCACATTTTATTCTACGTTCCACTAATTTCCTCTTCTCTTATTCCTCGCACATTAGGGTGCCGGTACCAATGGTTGTAATGTACCAGTAGATTGGACTATGGAATAAAACGAACATTTTTCGATGAAAACGATATGTGCTATTTTTGGTAAATAGATCGTCTCTAGTTTAGCCGATTTGCCAAATTTCAGTTTTTTATTTTATCAAAAGCCATATAAATAATTAAGTTTATGCAAAAAATTTGCTCCCTTGCACCAGTAGTTGCCGTCGTTTTTCAGTACTGGATAATCAGGTGGAAGCAGTTTTGAAAATGGATGTATAAAAATGAAAAAAAGCTCCAGAGATGATCTTTATGCTTCATTCGAAAGATATTAGTTGCCGTTCCAAGGGAAAAATGTTAAAGCTGTGTAAATATTTACCATTCTGTTTAAAATTCCCTGTAGCACTAGCGCAACTACTGGAACACGTGTACCAATAGTGGCTCAAGCAATATTATGTTAATAAAATAGTTTTATCACTCTTTTTATATTTTTTCCCATATAGTAGAGATTTAAATCTTTCCGTTGGCGCCAAAAGATCTCTATTAGGGCTTTTGGTTTTTTTGTTATGATTTTTTATAGCTTAGGTAGTCCACTAATGGCACCGGCACCCTACTATGTTTTCTTCTCTTCATGAAGAGCAAAAGCTGGGTGGCATCTGAACCTGTACGAGATGAAGTTCATTTTTTGGAGATGGATTACTTTTTGTGAGCTTTGGCGAGGCTTCCTGTTAATATGAACAGAAGTCACCAAATCGACCAATTTAACATACCTGCTGTTCACCCATTAGCAATCCTACCGCAACCATTGCAAGGTTCCTATTCACAATTTATGTTTCCTAATCCGTTCTTAACATTGTTGAAGCTCCTTTTTTGTGCGTACCGATTACTGCATCTTTGACAGTCGTTTTTGAAATTTCGAAAGCATTCACAGCTTTGAGAGATGATTGACCATTATTATTAGGCACATAAACCAAACTTCACAATGACAAGCGATCACATTATGATTTTTATAATTTTAAAATCATGGCCTACTTATACTCAGTTAACGTTAACATCAACTAGAGTTACTGTGCACGTGCTGTAGCCTTAGGTGCAGGAGCCTCATTGCTTGTAAGCGCACGTGAGCTCTGTACATCGTGAGACCTTTTTTGGTGCGCCTCATTTTTCTTGAGATGTGTCTCACTTCGGTCTCATGCGCTCCGTCACATGTGCTGTTTGAAATTCAGCGCAATAATTGAAGTGATTACAAAAGTTTTCAACGAGGATCGAAATTGTAACTTTTGAATCGCGAGTCTTCGATCATATCATGTAGGCCATCTAGACACCTGCATGATGAGGCGAAAATAGCTGTAGAGGTTCTTCGTTACTAAGCAGTTGTTTCACAACTTGGATACCGATGGCGAGCCATAGCGCCGAGCAGCGCATGTGACGAGTCTCCCCGAGAGCACATCACCTAGCGCGCGCTTATAGAATTTTCGTGAGCCTCCATCTAGCACAGCACACTAGGATTCCGATGAGCTGAGAGACGGTTTGGTTGGAGGCTCGTCAGTACATTTATGTGCTCCTGAGAAATATGTAACTCTAACATCAACTCATCATTTATTGTAATCTAGGACAGGACGTGACAGCTCAACAAGGACTGCCCCGTTGTTTTTCAGCCGATAGCATTGACGATACAAAAGCCAGTGCTACCAGTATCCCTTCGAAGAAAATCAACTGAACAAATTAAAGTGTCAAAGCTCATAATTTGGTTGTTTCTTGCATGCTTCCTTCATTTAGTGCAATAGCGAATGCAAGCCTTTTTTTTAATTTAGGGTAATATTCAAAACCGGTGATATTTTTACAGAAAATTCACACAATTTCTATTATACTGCTCTCAATTAAGTATTTTTTATTTATTTTAGTATTGTTGGAGCACATGCGGTAAACCTAACATTGAATATAGAATGCTTTGTAACAAAAAGATTTCATGAAAAATTTCCTAACTTTTGATAAAAACTTTAACTTATGAACTAGCAACACGGCCGGGCTAGCAACAAAGTGCCCTGTTGCAATCCAACTAAACGATGTGAAAGTAGGCCTTTGTCAAAACGACCAATCAGAAGTGGTCTTTTTTGACAGGCAATAGGTTTCGTTTTTGTACTTTCACCTGACACGTCTTGTCTTAGATTGTAATTAGATGTAAATATAACATTGAGTTGGAGTGCGAAGAGATGAAGCAGCTATATCGTTCTCAAGAAACGCGTAAGTTCTTCAAGAAACTCAATGCATCCCGCAAAGGCTTTGTTCCGCGAGCCGAAATGTGCCGGGATAAGAATGGAGGTATCTTGACGAACGAATGTGAGGCGATTGAAAGGTGGAACAGGACTACGACGAACATCTTAATGGCGCAGAGGAGGAAGACCAAGGCAGCAGGAGGAATGGCTTCACCCACAATAGGTAGAGTTAAGGATGCCATCAAACAGCTCAAGAACAACAAAGCAGCTGGAAAGGATGATATTGGAGCGGAACTTATTAAAATGGGCCTGGACAGGTTGGCCACTTGTCTGCACCGATTGAAAGCCAGGATCTGGGATACAGAACAGCTACCGGGTGCATTATCGGACCCGTTTGAAACACGCAAAGGACTTCGACAAGCCGATGGTCTTTCCTGCCTCCTGTTCAATATTGCGCTAGAAGGTTTTATGAAACGGACGGGCTTGAACAAGAGGGCACGATCTTCAATAAATTCAGCCAGTTCATCTGTTTGCTGATGACGTGTATATTGTCGGAAGAACGTTCCAGGTGGTTTATGAACAGTATACCAGGCTGAAACGTGAAGCAGACCGGGTTGGATCGAAGGTAAATACGTCGAAGACTGCTAGCTAGAGGAACCGAGCGCGATAGACGCATGTTGATCGACGGGGATGAGTTCAAGGTGGTGGACGAATTTGTCTACCTCGGATCATTGATAACGTCGGATAACAACTGCAGCAGAGAAATTCGAAGACATATCATTGCCGGAAGTCGTGCTTACTACGGACTCCACAAGACCTTGCGGTCTGATAAACTTAACCTCTGTACAAAGTGTATCATGTACAAGACGCTGATAAAACCGGTAGCACTCTACGGGCATGAGACGTCGACAATGCTCGAAGAGGACCTGCGAGCGCTATAGGAGTTTTTGAACGACGTGTGCTTAGGACGATCTTCGGCGGAGTATGTGAGAATGGCGTTTTGGGGGAAAGAATGGACCATGAACTTGCGCAAGTCTACCGTGAACCCAGTATCCAGAAAGTCGCCAAAGCTGGAAGGGTACGATGGGCTAGAGAGGAGATCCTCAATCAATCCCTCAAAGAGTTCCACCAGAATCTCCGTTCAAAAATTGTATCAAACATTCTGTCAATTATTTGGTCTAAAACTATCTTCATGAAAATCGACAGTTATTACTCCTTCCCTGTATTTCCAGAATCTCCAGAATTCTTCCATAAAGTTCTCTAGAAAATCAGCCAAGGAAAGACAACATTTCCACATCTTCTCCAAACGAAAATTCTCTCTGAGTAATCGAAAGCAAACACCTATGAATGTGCAAGCAAACACCTTTGAATGTCATGGTGAGTATCGCTTCTTGTTTTCGTTCGACTGAACGATGGTTTCAAGTTTCAAAACACTTCGGGGACACTCCAACGGCAGACCAAAAACTTTTTGCGCACTTTTAATTTTGATTTATTCTGTTTTGCTCACACAACGCACCAATGGGTAGAAGCGATGTGCTCTGTAGAGGAACATGGCCTGATACGCACTGACGAAGTGAATTGACTCGAACCATTGAATCCTTGCAGGACCGATTTAATTTAAATTGATTGCCGAATGATGTTAAAATATGTTTATCCAACAGTAACAACTACAAACCAACTAATAGATTTTCCATAAATTTCCAGTTGTAAATAAAAAGTTTGTCACATTTTTGCTTAAATCGTAATCTTTTCTGAAGATTTTATTTACGAATAAGCGTTTCTATGCAATAGAGCAAACTCATGGAGAAGCTTGATGGTGACTCATTGTTCTCCATACTAAATGACTCCACCCATTCGGTCATTTTGGACCACCTTCGTTTTTCACAAAACTTCAAGACACTATTTGAAGATTGGAACTGTTTGTACTTTGATTGGCATTAATGCATCACAAATCCTAAAGAGTGACATTTTGAACAATTTTACCCTACTCGAAGTAGTTTGGCATACTCAATGGAACGGCATAACTGGTGGAAAAAATGGAATCTTTTTCCTTTTGTCTGAGATACGAAAAGGTTGTGGGAAGTACGATAACAAATATATTCGGTTACTGTACTTTCAACTTGTTAATAAGGGAAAGGTGCCTATTGGGCATTGTCAGCATATTGTAATAATAAAAAAAACTAGTTGCAACTTGCCATGAATTACAGTTACTGCGGAATTTCCATCACCGTGCCCCTATGCTATAGACTTCTCTGCACGTGATTTATTCATTTTAGTGAATAACTCGCACCGGCTCACTGTTAGTATATGAACGCAAATATGTGGGTGGTGTTGGGGGTGTAGTGGCTGCCAGTAAAAGCAAAAACACATTGACAGCGGTGGGATTCGAACCCACGCCATTTCTGACTGGTGCCTAAAACCAGCGCCTTAGACCGCTCGGCCACGCTGCCTGTACGAGTGTTTCATTGAGGGAATAAAATGGAATAAATCAAGAACGAAGACCGAATTCGCTACGCGTACCAATTCATACATGTGATAATGTGATGTGCTACATCGCGATAGTAAGCTCGTTCCCCTGTAAGCAGCTACGTTCTCTTGCGTTGTCACCGTTCACACTGACCAGTCAGTGCTACGACACGATACTGATGTAAAAATTGTAAAGAACGAATTGGAATTTGAATTGCGAAAGCAATTATTATGTATTAGGTCTACGCGTAGGCAAATGATATGGTGTAGTGATTTACACATATTGATTTTTTTTTTAATTTCTTTGTTAGTATCATTTTATTCATTACATTCATTTATTACTTCTAGGTGTTATGTAGTTGGCAACACTATCTTTCTAATTTGTTAAAACTAGATCTACGCGCCAACTGGAACAGATGTTTGTAGCACCCTCTCATATTTCAACTATTTTTTTTCGGGATTTGTACAGTTTGACTAGATAAGCTTCTTTGTACAAAATTTATCTGGACTCATTCATTTTAAAAAGGGCCAAACTTTATACCAGCTTTTTAAATAATGTAATCGAAAAACGACAAGTTATAAAAAAGGTGTTGTATCGATGAGTTGTAGATAATTGTCTAAGTTAAAAAAAATACAGTCGACTCTCCATATCTCGATATTTAAGGGACCATCGACTTATAGAATTACAGTCATACCTCGATATAACGTAACCTCGATATAACGTAATTTTTACCTTGATATAACGTCACTTATTTTGGCTTCCATTTATTTTTCCATTTTTTGTTAAAAACATGGTTTATGAACTACTATAAACCTTTTCTAAAATTCAAACACCAACCAATACTAAATCAAAGCAATGCAAGCGTTTACTATCACTGAATACAGTCATAAATCGATATCGAGTTAGCTATTAGCCAATGTTAAAACCAACATTTTGGCATTGTTGTACATTTGTGAACATTATTCTTCTTTATTTTTGTTGCGTTTACGCTCCCACTGGAACCAAGCCTGCTACTCACTTCAATTTTCCATTAAAACATTAATAATTGTTGATTTAGACTGTGCATTCAAGAAGACAAGATCAAACTCATATAAGATTTGTGTGTCGCCGGGCCATGCTGCCATCGCCGATTCATTTAAAGTATATTTGATAAACATTTTGTTTTCTTAAAAATGCTTAAGGAAATATTAAGCTATTGCTTTAGGAATTCCTACAAATATCTTTCAAACGATTTCTCCAAGAATTTTATGTTTCTTCTCGGATTTCAACTAAATTCATTCTGAGGGTGCCTCCATAGATTACTCCAATAATTTCTCCAGGGACTCATCTTAAACTATCCTGGTATTAATGTATTAAACTTAAAACATACAGTGAGTCACAGTGATAATCGTCCACCCTCATATTTTCCTTTCAAAGTTCTGTTATTATATATATAAAAAAGCTGTGGTTTTCTAATTCATACAATTATTTGGATATTTCCATTACTTCATTGTGGAACTGTTTTTATAAATATTAAAAACAAAATGGAATCGAAAAATAATAAAGTAAATTTAAACCTCAAATATAAGCCACAGTGAAAATCCTCCACCGATATCAATTTATAGTTGATCTAAAAGAATTGTCATTTTTTAGGTGTCAATCCATAAACTAGTATCGAGTAGGTAAAAAAAAAACTTAAAAACTTAAAACTATCCTGAGACGATTTGGCATAGATCGCACAAGTTTCTCAGTTTCAGTTTTAGCGATCTTAATCCACTCAATAGTAAGCGCACTTTTCAAAGTACATCTGCTCGTTATTTGATGTTTCCTGATTTAAACATCCAACAGATGCCACAAGTTCTCGATAATGTCGAGATTTGTAGATTGTCTCGGCAGATTGATGATTGATGGACATTTTTAACCAAGCTTTCGGTTTTGCCGCTGTATGTTGCAGATGTTTATCCTGGTAGATGTAATGCCCATCTTTTTGAGATAAGGAAGTTAGGTAAATTAAAAGCCATTTTTTACGCTTTCGATTCTTCTTCAATGAATCAAGATAGACGTATTGAGCCATGATCCCGTCGATAAAATGCCAGTTACTAACATCAGATGCTGGCATGAAGCCTCAAACTATCACGGAACTACTACCATGCTTAGCAGTTTCACAAAGATTTTTCATTTTCAGGTCTTCATTCGGTTTCCGGCAAACTATAACCCTGCCGTCAGATCCGAAAATATTAAACTTGCTCTCATCTGTGAATAGTAAGTGCTTCCAGAAGTTGAAATCCTTTCCAACGTGTGTTTCTGTAAACTCCATACGACATTTCACGTACTTCGGTGATACAAACGTCTTCCGACTTACAACTCGGCCATGAAACGTTATGTTTTCGAAGCACTCTACGCATAGTTTCTGGCTTTATGAGATACTTTTTCTGAGATACCTGCTTCTTGAGATACTTTTTCGCTTCAATTGCGAGTTTCGGTGCACTTATCTTGGGGTCAGCATCAACCTGGCGAAGAAGCTAACGCTCAACCGCTCCATTGATAATTTTCTTCAACGATGTTTTGGGTTTGATTTTACTTCAATGGTTAATTTTGTAGCGATTTATTATACTCTATACGGTAGTACACCCTTTTCCAACAAATTTGGTGATTTTCAGTTGATTTTTGCCATTTTTGTGTAGTTTTATCACAAGTTTTCTTATATCTGACGATGTCTGTTTATTTCGTCCCATTTTAATGGAAATACTCTAAAAAACTAAACCTTTTTTATTCTTGCATAGCAGATCGTGCTTGAATGGATGTGTGTGCGCGAGTTAAAGAAATGATATGAATGAAAACTTTATAATATTACCCCAAAAATCATGCATAACGGCAAGGTGGACGATTTTCACTGTGACCTTATTATTGATTATTTTTACAAATTTAAAGCTTAATTTATTCTTTTAATATTCAATGACTTGAATTGCATACAATTATCAAGACCCTTGCCGAACTAACGTAACAAGCCATTTAATTTGAATTCTTGTTCTATACATGAATAGTACGAATTACTTTTCTTGTAATGTTCAAGGTGAACGATTTTCACTGTGACTCACTGTATTCTTAAAATAATTCCGACAGGCAAATTCCAAAAATTCCACTAGGTAACCCTCCTGATATTCATGTTTAAAAATTTTTAAGATTATCTTCAGAAATGTACCAGGGATTCCACCAGATTTTTTTTTCAAAGCGATTTTCGAGATTCCTCCAAGAGCTTCTAGCAACATTTATTCAATATTGACTTAACGGTTTCCTTTTTAAGAATTCCTTTAGGAATGTAATCAGAAATTCGCATTCAATTCCACCAAGAAATGGTTCAAATATTCCTCCAGGAATTTGTCCAGAATATGTCCAAGAACGATATCTAATGAATTCCGGATTCTAGAAATTTTAAATACCACTATTTTGAAATTCTACAGGAAATAAAGAGGATTCAACTATGAATTCTTCAAACCATTCCGCGTATGAAACTTATTTTTATCCGGGGTATAGAGATTCATAAATTATTTCAGCATTTTTTTTATGAATTCTTCCAGCGCCCCTTTTAAAGACAAATTCAGTTATAATTCATAGAATGCTCAAAAAATTATTCAAAAAAAAATCGTCCAGGTAAACAATTTTCTCGGCATTTCTCCAGCAATTTCATTATGAATTTCTGCAAAACTTTCTCCAAATATTTATACAAAAACCATTCTATGTACTTCTTCAAGGATTCTATTTGAAATAAAATTCATAAATGATTCCATCAGGAATTTCTCAAGAAAGTTCTCAATGTTTTTTTTTTTTCATTGGGTTCTTAAAGTCATTCTTAAAGATATCGTCTAGAGATTTATCTATGGGTTTTTCATTACAAATATATATTATTCATTCAAAAACTGAGCAAGTTTCCCAGATCCCCCAGAGAATTCTCTTATAATAATGTCGATAATCCCACCACGTATTCGTTCAGAATCTTTTGCATGGAAAATTACTCAAAGATAGTTCTTGTTTTTAATGAAGTTTTCTAGTGATTTTTTCATGAAATCTGAAAAAAATCAAGAATTTTTGGGACATTCATTCTAAAATTATGTCAAGAAATTACAACAAGATTTGCTTTTGGAGTTTTACTACGAGCTCCTTATAACAAAATTCTTAAAGTTCCATAATTGCATGCTAGAAATGTTCATGGACTGCTCAACATTAACTATTTTGAAGATTTCTGAAAGATCTCATTAATGAATTTCTTTTATAGTTTCTCCGAGTGTTCAAGGATTCCACCAAAGATTTTTCCTGAATACATTTCTGTAATAGAGACGTAAAAATAAAAAAATAAAATAAAAAAAGAAACAAAAAATATCGAAAAAATATGTAAGATTCGCCGACAAAGGACTCCTCATACGGTCTTAATCTGGTGAACAGAATTCCAGACATGATTTTGTACACCGAATTAAGGAGTGTTATCCCTCGGCAATTGGCACACTTCAGTCGATGCCCTTCCTTGAACAAAAGGCAAATGAGACCATCCGACCAACTAGTAGGCATTTGTTATTTCTTCTGTTCTTTGATACGGTGAAGGAGTTCGTGCAGCTGCTCTTTTCCGTTTTTGAGAAGTTCGGCCGGGAGCTCGTCCTTCCCAGCAGCCTTGTAGTTCTCTAGCCCATTGATAGCTTTCTTTCCCTCATCTAGCGTTGGAGGTTCCACAGTTTGTTCATCGTCATCGATTTGGATTCTGTTACCAGATCCACTTCCGTAATCTCCGTTCAACAATGACTCGAAGTACTCTTTACACCTGGCGGCCACCACATGCACATGGCAGATGGCGCTGTTTTTCTCCGTACACCAATGACAGATTCGTAGAACCGTCGCATATCGTTCTGTTCTATAGCTTCTTGCGCTAGAGCAGCTACTGCCTCTTCATGCTCCTTGTTCTTTCTGCGATGAATCCGTTTTTCGGCTGCCCAGACATCTGGCTTCTTGCCAAGTTCTTCTCGTTCGTCATTCTCTGGCACTCCTCGTCGAACCAACCGTTCCTTGGTCTTCGTTGAGCAGTACTAACCACTTCTCGTGCTACTGTGCTCACTGCTCCGGAAATGGAAATTCAGGCAAATTTATCACTTTTTATTCTCATATGCTGCAAAACCATGTTCTTGCAACATACACCCGCCAATCAAAATGTTTGGAACTATTATCACGTTATTTTATTGTTTTCATAACATTTTTCATAATTAGAATTTTCATAACAACAATCTCCTGGTTTCCTACCCATAATTCCTTGTTGATTTAATCACATCTGATGATGTGATAAAATCAACAAGAGCAGCCTATAAATTGTGTTTGAATTATCTAAAAAATTAAGAGCACCGTGAAAATGTTGCACTTAAAACTTAAAATTGAACTTAGATTGTTTGAATTGGATATCAAATGTACGTTATATGCTTTTGGCTGTAAAAATGTTTCACTAGTTTTGAATATAATTGAAGAAAATTGGCATTGTGAGATATATTGCCCAAGTGGGCGTAATTGTGCCATGTTCTTTGCCAACCTTAGCGAATCCTTAAAAGCAGCTACGATAGCACTTATTCTACATTCAGTTTTTTATATTTATGGGGCAATTTTCTCCATAAATATGACTATATTGCTTAATGAAAAATAGATTCATAACGTTTACACAACAATGAAGACAAGATATAGTAACACATTTGATTCGCAGCTTGTAGATGATGATATATTCAGAAAAAGAAAAATCCTCTAGGAAAACATGTATTCAAATGAATTTTAAGAACCAATTGCTGTATTGATTTGACAAGATGTTCTTTGAAAGTTCATAGAATTGATAATTCATCTGAATGACTAAATTGTACTATTCTCTAAGGCTACGCTATTACATTAAAAATGGCGTAAACATTATTCTAAATGAAAAACGTTCAAGATAAATTCCAAATTCATTGACATTACAAACAAATTTAGGACTTATAAACCAATAACACATGTTATCTCATGTAATATCGTAAGGACGAAATACAAAACTAGCGAAAACACGAAAAATAGTGAAAACCAATACAAGACATAGCTTAGATTTTTCTTTTGTTAATAAGTGGACAAAGACATGTACAAATTTGTTAAACTTGGCTTAAATGCCCTCAATGTGATGTCTGAATGTTATATTTTTATCTAGCATGAGCCCTAGATACTTGACTTGTTTTTTCGGTTGGCTCCTTTCGCTTGGGTAGTGCTTTGCAAAGGCCGATTCATTTTTCTCGCGCTCGGGGCGTTTTTTTTTTCTCAGTTAACACTTTATTCGCGCGCCATCGGAGTGTTCAGTCTAGGATGGATTGCCACCTGATGAGCTCGTTTCATGCTTGTAATAGCACATTTGTACCATGGCATGTATTTTTTATGTATTTGTTGAACAAACTTGGGATAGTTCGACATTTAAAGTTGTCAAGTGCATATTCATGCTTTAAAAAATTTCGAGATTCAAACTGTATCGGAGCTGGTTCTCCGGACTTGTGGGGGGCACTCGCGGCGAATTTATCGTTCGGACGTGGGTTTAATTCCAGCTAAAACGCGGCACTTCTCGGTGAACAAAAACGTGGTACACTTGACCGTTGGTACTCGAAACTTTATTCGAAGCGATAGAGCGATGCGCACGGTTCGAGATGCTATCTAACAATGACCTATTGTTCAATATAGAGATGGTTCTGCCTGTGCTACTCTTCTCTGCTTTGTACAACAAAGCAGAGAATGAGTATCCTAACATTGGTGAAGATTAGGGTAGATTCGCTAGCTATAGTCGGGCCCTAACATCCCGCCCACCATTGAAATCCTAATTTCAATCCTAACTACTATCTATCGTGATTCGTTTTAAAATCTACTTAGAATATAACAAATTCAATTTTTTCATCAATTCAACACTTCAGCTTTCGGTAACTCAGTCTCCTGGACGGTTGTCGGGTTGAACTCAGTGTAGCTTGACCAACTGGGAAGGGTGATGCAGTTGGGATTGCACATCTCGATCGTAGGGTAGCCAAAGTCCAGGGTTCCTGCCAATACAGTTGACTTTAGGGCAGAGAAGACAAAAAAGAGCAAAGAAAAACAGATACTTAACTTGGGAGGAGACCATAAGGTCCCCTCCAATCCGACATTGCTTGTGTTGCTGGAACCTCGAACGATTAGCCGGAACTATGGAGCTTCTTGGTTCTCTGGATAATTGTCGGGAATAGGAAGGACACAAATGCGCGTGATTGCCCTCTTATAGATACCGTCCTTGGTACGGATGTTGACGACTCGGATGAGTCCGTCGTTTCCAGGAAAAACTTCGGTCACCCGACCGAAACGCCACTTCTGCGGTGGTAGATTATCTTCGCGGACTAATACCATCGTTCCGACGCGAATGTTATCGCGCTCGTGAGTCCATCGGGTACGCTGCTGTAGGCCCGAAAGATATTCGGACGACCATCGCTTCCAAAGGCGACGAAGATACTCCTGGATTACTTGCCATTGCGAAAGATGATTGCACGGCACCTCTTCGTAGGATGGCTCCAGGATGGCTGTGAGTGGTCGATGTACCAAGAAGTGACCTGGCGTAAGGACGTCCAAGTCTTCAGGGGAATTGCTTAGTTGGGTTAGAGGCCGGGAGTTTAGAAGTGCCTCAATTTGCGTGATTAACGTTTGAAATTGCTCGGTTGAAACCAATGCGTTCGCGAGCGTGCGGTGAAGGTGAGTTTTAAGGGATTTCACCGCAGCTTCCCAGATGCCACCGAAGTGCGGTGATCGCGGTGGAATGAAGGAAAATTGAATTCCCTCGGCAGAGCATCGGCGGGTGACATCCAAGCGATTCTGCTGGGTGCGAAACAGGTGCAAGAATTCGTTTAGTGTTCGCCGCGCTCCAACGAAGTTTGTTGCATTATCGCAGTAGATGGTCTGCGGAACTCCTCTGCGTGCAGCAAACCGTTTTAGAGATGCAATAAACGAATCCGCAGATAAGTTGGATACCAACTCTAGATGTATTGCCTTGGTTGATAGACACACGAATACAGCAACAAACGATTTCAACGGCGCAGCTCTTCGTGTTGGTGGCCGCAGGTAGAATGGTCCACAGAAATCCACTCCGGTGTTCAGAAACGGTAAAGTTGGCGTTACTCTAACAGGAGGCAAATCGGCCATGATCTGTTCAGCGACGCTGGGTCGACTGCGGAAACAGGTGACGCATTCGTGTGTAACCTTTCGCACAATATCGCGCAACCGAAGAGGCCAGTACTTGGCGCGAACGGTTGCCATCAAAAGAGTTGGTCCAGCGTGGAGATTATTATAGTGGTAATATTGAACTACTAGTAGAGTGAACGGATGCTTGTTATCTAGGATAATTGGATGCTTCTGTGCGTATGGGACAGCTGCGTAATTAAGACGTCCTCTTGTACGTAGCACACCATTCACGAGCACTGGAGATAAGGTCTTCAACCTTGATGTCGACTTCACTTGACCAGTGGTGCGGATAGAATGCAGATCCTCCGCAAAAGATTCTTGCTGGGCCAGTTTGACCAAAGCGATTAATGCTTCTTCCAATTCTGCTGTTGACAACGGTCCTGTTTTTCTGGTTTCTTTGTTAGGATCCTTTGCATTGTTGCAGAATCTTCGCATGTAGGCTATCAGTCTGACAAGACTGAAGAGGGACGATTTAACCGTGAAAATTGTGCTTTGGACGACTGTTGGCAGCGAAACCGTGGGTCTATCCTGGAGCTGTGTAGAACTAAAGAGGTCATCGGAAGTCCGAACTAAATCGGGCCAAAAGCGGTTAGGTTGCTGCAACCACTGGGGTCCTTGCCACCACAGCATGTGATCGACAAGTTCCATTGCTGACATGCCACGCGATATTACATCTGCTGGATTGTCGATGCCTGGAACGTGTCTCCAACTTCCAGAAGCAGTAAGTTGCTGGATTTCAGCTACTCTGTTTCCAACAATTTTTTTTTCCAGCGAGATGGTGAAGCGGACAGCCAATGTACGACAATTGTTGAATCCGTCCAGAAGAACGGACGAACTTGGTTTTTAAGACTGCTTTCCACCTTCTGGAATAGATGGCTTAGTAGTAACGCTCCACAAAGTTCTAAACGTGGTAGTCGAATACTTGGATCAAGTTTTTCGGTTCCTTTCGGTGCAACCTTTGACTTTGCTGTCAGAAGGTTAACCGAGACGATTCCGTTGGGCGAAATCGTGCGGATATAGATGCATGCACCGTATGCACTTTCGGAAGCGTCGCTAAACCCATGCAGCTCAAGGTTGGCTGCATCTAGGTGCGGTGCCGCCCACCGTGGCACAGTGAAAGTATCGAGAATTTCAAGATCCCTTCGGAAGGACTTCCAGAATTGTTGTTGGTGGTCGTTCAAAGGTATATCCCAGGAAACCTTGGATTTCCATAACTCTTGCATGAAAAGTTTGGAGCGCAACACGACTGGTCCCAACAGACCTAAGGGGTCGAACAAGCGTGCTGCCTCGGACAATACCAATCGTTTGGTTATAGCGGCATCCTCAGTCCACGTAGGTATTTTAAAGCGAAAAACGTCGTCAACTGGCTGCCAAAGCAGTCCCAATGTTTTCACCGGCGATGTCGAAGAATCTAGTTCCAATAGACTCCGATCTTCCCGAAGTTCTGGAGGAATGTTCTGTAGAATTCTCGGACTATTGGATGCCCATTTATGCAACTTGAATCCAGCTGAACTCAAGAGATCGATCAGTTCCCGGCACAGCGTGATTCCTTCTTCTTCTGATGCCACTCCACCAAGCAAATCATCAATGTAGAAGTCCTTGGACAGCGCCTTTGCTGTTTTGGGGTGAGTCGATTCGCCGTCCGAGGCAAGTTGCTGGAGACAGCGGGTTGCAAGGTACGGAGCCGACGCAGTACCATATGTGACTGTCAGCAATTCGTAGGTTTGGAGCGGTTCCGAAGGAGAAGAACGAAACACTATGCGTTGCAAAGGTCGATCGGCGGGAGATACTAGCACTTGCCGGTACATTTTTTCCAAATCGGCGACAATGACAAAACGAGGCATTCTAAAGCGGAGGATGATGCTATACAACTCGTCTTGCACAACTGGACCCACTATTAGCGCGTCGTTCAACGAGACACCTGTGTCAGAAGCGCAAGAGGCGTCAAAAACGACACGAAGTTTAGTAGTGACATTCTCCGGACGAACGATGCAATGGTGAGGCATGTAATAAGTTTTCTCTCCAGGATTCAAGATTTCTCTACTGGCGTCGATCGGTTCCATATGACCCAGCTTAACATATTCCTGAATGAAAGCAGCATATGCATCCAAAAGCGAAGGATTCGCATGTAGTCGTCGCTCCAGGGACTGAAAACGACGAACAGCTACAGTTCGTGAATCTCCCAACTTATCAAGAACATCAAGATTCTTCGGCAATGTAACAACAAATCTTCCGGAGGAATTCCGGGTTGTGGTGGCAGCGAAATGAGTTTCGCATTTCCGTTCTTCCGGTGAGAGGGTCTCTTTCGAATGACACGATTCAATCTCCCAGAAACGAGTTAGCTGTTTATTCAAATCGGCGTTGCTGCACACAAGCGTAAAGGCAGATCTGTTCACATCCATTTGGTTGATGTTTCCGGAAACTATCCACCCAAAAACTGTTTCCTTCAAGTGGGGTAGCTCTGGCCCGAGGTCAATAAAACCTTCCAGTAGTAGACGGTAATACACTTCTGCTCCGATGATGGCATCGATGCGATTGGGTTCGAAAAAGCATGGGTCCGCAAGCTCAACGAAGGGAGGAATATTCCAAGATGCTATCGACAACTGATTTGACGGTAAGATTGGCTTGAACTCCGGCAGAATATGGAATTTGAGATCAACAGCATAATCCGTACAGCGTGAACGGATGTTAGCCATCGTCGATTGCTTCGATACGGCTGCACTAGGTCCCACACCTTGGAGGGAAAGCGGATCGTTCTGCCGACGTAGGTCCAATTTCTGCGCCAAACGTTCACTCAACAGATTTCTTTCGGAGCAACAATCCAAAAGCGCTCTGGCGAACTGAACATTCCCTGAACTGAAGCTATCTTCACAACAGCCGTTGAGAGGAGCACCACACTACTATCGGCGGTTGCACTAGCAGGGAGAGCTACTGGCTGGGACGTTGAGGGACCGGCCATGGGCGCGGTGGCGAGAGTTTGCGATTGCGAAGATGCGGAATTGTTCGAAGGTGCGATTGCAGGTTTGCTTTCAGGAATAGTGGGCTTAGTGGGTTGCGATTGCGATGGCTCTTGTCCTTGGCTGGAACTGTTGCTTGTTGGGCGCAAGTGCAGCATCGTATGGTGCTTTTGGCCACAAACACGACAAGCTGAGCTAGGGCAGGCCCGTACCAAATGGGAAGAGGAAAGGCAGTTAAGACATAAACCAGCTTTTTTGACTGATTCAAGTCTTTGGGAAGGACTCATGTGGTTGAAGGATTCGCACTTGAAAGGAGAGTGTGAGGATTTTTGACAGTGTGGACAAACTTTTTTGGGAGTCGTGGTTGTTGTGAGCGTGGACCCAATTTTAGATTTGCTCACATTTTTCCCAGGGTCTTGACGAGATTCCAACCCTCGCAGCTTCGAGAACGACAGAGGTTGCAGCGTTGCAAGGTGGTCCCGCAGAAATTTCACTAGCTCCTCGTACTTTGGGGCTTCACGGGAGTTGTGAGCATGCTCCCAATGCCTTTGAGTTTCGGCATCGAGACGGGAATAGAGAAGATGAGCTAACAGGTGAGACCAACCCTTGGTATCCAATCCAATTTTCCGCAGTTGCATGAGGTTGCGTTCGTAAGTATCGATGAGACTAACGAGTGCTTCATACGATTCCCGCTTGATGGGTTCAGCATTCAGAAAGCTGTCCATCAGTGTCCGAGCGAGTATCTTTTTGTTCTCGAACCGTTGCTCGAGCATTTGCCACGCAACCTCGAAGTTTGCCGCAGTTAGTTCAATAGACTCCACTAACGTTCTGGCTTCTTTGGTGAGCACAGACAACAGATAATTGATCTTATCGATCGGTGAAAGTGAAGCATCTTTGCCGATCATGCTTTGGAAAGCATCACGAAAACTCAACCAATCTCTCACACTACCGTCAAAGGGAGGAATTTTGAAAACAGGGAGTTGAACTCGGGAAGCGATGGTTTGGTAGGGCGGAGAGGAAGAAGAAGAAGAAGCTGCAGCTATCGGATTGGCTCGGTGTGATGTGAGAAAGTCTTTCACATCAAAGTACCGGTTTTCAAAGTCCAAACGAGTCTGTCTATTGGCAGATTCGACGTCTTTCTTGAGTTGCTCCTCCTTACCCTCAGCATCAGCGGACAGTTTCAAATCCTGTTCCTGTCTCGCCTCAACTTTTGCACGATTATCTCGAAATTCCTTGAACAGACGTTCCAAATGCTCCAAACGGGAAGCAACCTTCCCTTTGTCTCGCTGAGCATTGAAATTTTCAACAAAGGCCTCCACATTAGCCATGGAGTCCAAATATCCACGCTCAATCTTACACAATTCGCGCAATGACGCCATTTTGGTTATTGCCAGATATTAATTCAAGTCACAAACCCGCTCAATTTCCAAAAGATGTAGCTTAGTCGATTGCCCAAAAAATCGTTGAAATCGCAAACAAATTCCTTATTTTCTATAGTGAAAGTCGCATGCAAACTATATTTCTTTTTAGAAATAATCGTACCTTGGTTGTCGGTGTACTCACGCTGCCCTTTAGTATGAACTGTCCCAAGTCACACCAGGTTTGCCAGATACAGGAGGAAGGGGTTGGAATGCGCCGTGGAAACGCCAAAAAGCTCCGTGTTTCTGGGATGATCCGTGGCTTGGAAACAGGTTCGGGGAGTGCTTCGTGAAGCCCAAGCAGGACAGTTCGGTTTTGCGTCGTCCGATAGATTTAGCTCATGGTTTCGCGTTTGTTTTCGTCGCTGGAGTTTTTTTTTTTGTTTTTTTTTTTTTTTTTGTTTTTTCCTGTTTTGAAGCGTCTTGCTGGGTAGTGCTTCGTGAAGCCCAAGCAGGACAGTTTTTACATTCAGAAATCGAATAGTGAAAAGTGAAAAATGAAAAAGTGATTTGTTTGATTTGTGTCCTCAGTACTGTTGGTTTTTGGCTGCCCTAAGTTCACCGAACCATCCGGAAGTGACAGGCAGCACATAAATTTAGAGAATCAATCCGGTGAGTTTGTTCCAGTATGATACTTTTTCTTTTGTGAGCCTTCCGGATCGTTTCTGTCCGCGTCGTGGAACTTCTGATCGTTTCTTGAACGGAAAATGTTATTTTCGGAGTTTGATAATTATTTTCAGATTGCGCATTCTGTCCGGGCGGGTGTTACACGCAACTGACAATCGGGTGTGGATGCTTTTTAACCGTTCGATGAACCTGGAGGGATCGATTCTGCTTTTCGTATAATTTTGAGCAGAAAAACCGACTGTGTTATCCTAGGGTGTTTAGTTCGAACGCGCTTCCTTTCGTTTTTCGATTATCTAAAAATACAGTACCACCCAGTGCAGTTTTTCAATGGGCACAATACAGTTTTTCAATAGGCGTGATTTTTTTTTTACGCGTATCGTTATTTTATACAATCCGATGACCTTGGAGGGATCGGTTTTGCTTTTTACTGGTTATTGAGCAAAAATATTACTGCACAATCGACAAGCATTTCGCGAAATACTATTTATACTATAAATAAGCTATTGTTTTCTCTTTTGATTGCCGGCATTCAAAAGATTAATTTGAAAACGCTTAAACAACAAATATTTATGGTCTATCGCCAGCTTTCTAGGCGAATCCTGACAATATACCTTCCCCAACCTCCAACTCCGTAGCACTTATGAGGGTGTCGCTGAGTCGGTGGCCTCTCATTAAGTAAGTGCTATACAACATTTCCTTCCCCTATCCCAAGTTACGGTAAAGATGGGCGTGGCCGGGAATAGCGATATTCATGCTTTTAGTATTCTTGTTTATGATTTGAACAAGGTATACTCCCCTGCCTTGTTCTTGAAAGTAGTCAGGATGAGATTATTAAAAAGAAACATGAATGTTGCTAGTATCCAATCTACGAAGTATACCGTAACTACGCTAACGCTAACGCTATCCGTGGCTTGGAAACAGGTTCGTAGAATCACTTCAATACTGCTAACGGATCCGCTAACACCGATACAGCATACGAAGCCGACGCCACCGACAAAAGGCAGCACAAAAGACACCACGCTGATTGTGGTATTATCACCACACACAATAGATAAATTTCTTCGCCGACCTTGGGCCACTAAACCGCATGAATCCGGCTCCTCGAAGGACCATAAATGTATCGGAGCTGGTTCTCCGGACTTGTGGGGGGCACTCGCGGCGAATTTATCGTTCGGACGTGGGTTTAACTCCAGCTAAAACGCGGCACTTCTCGGTGAACAAAAACGTGGTACACTTGACCGTTGGTACTCGAAACTTTATTCGAAGCGATAGAGCGATGCGCACGGTTCGAGATGCTATCTAACAATGACCTATTGTTCAATATAGAGATGGTTCTGCCTGTGCTACTCTTCTCTGCTTTGTACAACAAAGCAGAGAATGAGTATCCTAACATTGGTGAAGATTAGGGTAGATTCGCTAGCTATAGTCGGGCCCTAACACAAACCTTTGAATAGTTCGATGATTAAGATGTCGACGCATTGATAGATAATTTTTTAAACAGAGGTTACATGAATCGCATCACTTACCAAGGTGAATCCTGATCAAGTAGCTTTTAAGCCCTTCCACTAACAAAACTCATTCCAGTGACAACCATGAAGATGCAGAGGTATACTCGGTCTTTAATAACAATGGATGTCACGCTAACTTTCCTTAACACAATTGGTCATAAATTAGCACAAAATACACCTTTCGTACATCATCGCTGTTTTGGTTCGAATGTACAATACTGAATATCATACACCTTTATGATAGAAAAAGCGCAAGAACGGAAGGCTTTTAAAACATCTTTTTAGTTCAACTGGATGTTTTACAATACCTATTTCATACTTCTCATAGCATTCAAATTTGTTATATCGAAGTTATGTCATACATCATTATAACCATTAAGTTAAAATCAAGTTATCAAGATGTAATCTGGCATGCAAAAATACAAGCGCACATTGTGTATTGTTGGAAATGTTTTGACAGCTGGAAAAAATAAACAAAAATGAAAAGGATTAGTCAATGAATTCAAGTGCAAGTGCCGTGATAAAAAAGGAATGTCTTGGTGCATAAAATTTAATTGGGATTTTTTTATCATGTTCAGAGTTGGAAAATATAAGGTGAGTTTCGTGCATAAAGTGTATGTGTTTTTTATGTGCGGTTTCAGATTTCTGGTGAAACGGAGAGTTGTACTTACTGATTATTCATGCGCCGCTTATTCATGTGCAGTTGCTACATATTTCTTCGTAAAATCTAAACGGTTGTGTCAAATTTTCGTCAGATCGAACAACCAAGAAACATGGTGAAATTGACCTTCAGCGCACAGTGCGGGTCAAAAAGTTTTGTAGTGGTTATTTGTTTTTGAATCGATGATAACTTAATTGATTTGTATATTTTGAGTATGTGATACTAGAAACATTAACATTAACATTAACATTAACAACTTTTTCTTGACTTGCCATGCTTAAAAACGCAAGTATTTCAATTAATTCATATGTCATCATTTTCTTGAGCGGTGCTGTTGCATGGCCTTGCTTTGATTGTAGCCATAGAAAAACAGGTATTGGAATGTTTTAAATAAGTATCAAATATGCGTTTAAAACAACAGAAATAAAAAAATAAACATGCTATTTTACTCATGGTAAATGTGAACATCGTCATTGAGACAAAAAAATCTTTTTCATCGGAAAAAATCACAACATCTGACAACTTTTTTATTTCGTGCATTATTAATTGAAACATTCACTTTCATTCATTTTCCCCTTTCCGCTTGCATTGATTACCATTTCGCATAATGTTTCTTTGCATATTTTGTTTTGCTTCACAATATAAATCTCCGCATCAATCTTCGAAGAAAAACTGAGATGCCGAAGAGAAACTAAGATGCTAAATTTGTTTTTCGTTTGACAGAAAAAAGCATTATTATAACATCATAATCACAACATTTAAAACAGAGATGTATACAATACGTTTTCGTATACAGCTTTATAACTAAGTTACATCAGCTGAATTTTGGTCATCGTTAGTGTTTTAGCTAAGTTTTACATACAAGAATCGAACAGAAATATAACGTAAATATGATTTCTGCGCTTGCCTAATAGATATGCTTCCCTAAAACATCATCCAAACGGTATTAAAGCAGAAGATGTATTGGATTTTATCTTTAACACCTGAATATAACAAAATTTTCAGAGAGCTGACTGAGAAGATGTTTTATGTGTTACTTGGGTTCCCTTCCCCGATGAACGTTATTGACATTACTAATTTCAGAGTTCTCAAAAATGTACATTGAAGATGGTATGCTATTCCCAAGCTACATCTGTTGGTTCCCTGTATCATTTTCGATTATTCTGGTCAATCACGGAGTAGCAACTACGAATTGTACGGTCATCAATGCTCATGCTCATGAGCCCTAGATACTTAACTTCGTCTGACCAATTTATTGGAACCCCTCTCATCGTGACAACTTGTCTACTTGCAGGTTTCAATTAAAGAGATTTTGCTTTATGTGGGAATTTTATAAATTGAGTTTTGGAAGCATTAGGTAAAAGCTTAATTTTTTGCAAGTATGAAGAAAAATATCTGAGCTTTTTCGAAATCTACTACAGATGACATGTAGGCTTCGTTTATTGGCAGAGAGGCCTGTGTCATCAGCAAACAAAGTTTTTTGATATCTTTGAGGTAACTCTTGCAAGTCAGATGTAAAAATATTGTATTATATTGGTCCCAAAATGCTGCCTTGAGGGACATCAGCCCTTACAGGAATTTCAAACTAGGAGTTCTGATTATTAACCTGAAGTGTACGATTTGACAGATAACTTTGGATTATTCTAACAATGTATGTTGGAAAAATAAAGTTTTTTTTTTATTTTACTATCAACCTTTTTCTATATCTAAAAGAGCGAGACCAGTATAAAAGCCTTAAGATTTGTTGGAACGAATCAAATTTGTTACACGTGAAAGTTGATGAGTGGTTGAATACGAATTGTTCATTGGCAAAAATTGAATTTTCGTTGATGTGGACCATCATTCTGTTTAAAATAACCTTTTCGATAAGTTTACTGATGAAGGAAGGCAAGTTGATTGGATGATAGCTAGAAGCTTCTGCAGGATTTTAGTTCGGTTTTAAGATCGGTACGACCTTAGCATGTTTCCATTTGTCAGGAAAATATACCTACCGAAAACATTTGTGAAATATATCAACCAGGAATAATAAGCTACTCTCTGGAAGTTTCTTGATGAGGATGTGGAAAATTCCATCATCTCCAGGTGCTTCCATATGTTTCAAAGTTATAGAAATATTCAGAAAGCCCATCAGGGTCTAATGAGAGATTTTGCCTAATCAAAAATATATCTCAGTTCAAAAATACATTTTCAAAATTTCGTTTTCTAAGTTCCATATGATTTTCATGTCATGTATGTACTGTGCATTGAGAAGGCAAGTATGCAGTATTTTATGATAAAGACTACATCACAACATGCTCCATCCAGACAATCATTTCGATTAACGAAACAAAATCATTCTTTTGTGTTTGGATGCAGGTTTCAAATAAGTTTAAATACTAATTGCGTTACATCATTACCTGTTAGAAAATTGTACAGCGCAACCCTTGGAACGATTCAAAAAGCGAGCATTCCAATAATGAACTCGTTTTTTCAATGAAACCAATGTTGTACTACATAAGTACTTTCTACATCCATCTGCGTCCAAGAGCAATCCTATGAATGACCCACATTTCCAATTCACGTGATCCCATTGAAGCTTCCAGGAACTCAACGGCAAGCAGAGAAATATATGTTTTTACGCTTCATCCTGTGTACTGACCAAATTGAATATACATTTCCCATATTTTCCCACATCCTTTTTTACGCCATCCCAACAGAAAACATCGTTGTAAAACCAACTCCCAGCGGCAATGATGATAATCTCTCGTACGCTAACGTTTTCACGAACCATGAAAAGCCAACTCCGCACTCTCAAAATGTTCTTTTCTTGTTTTTCGTTTCATTCCATACCAAACAACCGAACACACATACACGCCACGACCACCACCACAACCCCCATCATCTATACATTTTCCCTTGGAATTTCCATCCGGTGCGGTCAACATTGGTCATCCCGCCCGGTTTCCCCGGAAAAACCTGGACCGATGTCAACAACCATTTCGGCGCAACTTTCGCTGCTTGTGTACAAATACCCAAACTTCGGCTGGTACCCGTAACCGTGGTCGGGATCTGTGCTTTCGTCATGTTGTCAACTGCCCGCGGCGGTTCATGAGCACACAATTTTCCAACTCCACACACCAACGCCGAACAACCAAAACGATGGATCATCCCGGTTCCTGCTGCAGTTGGACTTTAATGATGTCGACGATGTCGAAATCGATGGCGAGAAGTTTCACGGTGCTTTTTCGACCAATGATGGCAACAGCATCAAGAACAACAACGCAACAAACAGAAACCAGCAACAATGACGTGCGGCGGTCAACTGCCCTTCCACGGCCAGAAAGCCGTAAATCGAATTCTATCCCACAGTCATCTACCACACCATCTACCATTGCTGTGAATGAGCCGGGTCAGGGGGGTTTAGAAACAATTTAGGTTAAATTAATTTAGGATCAGCTCAGAGCTCGATTGTCGGTGCCTTCTGTAGAGATATAGATAATATATAGATATTTGATAGGTGAGCAATAAATTTTCAGTCCTTTTGGGAGATTTATCCGTAGTGTTGGCTTTGTTCGAAAATTGAAAGGGATGCTACATGCCAAAGTTTGATTCCGATACAAAACGGAATTGTTTATTTTCTATTTTCTCCCTGGAGAAAATATCATTGCAATGGCAATAACCTCTCTAGGTACAAAATTCATCATTGGCGTAGAAATCCAGAATCATCCAGGCCCCCCCAGAAATTTTGATGATACTAAAAATAAAAAATAAATTAACATGAAGGAAAATCTTATGTATCAGATATATGACTCTTGTTATAGACAAAAAAATCTCTTCAGAAGTTACGTTATTTGAGAGAAAACCTCGCTTGGTTTTCACAGCATCAGCGTGGCGGTTCTGACTTCGTAGAATCGTGCGACAACCGAAAGCTTAACTGTCCGACTTTCGAACGAATGATTTTTGTTAGAACTAGCTTCTTGTTACATGCGATGAGCGCAATTTTTCGGAGATGGCCGTTGCAAAAAATACCGTGATACAAAAAAACGTAAATATCCAGGAAACATGTTTCCCAAATTTTTTTTTTTTTTATCCAAACAATGCTGTTACAGCATAAAGCAGCATATTCACTGCATTCTGATTTCTCATTTTTTTCGAGGATACCCTGCTCGAGGTGTCCGGTGAGGATGATTTCCCCTTTGAGAACTTACTAAAGAAATCCATAAATTAACTTCAATTCGTGTAATGACCGAAAAACAAAATTGGTAAAATAGACAACATTACTAAAGGAATTTCTCAGACAATACATAGCGGGATTTTTTTTTTAAATAAGACTTAACTTTTAAGAAATTTAGGCATGACCAAGTTTTCTTCAGTCGAATAGCAGAAATTTAACCTGGTGTGAAAAATGCAACAAAATCGTTCATTCCAGCTATAAATTCCCTCTTTGATGTTGATTCAACTTTTCAAGTATTTTCGCATGAATAAATGTATTGCTATATTATTTCAGGAAAACTTATTATTTCATAAACTATTTGATTAGTTTTCAACAGATTTGTAGTAAAATTTGTCATAAAACTTTTTGATATTCTTTATAGAATTATTCTTTATAGAATGGTCATGCATTCCTTCTAGGTCTACTTTTTATTAGCAAATTGATTCCGGAATATGCTCCCGGATTTACCTGAATAATGTTAATTATTTTTTCAAATGTACATTTTCCTCTCGTATTTCCTCCAAAAAATCATTGATTCTGTCAAGTCTAATTATTAGACTCTAATACAGAGATATTTCGCTGGAAGTTCTACTAGAAATTCTTCTGTAAAATTCTTAAAAAAGTTTTCCCACAAATTTTATTACAAATTCTTCCGCGAAGTTCATCAAAAGTCCTCAAGAAATGTTTCAAAAAGAAATCACAAATTGCGTCATAAATTCTCCTATGTTTTTTTTAGAAATTTTGCTTCAAATTCCCGGATTATTCAAGAATTGAAAAGATTTTTTTTTTAAATGTCCCTTGCCTTCGAATCCTCAGAAGAAATTTGTTGAAAAACGCCAGGAAAACTTTTGCTCCCAAATAGACCTGTACGCCGCCACGCCACGCCGCCGCCGCCGATTCATTTCACGTCACGCCGACGCCGATTGATGTATCGGCGGCACGCCATACGCCGGTCGGCGTTCCGCCGCCGATTTTGTATTTTCACGCCGAGTAATATTCCAGCTCGAAAAATATAATAGTATTTGAAAAAGGGCCCAGGAAATATTTAGGCCTTACAGGGCAATTTTACAGGACATCGTACATATAATGCGTCATATGGATTTCTTCAAGAATGTCTTCAGAGAATTCATTTAATTCACCAGTAGGTGAATTCCGGCGCACATTTTCTTCGAAGAGAAGAAATTTTCTTCCATAACACACTTGCAAGAAAATTTTCTTTTCTTCGAAGAAAATACGCGCCGGAATTCGCCTGCAGGAATTGTAATACAGATTTGACCAACCGATTCCTTTTTGCTGTTCGCGAACGTTCACTTTAATATTTTTGCGTCATGCAACTTTTTTACCAATAGTTGAATGTATGAAGATTATCATAGTGAAAAAAAACAGTTGGAAAACAGTATTTTACTTTTGGTTTTTCGTATGACTTTCTTCCGATATTTTTTGTTTCGATATATCGAAAGATAAAAATATCGAAAGGATTCCAAAACACAAAATTCTATATTGTTGCGTAGGTGTTAACTATTTTAATGCTTTGTAACGTTTATGATGATCATTATTCATTTCTTTATTGGATTGAAATATAAATTCTGTCAAACATATCAATTTGAGAAGTCACGAGCAGGAAAAAGGAACTAGTTGATGAAACTGATTCGATACATCGGAACGTCCCTATTCAGATTGCATCGAGAATCAGAAATCTGATAATTCCTTTTGGAATATCTTCAGAAATTCTTCAATAAATGTGAATTTGTTCAGAATTATTTTCAGGATTTTTTTTCTACAGATTTTTTTTTTTCAAATATAAAGTTTAAGTATTTGTCCATAAGCTTCTGTATAAGTTACAATAGGAAATCCTTCAAGAACACCTCCGAGTTTATATTCAGGAGTTTATTTCATGAAATCTCTTCAAGGATTTTTTTCTATATGTTTTCATTGATTCCTCTAGTAATATATTTTTCTGGAACACTTGCATTTTTATTCGGATCTTCTTCAAGGATTATTTTTGATATTTCTTCATGAATGCTTTTGAAAACGTTCCAAAAATTATTCCTGGAATTTGTCCATGCATTTCACAAAAAATATCTTAGAATTCTTCCAAAAACTTTCCAAAGATATGTTTAGATATATCTTTGTAAATTTCTGCACGCAATTAATCAAAAATTCTAGATCTTTTCCAACAATTACTCCATACGTGCCTCTAGTGACATCTAGAAATTAGTTAAAGGAATACACAAAGAGATCTCTTCAGTGATTCTGCCAAAAGTTTTCCATTTTTTTTTCCTCAAGAGATTCTTCCAAGTATGGCTTGAATAAAGAATGCTTTAATTTCTTCAAAGAATTTATGCGGAAATAGGACACCTCTTGGAATCTTCAGAAAATTAAAAAAAAATCTTCATCAAGTTTTTTCAAGGATTCTAACAAATATTTCATCAGCGATTTCTACAAATAAAATGTTCAAGCATTTTCTTACATATATCTCCTCGAATTCTATCTGGGATTCCTCCTCGGCCCTCACCATGTATTCACCTTTGTTAAGCTGTTCAAAGGTTGTTCCAGAAATAATTATCGGATTGCTCAAGTGATTTCTTCGTAAATAGTCTAAGAATTCCACTGCTAATTTCTTCAGAGATTCTTTCAAGAAACTATTCATTTTTTTCAAGAATATTACTATAAATTATTGTAAGAGTTCTTTTTAGAATTCCTTAAGAATCGTTTTTAAGATTCCTGCAGAAATTACTTCTATGATTCATTTTACCTATCAAATGCGTGAGAAAATATCGTTTGTGGGCACCTGCATGATTCGCTTTGCATTTGGAAGAGTTTTGTCGCACAAATGGTATGAATGCAATAATAAGCACTTCAATGCAACGCATATTTTGGCGAAATGTGTCCATAGGTTTGAAAATACTCCTTGCCGAAGTAAGTCACAAGTGACAAGATCCTGTAAAATTTCCCAATGATGACCAATGAACCTGAAGGACTTTCAAATTACTAGGGGTAATTAGTACCGGCTAGCACCCAATACAGGACACCGTCGAAAAAATGAGAAATCATGGTTGAATCAAGATGGTGTATTAGAAGAATAGGAAGCTATTAATTATAGAGAGGAATGATTACGAACAACACGTGAAATGTGTTATTTTTCATCATAAATGAAAGAGGTTTTTTGATGAATCACGTGCACACTAAGTAAAACTCATTACTCTTGTGAATGTTGCAAATTCATTGAATAGGCAGCAAAATACTAATCCTAGAGTAAAAACATTAAAAGAAAAACACTTTACAGAATTCGAGGAATTTTCAGATCGTTTCCGTTATTGGGTGTCGCCTTTTAATATCGGTAATTAAATACCGTAATCCGGGGTATCATTGATCAACGGGGTAACATTGATCGAAATGACTCATCTCATAAAAAGTTCGTATCATCATTTATTGATGGAATATTTCTAAACCATGAATTGCGCTCCTTATTCTTCTATTCATAAGCTAATACCAATTAAGATTTTTGAGAAAATTACGCTGAATTCATCAACTTGAAATTTGTCAACTTTTCGAAACAACGATTTCAATGGTTAAGGATGACACTGCCGAAGATGTCTCACATAAGTTTTGCAAGCGATATGAACAAGGAAAAGCGGTTCGCACTAAAAATGACACTGCAGAAAACGATTCCGTTCTCAAAACTTTCATAACAATGTTCAATTAGGCATCTATTACTGTTGAGAATGGGGTCTTCCTTAGCCGAGTGGTTGGAGTCTGTGGCTACAAAGCAAAGCCATGCTGAAGGGGTCTGGGCTCGAATCCCGGTCGGTCCAGGATCTTTTCGTAAAGGAAATTTCCATGACTTCCCTGGGCATAGAGTATCATCGTACCTGCCACACGATATACGAATGCGAAAATGGCAACTTGGGCAATGAAAGCTCTCAGTTTACAATTGTGGAATTGCTCTTAAGAACACTACGCTGAGAAGCAGGCTCTGTCCCAGTGAGGACGTAAATGCCAAGAAGAAGAAGAAGAAGTACGGTTGAGAATGTAAAACTTGGTAAATTTCCTACCTTTACGCGTATTCCACGGTTCGTGGTATTTTTAATATTAAATTAACTCAAAAAGTAAGTGACTTGTTAGCGTTTGGACTTCATATTTGGCTTCAAGAGCCAGGAATTAAGTAAGTAACGACATTTTCAATATAACCAAACGTTATTTACATAGGTAATCAATTTTACCCCTTACCAGCTAAATAAAAATATCGCTGAAGACTTTTTTTAAACATGCTTAAATTTTTCAAAAAACAAAATACAGTATAAAGTCACGAGCTAAAGGTAGCAGTACTCGTTTTAAAAACAAATATTGCAACATTTGCATTTTTAAATGAAATTTTCAATAAATATTCGAAAAACTGATCAATGTTAATGCATCCAAATACAATGTCAAAATTCATATTTATATTTTCAAATATGTTTCATTTCTGTACGCTACAGAAACGATAATATTTATCATAAATAGGCACCAAGATCCATAAAATAAATAGTTTTTGAACTACGAAATTAGCGGCTTAGGTTGTCCGGTACTAGGTGACTTCCCCCTACATATTGATTTTTTCAAAAAATTCTGAAAAACATCCTCTTAAAATGTTTTTTGTAAATTCTCTAAGAAGGTCTCTAATATTTCTTGAGAAATCCTGCCAAAGATTTTGTTATGGATTTTTTAATAGATTAGTTCAAGCGTCACTTCAAGAATTTATCATCTTATTCCCCTATGCGTTTTTCTAAGGACATTCCAAAACATTTCTTTAATTTCTCAGGAATTTCTTCAGGGATTGCTCAGATGACTTCTGCACAAGTTCTTTCTTGGAAGTCTTTGGGTAGTTTCTCCATATATACCGGCTAGAGTTTTTCGGATTTTCTTGAATTAATTCGGGGGTTTCATGTGGATTTTATTTCTGAACATTCGTGTTCTTGTATCTCTAGGGATTCCTGCAAAAAATCCAAATTACCAATTATTCCCTATGAAATCTCTGTAGTTGATAATTCATGGGTTTCTTAGAAGATTCCTTAATATATGCCAGTGATAATTTCTTCAGGTTCTTCCATATATCTTTTTACAAAATATTTCTTGACTTTATACCAGATTTTCTCCAAAGATTCTTGTAAGAGTATCTCAAACTACTATTTATTTTCCGACAGATAATCCTCTAAATTAATCTTCAGACATCCTCCCAGAATTAAACAAATCTGACAGGAATTTTATCAGCAACTGCTCAGAGTATTCTTACAGGAATGGTTTTGAAATTTTATTAGGAAATCCCTATGAATTTTATCAGAGATTGTTACAGATAAACAATTATAGGGCAACACTTTCAAGCCTATCCCAATTTTAGAGCCAAACGCTTAAGTTTCGGCCAAAAACACATGTTTACTAAATTTTTTAATGCTTTTAGTTTGTTTGAGTCCAAAAAATATTGTTTTGAGTTTCGTTAGATTTTGTCACACCCCTTGTCTTAAACTCAAATTTTGGGTGTTTTTTGTTTTCTGTGTCCCTTCCAAAATGTCAGATAGGAACAACCTCAGTGTAAAAACTAAAAGCCCTGTGGTGTTTTTGTCGACTAAGTGAACGTCAAACATGATCAAAAGTGTCAAGGTTCATTTATGGACACAATTTTCAAATTAAAGTTTATATATGTTATAGCCGTTATTTGAGCGGGAAAATTTCTAAAGTAGTTGCAGTAACATGCTCTTTCGTGTTAGTAAATAAAAACAAGATTTCATTCAACATTTTAGGACCCTACTGCTCTATTATTTGAAGAAGACACGCCAAAAATTTATAAATAGCCCACAAGTATGGATCAATATTTGATGAAATACATAAATATTCATATATTATTGTAAGGACTGGGCAAGATACATGATTACTTACTCATTTTTTTTTCTTAAATAACGTTAAATACATTTAACATATGTTAGCTTAAAACCCATACAGATTCGCTATCAGTTTTAATAGAATTTGTTTCATTTTTCCCATCGAAGAAAAAAAAATTCAAAATTGTAATTTTTTATGTATTGCTTTTACCATGTAGTTCGTAATAAAAACATTCATTCAGCGGCTCTGCTCGAGCTTGAGTATTAAGATTTGGTTATGTATCTTTTTCAAAATGTCCGAAAATTCGACAAAAAAACCAATTTCATATAGGGGAAATCAGGGTAAAACCGACACTGTGGGTAAGATCGACACCCTCTTATTTTTCATGTTTTGAGCAGATTTTCTTACAGTTTCCACCACGCTCTATCTTAACATGTGAAATGTTGTGTTTCGAATGACATTACAACTGATGCTACCAATAAACTTCCAAAATAAACAACAAAATCATATTGGATAACATAGAAGCAACAGCAGTTGCAATATTTCGCTGTTGTTCTTTAACTATTTCGCATGTGAAATTTTTTAAATGTCATTATTTGTTCTGCGTTTACATCATCATTTACTATTATTACGTTGATACAACATGAAGGAGAAATTATTTTTTGGTTTTTAAACAGCTGAAAACGCTATTGAAAAATAGATGTCCACTGGAGGTAAGATCGACACTTTCATTTGGGGTAAAATCGATACCATTATTTGCTTCATAATCTAATTTCAGGGAGTCTTCATAATCGGAGGACTATCTCTGTAGTTTATGTGAGTCTTTGTTTTTGAATTCCAGTGAAATTCAGGGAGGGCGAAATTGTTAACATGTAAAATATGACACTATGTGACTTGCCACAAGCTATCATTAGGTATTAAAAAAATAGTTCTATGTTATCACGTTTCAACTTATTTGATGAAGCTTAAAGAAAGTTTTCTCATTTAGAATTGCAGAATTATTAGAATTTAAAATATTTTCACATAAATTAATCTTATTGTTTATATACAAACCATGAGGTTCGGTAGTTTTTATTATCTAAAAATAATTACACTTTTCTGTTTTGTAAAAATAAAACAGTATTTATTTTCACAACCAATCATTCGCCGCAACTTCATCTTCGTAAACATTCCATGAACACAAATTAATAATATCTATATGTATTCACCCGAACTTTATAATCTTAGCATGGGACATTTTCACATATATTTAGTGGATGTTTGGCTTCCCCTCAATAATTTACGTAATATGTGTATGATCCTATAGAGGAAGGGGTCATAAATGTCGAAAGTCATGTTTAAAGCATTCTTTTGAGTATGCTATGTGATGGTGATGTTTAGAACGTATAAATTCTACTCAAAGTGCGTGTGTCGGTTTTACCCCAACAGGGTGTCGATCTTACCCGCACTCTCAATTGTCTCACCTAAAAATGATGAAATATCAATTTTATTTAAATCACTATAAAACCTTAATATATCATCCAGCGATTGCAAGGATTGATAGATTAATAATAAATATGTGATTCTACAACAATTTTAGGTTCGTTTAACAAGCGAAAGTACACAAATTTTATCAATTAGCTTAGGGTGTCGGTTTTACCCCGAATTCCCCTAGATATGGAAATGGTGTTTTCAAAGTTTTTTGTTGTTTGACCCATATGCAAATTTTTTTGTACGATTTTCCCCACGCCGATGTACGCCGCCGCCGCCGCCGCCGAAAATGGTCAACGGCGTGACGCCGATGACGCCGCCGCCGCCGGTTCAAAAATACCCTGACGCCGCCGCTGATCGAAAACATTTCGGCGCACAGGTCTACTCCCAAACATAGTGGTAAAGGAATCTGTAGAGAAACATCAAACATGAAAAGAAAACTAGGAAAGAAGAAACGACTTATTCAGATATTCACAATGGAAATTGTATTGATCTTCCTTAAAATTGTTTTTGTCGGAATCCATGTTTTTGGTTTGAATTTTTGTACGATTCGAGGGTGGAATTTCTAGAGGCTTCTTGACAGAATTCTAGGAATCCAAAAATCAAGGAAGGATATATTTCAAAAATAATTTTTATAGAAGATCTTGATGGAACTTCTTGAGAAAATTGTTTTATTTGTAAATCTATTAAAGAGAGTTTAACTATCCTATAATTTACCTCTAGAGAAAAGATTATAAATTATCTTTATTGCCCATCTATTTTTACCTGCTTCAACATTTTGTTGTTTCTTCTTCTTCTTCTTTCACATGACGCTTTGAGAAACTTCGTACAAAAATCTGTCCATACTCCAAAAAGCAACGTTTTAAATAATCTGTAATTTTTAAAACTCTTATAATATACCCTTTATATTATAAGAGTTTTAAAAATTACAGATTTCTTATTCGTATGGTTCCTGATTTCTGAGAGTCCATCAGGAATTTCTCAACAAATTTTCGAAGTAATGCAAAAGTTTCACCTATGATTTTAATTCATGAAATCTTACATTACGATTTATCACAATATATCTTTGGTAATGTGCTTAAAACTTGTGGTAAACTTCTATAGAAATAGACCCCTCGAAAAAATTTGTTTTGAATTTCTAAAGGTAATAAAAAATGGGTTCATTCTACATCAATATATTCATAATCATGAAACTTTGGAGTGCATATAAAATATTATTTAAGATTTAAGTTACAAACCTTTTCAGTAAAAATTCGATCCGTTTCAACACCAATTATTTTATATTATCAAAGAAGAAGAAAACAAGATTTTTTGTAGTAGATCCTACAAAACCCTTTAGCTTTTCAGTGAGGTATATTGTCAACAAGTTTCAGAAATTTTACGGTTTAAATCTTGAATTTAATTACAGGAATTCAGATTTTGTTTATAAATTATATTTAAGCTGCAATTATTGAAGAAATTACCACCAAATTTCTTTTGAACCTTTTTTTAATCTGCTTCTTTAGAAATCTGATATCGAGTGAAGTAAAGCAATCCATGAAAATATTGAGATATTCCTGGAGTAGTGTGCGAACCAGAAAAATGAAGAGCAGATAAATTTTTAAATGTTATTTATGGAAGAATCCTGAGATTACTATTCGGAAAAATATGAGTTAATTCTAGAACCTGAAAGGATACTTGATGGAACTTCTGGAGAAACTTTTCGAGAAGTTCAATCTTAGTATATCTGATGGAAATTTTCTTAGGGAATCTTAGGGAAACAATGATATAATTCTCTAAGAAATCCCTGAAGTAATCACGAATCTTTGAGTATTTTCGCGGAAGAGCTTTTGAAACAACAGTTGAACTATTCCTCTAAGACTTTATAGGAATGATAGAATTCTTGAAACATTTCTTAGTTAGTCATTTAAAAAATATATATATTCGATAGAGTTTTGAACAAATGCGAGATGTTGCTCCTTGATTTTAAAGAAATCTATAAAATATATATCTGTTAAAAAATGCAGATAGATCTGCACAGTGTATCTTTGAGAAGACATGAACAACATTTTCCCAATTGAATTCTTTTTGATTGCACGGTGCCCCGGCAGACCGTTATTATGTAAAAAAATTGTCCATAAAATCTGAGTACAGGGCTCGATTTCTGAGGTCATTATGCATCTCTGGGCCAATTTTCAAAAAAATCCCTAGGAGGAATCTCGAGAAATCTTGATTTGAAGTTTTTGACTAAAAATGTCGATATAAACCATATTGAAATCACGTAACAGCACTGAAAAAAACCTACAAAAACGTTCAAAAAAGTTGGCCAAACTGTTCGCATCTAGTATAAAATTGTTGCCGTTGTTAAAATTAGAAATATTTACAACTGACTTAACTTACCAGAGTGGCTTAAGTATGTTTTTACTTGGCTCAAACCAGTCAGCTTAGTTGACTAGACTAAATCTAAGAAATAAATTTCAATATGATATTGATGTTTTGTTCGATAAACGTGAATCACTCAATACTGAATATTATTAATTTACAACTTATTTTTCGACTTCCACACTAAGTGACCAGCCCACTTAAGTCTGCCGTATTTATTTTGCCTAATAAAATTTGCTTCTTTGTACATCTGGTACTACTCTTGATGTTTACGTTTAGTTTTCCACCGAGTATTGCCATCAGAATTTTACCTACCTGTTCTACATTCTCAGCCACAACATGATTTCTACTACACGGAAAACATGATTATTATATGTCACAAATGTTCGAAGATTATCAAAGTCTTTAACAACTTCACACAAATCCCGAATAAGTATTACTTAACTATCAACATCACTAGGACTTCCATTATATATACCTGCAACCATTTACTTCATTTTAATAGAATTCATTGTCAATCTGTTTACTGATTTATAGGACACGTTCGACTCAGTAGCGAAAATCTAGCTGTGGCAGCTATGGCATAGACTTAAAAAAGATGGCTATATCTTAATATGAACAGAGAAAGCTGATTAAGCTGATAAATACAATTAAGTGTAAGAATTGTAGACGAGATGCCTGCCTTTTTTGTGAAATTACACGCAGTGAAGAAGAGATAAGTTTTCCAATTAACTGTTCAGTACTGCGTTTTGTCGCATATAATTCTTGATGACTTCACTGGAATCGATCGCAAGGCAGTAGAGCAGGGTTTCACTATTTTAAGAGGGACAACTAGGATAAGCTTGTAGTACCATTTATTCTACCCAAACGTATATGGTTGCATGTAGAGAAATAGGCAGGTTCAGTTGTGTCGGGGCAGAGGCAGTGCTTGATAGGTATGTAGTTGAAGTTTTTGAAGAGCCATAGAACGCTTGTGACGTGTGATATTGATATTTCCCGTGTTGTTGTTGAATTTCCTCGCATAAAACGCTTTTTTTCTATGTTCTATTGTACATTTTGTTTCGTTCCTTACACTCGTACGAAGTAAGTTGAATCAATCCGTAGCAGCTGTCAAATCAACATTTGTTATCATAAGTTGAGTTGCATAAGATCACAGGTTAGTTCGGTTGAACATTTATACACTCGCATTGTATGTTATTATTCATCACATAATATATGCACGTATATCGCCTCCACTTTTGTACGTAGAAGGCCTCTTCGCGACATCTTATAAGTGAAATTTTGCACATGCAAAGCCTCCAGATGATTTCGTTATACGTACATTTTGGTTGTCTGGGTTGCGATCCATTATCGTACAACACTAAACGGATTTTCGAAAAGTTAATCAGTTTTCAATATTAATGCAAAGAGAGCAACGATGAATGCAAGCACAGATAACAGACGTTGAAGTCCGATTGTAAAACTGTGTAATTCAATTAATGGTCATTTTGAATGGCAACATAAGTAGCAACATCGTGGTGGCGTTGTCATCGCTAAGTTTTCATGACGATGTCAGTGGTGAATATGAAATACTTCAAGATACTGATATTCACCACTTATTGACGCAATTCGCTGTATGGCGGCGCTAGTGATTGTAAGGAGTTTCAATTTGAATATTTACAAAGGTTTTCAGAAAAAAATTTGTTCTAGCATATACATCTGTTATCTGTGATGCAAGCATGCCCAAATGAAACATTATTGTCAATTTGCCCTGTATAAAATGCTGATTCTTGGCTCTCTAACCATATTTATTTAAGAACAGGAGCGAATACTATTAAGCGAATAAAATAGGCAAACTTCAATGAGATGGTCATTAAGTGCGAATGCCGGAATAAATAGTTACATCATTCAGGTGGGGGTCAGCGGCTCCGTAAAAGACATCAGCTTAAGTTCATTCTGATATTGACGTGAGTGTACCAGAGCAACCAAATCATTCCAGGTTTTGAACCAACGTTTGATACTTTCTCTAATCGACTATAACAGTAATCACATGGCTTATCTTTTGACTATTATTATGTCACATTTATTCTGAGATCCCTGTTTTATTGAAATCACAACATTAGTAATTGTAAATTTATTATTTTGTATTATTTCAATCGGTTTAACGTAGAAATAAAACAATCAATTAAACTTAAACCATTAAACTATAAAAAACATACTTAAGCCATTTTGGTAAGTTAAGTCAGTTGTAAATATTTATAATTTTAACAACGGCAATAATTATATACTAGATGCGAACAGTTTGGCCAACTTTTTTGAACGTTTTTGTAGGTTTTTTCAGTGCTATTGCGTAATTTCAATATGGTTTATATCGACATTTTTAGTCAAAAACTTCAAATCCAGATTTCTCGAGATTCCTCCTAGGGATTTTTTTAAAAATTGGCCCAGAGATGCATAATGACCTCAGGAATCGAGCTCTGTACTCAGATTTGATGGACATTTTTTTTACATAATAACGGTCTGTCGGGGCACCGTGGATTGCTCATGAACGTGGAACATTACGAGGAGTACTTAGAGTAACATCTGGAAGATTTTTCTTTGCTGGAAGTCTGGATAATTTTTGCTGCGATTTTTTTAAAAACAATCCTGTAGAGAAACTTTAGGTAGAATTTCAAAAGCAAAGTTGGAAAAACTGCTGGCAAACTTTCTTTAGAATTCGTGGAATGAATCCTTGCTTGGTGATCTTGAAGATGGTTTCAGTACCCTCCTTCTAGAATTCAGTAATTCCTGAAAATCCGAAAGAAATTACTAATGAACCAAACTGAAGGATACTTTAAACTAACAATTGGAATTTAAATGTATAAAGTACGTAGAGGACCTTCCAGGAGAAATGATTCAAAGAATTTCTAAAACATTCTCAGGCAGAATTATTCAATAGATTTTTAAGCAGTTCGATAGAGATTTTTCGAGAAATTTTCTGGTCAGACAGTCTGGGAACGATTTTCCACGAGAATCCCAGAACAAACTCAGTGAAAACTGGTAAAAGAGTTCTTGAAAAAGGAACGAACAGTACAAACATAATTTTTGAGGAAATTCCTGTAGGAATTTTCAGAGGAATCCCTATAAAGCACATGGTTGAATATCTGAAAAAATCGAGGAAGAATAACGAAGGACAGTTCTTTTTTGCTGCTCTCGAAGGATTTTTGACTGGATTACAAAAGGAATGATTTTTTTCCGTAGCGAAAATTGATATTTACAAATATCACTGATGTGCCGTGAAATAAGACAAAATAACGAATTATTAAAATCAGTACAAATCTGTTAAAACAACGAAATATGTGAAAATGTTGATTTTTACTACAAATATAACTTCTGTAAACAAGTATTTACCAGGCCCCCCCTAGGCCCCCTCTAGAAAAAAATCCTAGCTACGCCAATGAAATTCATTCCAGATTTAATTTCGTGACTATTTTGTCCTGTGATGCTAAGCTGAAAGACATGTCTTCAGAATATGTGAAGAAAATAATTTGATGGTTTACATTTACAAAAAAAAACTATTCTGGATGATTTCTACAGAGGTTATGAAATCCCGGCGCAGATTCCATCAGAAAAATTCCATAGATTTTTTCTAGATGAATGTCTGTTGTAATATTTCAAGGATTACATCAAAAGCTACAATTCCTAATTTCTTGTAGAGTCTAGAATAACTCTTCTAGTAATGCTTTGTGCCGATATTTCCACTAAGACCATAAAGTTGATATTTTGTGGCATCATTCTCTTTATTTTTGCCGTACTGTTATAAAAGTAGTTATCCCCGCAGTCGTTGGCGTGCAACCAAATCAGGTACTACATTTCGGATAAAATTTAGTACAGTCAACTTTCCATAACTCGATATTTAAGAGTCCTAGATGGAGGTATCTAGATATAGAACACAAAAACAGTGCAATTGCTGTCCAAGGGACCATCGAGGTAGCCATGAAAACCAACTTTTACTATGGTTCTCTAAAGCTTTGATTACACTGTTCGACAAAATATTTTTTTTGGATGGATCAGGGACGCGTCTATATGGGTCTTGCAATGCAAGAAAAGTGTAGAAAGAGGCCGTTTTCAAATGATTTGCAGTGCCCTTGGATTATTTTTCGACAAAATTTTGCATTTTTAATCACATAACGTATATTAAGCTAAATACCAATATTAAAATTCAATTTTCAACCATTTAATTTGTCAAAACAATACATTTTAGCACTGGATGCCTTCAGGGAAACGTGCACCGTTTCAGAAGAATATTGTCATCACTTATATATGAATTCGGAATGTTAACGATCATTGAACAAACATGTGAGGATGTGGACCATATAAATAACACTTTTTTTTCTATTTCACACATCTGCTTCATTATGTAGGGAGATTAGCGCATTATGAACACCTGGGGCTAAATTGACTCCCCCTCAATCTCTGAGAATATGCATACTTCATCAAAAGTTCATACACTGCATGAAACCTGAATGTTTGACGGTAAAAAAGTTCATGTTTTGCTTCAATTGTCCTTTGAAATTTGACATTAATTTTTTCTCTGCTTCAAATTAGCATATAAGCAAAACGGTGGGAGAATCTAATTTCTGAGCAAAATAATGAACATAGAAAGGTTATTTTTAGCTCTTATGATAAGGACTGTTCATTTTATAAAGTGGACACTTTGGACATGCAATATATTTTTAATTTATCAATGAAATCGAAATCGGTTTTCTGTACATCGTTCGACTAATATTGTACAATGCTGTGGTAATAAAAAAGTTACCAAAATAATATGATTTCACACTAATAAGGCACAACGTTTAGAACGATCGATTTTTGGAGGTTATCAAAATCAAGGATTATTAAAAATCGGCAGGAAAATTCAACAATTTATATTTTTTATTTTCAAAAAATGGTTGTACTTAGAAAGCATCATCAATTAGAAGCTTGCTAAAAAATATCAAGTTATTTTTGGAGAAGCAATTTTGCAGATATCATAAAATCATTTTTTATCAATTTTTTTTAAAGAAAAATTTCTTAAATTTAAATGGAACTGTAGAATTTTAAGGTTTTAAGTACGTCCAGATGGAAGTAAAAATATAGTTTTCATAATAAAAATAACTTACGCCTTCATAGAGTTGCTGATTTAGTCCCCACGCCATATTTTAAGCACAATAGAAAAACAAATAATTTATTTTCAGAAGACCACTCAAAGCACAATGACAATCATCAAGATTGGGAACACTGCTTGAATTAAATCAAATTTATTTTGCATGTATTATTTTCAGAATGTGTTATTCTGAGACTACCTATCAAAATATTTTGAGAAAAACGCTTACAGTTTGCTCTAGATCGATAAACATGCGTATATAATTTTAAAAGTATGGGATTTTTCAATAAAACGACCATAAAGAGTAAATTTGGTACCCAAGAATGCGGTTAAAACTCAAGATTTTGCTATTTTTTATACATATATAGTTTCTTTAGAAATCTAAACCAGTTTTGAACACGCTTATTACATTACTTTTTTGCTGGTAGTAAAAAGATGGTGTATCAGCAAATTTGACCATAAGGAATAGATCACTAAAGTTTCTGTATTTTCATAACATTGTAGAATAATAGTTGAACGATACACAGAAAACCGTTTACGATTTCATCAATAAATAAAAAAGATATAGCATAAACAAGGTGTCCACTTTATAAAATGAACAGTCCTTAGACAGAGAGCCCTTTTACACATCGGAACGATTGACAGACATGAAACAGTTTGGAATCATTAAATTTCATTCAAGTGTTCCTTTTGCCCCGATACCTTTTTACCAGCCTTGTTTTGAACCTAATTTTCTATCTATTTTTTCTGGCACATGATATAATTTTTATTATCATGAATGAATGTAGCACGTCGTACTAATATCATACTTGAAAACACGCCGGGAGTTATTTGAAAAAATGTCATTGTATGGTCTTAAAAAAGAATTTGCTTGGTGTGTCCATTATGCCCCGAATTCCCCTAATAATTATTATAGGTTTACAAAGGTTTTGATTCATTGCTTCAATAGATAAACCATTTTTTGTTCCATTTCACATTTTTTTCGACAATTTGTATACAACATTCAATTTAGAGATTTCACAAAAAAAAGCGATATAATCTAAATGAGTAAAACACTTGTTTTTCGAAGTCTTCCTTTTTTAAAGAAAAAAATAGATATTTTATGAAGTTCCGCAAAATTGTTTATCATAAATTTATGGATAGATTGTTCTTTCATTGATCGAAAAGCATTTTTACTTGTTCAGAGGATATGGGAATGGGGGTTCATAAATGGACACGTTTGGCCTGTTATGGGAAACGAGTTTAAAATTAACCTTAATGGTCAACTTTTTTATTTTTCCAATATGCTTACAATTACCCATTGAAGAAAACATCTTATTGAACATGAAAATAACGCTTCATATGAAAGCAAATGTATCGTATCAGCTAATATTTTACAAATAAGTGTCCATATTATCCGTTTACTGTGTCTCTTGGAGATTTCCTGAATGACAAAACGTAGTTTGTTCCTAGGGGGAGGACAGCATTCCTCTGAGCAGGCTATGCGACATCGAGCAACTTTGAGTTACTCACAATTGCTCAGAAATCAGCAACGAAGCAGTCAATGCATGTCTCCTAGCATAGACATTGTAATGCTATTTACTATATGCTTCAAAATGCATCTGAAATGTCTGGTACAGGAGTTCAATACTTTGGGATTTGATAAGAGCAGTTCTTATCGATTATCGTTTCGAATGATGTGCAATCATGCGCTTTTTTCAATAATATCAAGTACGGTCTGTCTGAAGGCTGATTAATTGTATTAAAGATTTGAAAAACTTGGCGTTCGTAAAAAAATATTTCCTCTACTACATTTAAGCAGTAAATGACAGTCATGTGGTGTAACACTGTCTCAACATCAATCAATTGATTGAAGGCTCCTTCAAACAGATCAGTATATTTGTCGTAGTTCTGTTCATTTGTAGAAACTTACCTACAACATGTACTTTTCTATGATTTTTTTTAAGATCAATTCTAATAAAACGTCACAAAAAATGCAACGGAATCATAGCAAAGTTTGTTTCATGTTAGGAAAGATTTAGTGCAACTAATTAATTAAAAAAAGCTTTTAAAGCATGCCCCAGTATGATTCAGATAAAAGTCCAGCTATATTCAAACTTATCTCAACGAATGTGATTTCATCAAATATTTCACTTAGAAAAAGGCCTCTGACTAGCATTTCCGACTCCGTACGACATTACGCAAAAAAAGTTTCACTGAGAAATAAACAAACCGACACTTGGTTGTTCACATGAAGCCGAGCCAACTGAGTTACTCAGAGTTACTCAAAAGCTACTCGCGGTGTAGCCTAAGATCAGTAGGCTGTCCCGCCCCTTGGTTTGTTCTGACAAGTCAAAAAGATTTCATAATATAGCCTGATTCGCTGCTGACAAGTAATTTCTCGGCCTATCTTGATGCATGGGAAATTTCTGCAAGGAATCGATCAAGAATGCGCTTTTTTCTGATCGCAGTACGCAATTGAAAAGAACTGTCAGCTCAAACGGGAGTCGCTGTAGAAAATTTCTGCAAGGAATTGGCGAGAAATTTCTTTAGCGATTCCTGTTCAGCAGCAAATCAGGCTTAAGGCCGGTTTGCTACTGACAAGAAAAGTAATCGCCTATCTCGATGCGTGGAAAATTTCTCCCAAGAAATGGTCAAGAAAATAACATTTTTCTGATCGCAGTACGCAGTTGAGAAGAAATGTCACTTTAAAGGGGGCTCTCTGTAGGAAATTTCTTGACCCTTTCAATCAAGGAATTTCTTTACTTTTCTTGAGCGAAACAGCATACTTAGCTTTATAAGTAAAGATTCAAACAAAGAGCTGAAGACGTTTGAATTGTTTATTCGATATTTATTTAATTGATTCAGTTCCTAATATAGTTTTAAAAGGTTCAGAGATGTATATCGAAATTACTCAGGCACTAAGTATAAAATAGCAATACTTGACAGTTTTGAGAATCTTCTTTGGAAGAGGTAGTAACTGATGATAACCTATCCAAAATCGAAAGCGTGTTAGATAAGCAAAAGAGTTTAAAAAAGAACCTGCTTGGGCCATACATTTGATACTGACCAAAGAACACTTTTCCAAACATCTATGCATAAATACAGTGTATAATAAAAAAAACAAGAATCACTTAATATGTTATAAAAAAAGTTTACATAATGTGGAAATGATTTCCACTAGAACCATATTGATTTTTCAGATTATTAACTTTTATTTAACATTTTTGGAGGCCTTTCCATCCTTTTTGATTGTTGTTAAATAGGAATGCTACATGCACAACGTAAATTTTCATATATTACAGCTTAGTTGGGTTAGGTGGGTTTCTGATAATGAATACTCAAATAAAACGAAGAATATTCGTGTTGTGCATTATATTGAACCTAAAATAATTATTATATAATGAGGCAGATAATTGAACTAGAAAAATAATGTTATTTTATGAATCAAATTCTCACATGGTTATTTAATGATAGTTAACGTTCTATATTCATATATAAAATTATTGCTTATATACTCCTAAATAGTTGCACTTTCCCCTGCAGTAAAAAATATTGTTTTGACAAATTCAATGGGTGTATAATTGAATTTAAAAATATGATGATTTGTTGCTCAATATATTTTCATGATAAAAAATGCAAAATTTTCAAACTTTGTCAGAAAATAATCCAAGGGTGCTGCAAATCATTCGAAAATGGCCTTTTTCTACACATTTTTTTTTTGCACTTCAAGACCCCCGTCTCTGCTCCATCCAAAACTTTTATTTTGTCGAAGCCCGAAGTCACTTGTTATGTTGTGCCAGAATCTTTTCTGAAACATTTCCCAGCCATTATGTTACATATTCCGTTGGAAATGTATACGAAATATTTACCTGATTTTTTCCAGAAAGTTAGCCATTAGTATCTTTATTTTTTTGGCACTTTGATTTCCCAATCAAAATATTTCAGTCTTTATAATAACAAGTAATTATTTCATGTTGTTTGATTTTGAAATGCCGACCCAGCCTTAAATTTAGATCACAAGCAGATTAGCGAAATCATCGAGAGCATCAACAGCAGCAGTGGGAGTCAGTCCATGGATCGGTGCTCACAGTAGCGCGAGAACTGGTCGGATCAACAAAGTCCAAGGAACGGTTGGTTCGACGAGGAGTGCCAGAGAATGACGGACGAGAACAACGTGGCTAGAAGACGGATGTTGGTGTCTGGTACCCGTCAGAGCAGAGAGCGGTCCAAGGAAGCAAGAACAGCCAAAATACGGATCCATCGCAGAAAGACAAAATAGCATAAAGAGGCAGTAATTGCTCACGCGCGAGAAGCTATGGAACAGAACGATATGCGACGGTTCTACCAATGGTGTGCGGAGAAATACGGCAAGAAAATAAACCTCTTACTTACTTATTTGGCTTTACATCAATTATCTTGATAAAACCTCGCCAACAATATTTCGCCAATTCACTCGGTTCATGGCCGCTTCTCTCCATCCTCGACTGTGACCCACGCTCTCCAGGTGCACCTGGTCAATCCACCTAGCTCGCTGCGCCCCACGCCTTCTTGTTCCGATCGGATTCGTAGCGAACACCATCTTACAGAGTTGTTGTCCGGCATTCTTGCAACATGCCCTGCCCAGCGTATCCTTCCAGCTTTAGCTACCTTCACGATACTGGGTTCGCCGTAGAGTTGAGCGAGCTCGTGGTTCATCCTTCGCCGCCACACGACGTTCTCCTGCACGCCGCCAAAGATCGTCCTTAGTACTCAGCGTTCGAAAACTCCAAGAGCTTGCAAGTCCTCTTCCAGCATAGTCCACGTCTCATGCCCACAGAGGACTACCGGTCTTATGAGCAAATGTACATCGTGCATTTGGTGCGGAGGTGAATCTTTCTTGACCGCAGTTTCTTCTGGAGGCCATAGTAGGCATGCAATGCGCCTTCGTATTTCCCGACTAACATTGTTGTCAGCCGTCAACAAGGATCCAAGGTAGACGAACTCGTCCACCACCTTGAAGGTATCCCCGTCTATCGTAACAACGCTTCTTAGGCGGGACTTGTCGTGCTCAGTTCCGCCCAGGCCCATGGCACGGGACGACTTTAAGCGTGTACGCCCGAGATCTTCACGCAATTTTGCACACCGTCTATCGTTGCTCTGATCAATCTTGTGAGCTTCCCGGGAAAGCTGTTCTCGTCCAAGATTTTCCATAACTCTACGCGGTCGATACTATCGTATGCCGCCTTGAAATTGATGAACAAATGGTGCGTGGAGACCTGGTACTCACGGCATTTCTGGAGGATTTGTCGCGCGGAAAAGATCTGGTCCGTTGTCGAGCGGCCGTCGATGAAACCTGCTTGATAACTTCCCACGAACGCGTTTTCTATAGGTGATAGACGACGGAAGAGAATCTGGGATAGCACTTTGTAGGCGGCGTTTAGGATGGTGATTGCACGATAATTTTCACACTCCAGTTTGTCGCCCTTTTTGTAGCTAGGGCATATAACGCCTTGCTTCCACCCCTCCGGTAGCTGTTCCGTTTCCCAGATTCTGACTATCAGCCGACGCAGACAAGCGGCCAACCTATCCGGGCCGATCTTGATGAGTTCGGCTCATCCGATAGCATCCTTGCCAGCGGCCTTGTTGTTCTTGAGCTGTTGAATGGCATCCTTAACTTCCCCCGTTGTGGGAGCTGGTTGGTTTCCACTGTCCGCTGTGCTGACGTAGCCATCACCTTCGCTGTCCTGACCTTCTGTGCCTGTGTTCTCTGCGCCATTCAGGAGTTCATCGTAGTGCTGCTTCCACCTTTTGATCACCTCGCGTCCGTTCGTCAAGATGCTCCCATCCTTATCCCGGCACATTTCAGCTCGCGGCACAAAGCCTTTGCGGGATGTGTTGAGCTTCTAATATAACTTCCGCGTTTCTTGAGAACGGTGCAGTAACTCCATCTCTTGGCATTCCACCTCTTCCAGGCGGCGCTTTTTGCCCTGGAATAGGTTTCCGCATCAGTCTGTATCGTTCCACGTTCTGCCGCGTACCATGCTGCAGTATTGCAGCCCGCGCTGAGTGTACGAAATATTAATCTTGTTCGGAATTTGAGATAAAACGGTATAATCTGATTTAAACTTCTGAAATTATGTGGTGGAATATTGAACATCTCTCGAGACAGGTATCAAATAACATTGCGTTTTGCAATGATTGATTTATCAATTCTAGGATATTTCACGTTAAAATTCGAAATTTGTCATACAATTATTTTAGAGGACAAGACAATTGCGCAAGTATCTTGCTGTAAAGAAGATTATCAAAAAAAAAAAAATTAAGTTAGATTTTAAACCCTCCGGAGCTGAAATAGAATAAAGCAACGAGCAGAATGCTTTCAAACACTGAAATTTGTCTTAGAACATTGAGAAGTGGTGATTTTAAACTACGAATCCGACTGTTTTCAGCAGGCTCATGGCACGGGACGATTTTTAGTGTAGTCAACATCTCCATGTGTTTACTCATTTTTGGGTAATTTGAATCGAGAGTGAAATCAGAATGCGAACTTTTGTTTAATGTTTATGATCCATAATCGAGCAAGAGTCGCAATCAAATCACTGATTACTTGCTTGCAGGCTTGCAGGATGCCTTTTAATGTTTGCTCTCCTTTCAAAACCATCGAAATGTTGAATGTGCTTCAACTTTTTGGCACATTATTAGCTGATTTAACAATATCTAAAATTGATAATCAAACTAAACAAAACAATGGTCTTCATTTTCACAGTTCTTACAACTGACAGTGGGCGATATTCACTTATCGCCCGGGACATCCTGGCTACGAAGAACACTGTGTATCGATATATGGTTGTCATGGGCCTGGTTTTCAGCATACGCTAATAAGGCGCCATCCACGAATTACGCTCTAAGGGGGATGGGAGAGTAGGCTCAAGCGTTACGGCCCATACTCACATTTTGAATTTTTTTCTTCAAAAAGTATTACGGAGGGGGAAGGAGGGGATCAAAGTTTATTAATATTTGTGTTGCGTAATAAATGATAACACGTATAACGTAATGATATTGGTTAGAAATCCATTCAGTGAGAATTTCGTAAATATAATGGAAATAAAACTCAATGAACTAATTTGTCTCGAATAGACAATTCTCTCAACCTATTTCCTTTCGGGGAAATTGTTACTGATTTATGACCAAGGATTCCCTCGAAAAAACGTTCGAAGATATCACTGAGAACACTTCCATGGATTCACATAGAGATTCGTTCACAAATTCTTCCAGGAATTTCTCCTGGTAGTCTTCCAAGATTGTTTCCAAAGCAACTACTCCAAGAATTTGTTAACTCAACAAAATAAGAAAAAAACATTGAAGTGGAAGATATTGGGAGACATTTTTTCCACGTATATGGGAGAAAAAGCATTACCAAGCATCACTGTTTTCAATTCAAAATCGTTGCTGTTGAATACGCACGATATAAACTTACGAAATGATAAATATAAAGATTTTCTTAGATCTCAGCTTTGGAAAGTCTCCGTGTTTCAAAACAGATCTGACTAACTACTTCTCAAACAACTTGGCAATAACAACTTTTTATCGATATATGCTTTCTCGACAAAAGTCAGCAAACCTCACCCTCGCAAAAGCCAAAAATCGAATGCAACCAGCAAAGTTTCATCCCATCTCCAGAATACCAACTAACCAAGCATAATGCTCTACTCGTTTACACAGCTCAAACAACCGCACGTACGAAACGAATGGGACGAGCTTGTACCAAAAGTACAATGCCAAAGAATCCAGAAGGAAAGACCACACCAGCCTTGGTAATCTTTCACCCAAAACTATTGTATTCAGCCAAGGAGAAAGCCAAGACTCGAAGCAGCAAAGTTTAATATTTCACTAATAGCTTCCAGGGCCGAAAAGTTCACCGATATGCTTCACGCATCGCAACGACGACAAAGACTATTCTCGGCAAACGGAAAGGCACGAGAGCTGGTGCGATGAATTTTAAATGCACCACTAGCATAGAACAGGAGGCAAGTCATCAGTTTCGCCACTATGAACCCAAAAAGAACGAAACTTTCACCATCAATTCGAAGTGTGGCTTCTGGCCGTCGTTCCCGCATACGCTTCTTACAACAACGGGCCGTGCTCAACTTTGAACTCATTAAATCATTGCACAGTGGGCGAAAACGGATCAATTAAGCACAACTTTGGAAAGCTACTGATTTAAAACGTTAAGGGAAGAAGTGGTGGGATGATCGATTTCGATTGTAATCCATTGATTCCTTCATTATAAATGGCTGCTCAATAATTATTTTTTACCTAAAAATGTCCGATTTTACCCACTGTACATTGCTTGGCTTGCCCTCTGGATCCTGTTTGATCAGGTCTGTTCTCATTATTTTCCCATTAAACTTAAATCACTTATAAGAAAATTGATTTTATTCAATTAACAGCTAACCTCTGTTCCGCGCGCTCTTTCTAGTTCCGCCCTCTCTGTCTCACTCACTGATTCGAATGATTCCCAGAGTAAGCTTTGTATCACTCGCATCTCGCCTCTCGATAACAATATGCTTCTAATGAGGTAATAATTATATCCTAAAATGGAATCTTATTTACAGGAGCCGTTTTTCTATTGTTCCTCTTATGTGTCCGAATCGGGTGCATCCCTGCTTGACTCAGACCCTCTGCTTGGGCCTCACGTTTTCCCGGATGGTACACGATTGCAAAATAATATCACCAACTAATCCTAGATTTTCGACCCACGGCTGTTTAGGAGTTTGACATTTAAATTTCTCTACAGTTAAGTGGTTAACGAAAATAATAGTGTCTTTAAGTCCCATTGCTATAGGCATTTCAAGAAATGCCTATCAGCAAAAAACAAAACAAAAACAAAGGGTATAAAAAATTTAAACGAAACAAAAATTATATAACATTATATCAACAGCAGCAGCATTGAACATAATTTCCAGTTTTTGGTACCGGCAATCGTTTATCATCAGACGTAGAACTTTTCAATAATGTCGTCGTACTTTTTAAGAACAATGTTTCGCTTCACCTTCAGGGTTGGACCTATTTGGGAGAGAGAAAGACACGGATTTACGATGAAGTTGAGATTGAAATCGATTCACGAATAAAAGGGACTACTTACCAAGTTCACCTCCGGGCACCGAGAAGTCAGCAGATAGCAGAGCGAATTTCTGCACTTTCTGTGCATTGGAAATAGCCTTCTTGTTCGCGCGATCGATTCCCTCCTGGATAGCTTGAAGCACCTGAAATAGTTTGTGAGGGTTAAACCAACTTTATCGATTGTATTCGAGCAACTATTTTGTTTAAGGCATATTGATGCCAATTGGATTTATGACTACTTTCGATTGGCTTAAAAATCGGTTAGGATTACTTCAAAATTGGCTTTGGATTGGTTCTGGATTGACGTTAGAATGTATTTGGATTGGTTTTGGACTACATTTAAGTTGGATTGGATTTGGATTGGATTTGGATTGGATTTGGATTGGATTTGGATTGGATTTGGATTGGATTTGGATTGGATTGGATTTGGATTGGATTTGGATTGGATTTGGATTGGATTTGGATTGGATTTGGATTGGATTTGGATTGGATTTGGATTGGATTTGGATTGGATTTGGATTGGATTTGGATTGGATTTGGATTGGATTGGATTTGGATTGGATTTGGATTGGATTTGGATTGGATTTGGATTGGATTTGGATTGGATTTGGATTGGATTTGGATTGGATTTGGATTGGATTTGGATTGGATTTGGATTGGATTTGGATTGGATTTGGATTGGATTTGGATTGGATTTGGATTGGATTTGGATTGGATTTGGATTGGATTTGGATTGGATTTGGATTGGATTTGGATTGGATTTGGATTGGATTTGGATTGGATTTGGATTGGATTTGGATTGGATTTGGATTGGATTTGGATTGGATTTGGATTGGATTTGGATTGGATTTGGATTGGATTTGGATTGGATTTGGATTGGATTTGGATTGGATTTGGATTGGATTTGGATTGGATTTGGATTGGATTTGGATTGGATTTGGATTGGATTTGGATTGGATTTGGATTGGATTTGGATTGGATTTGGATTGGATTTGGATTGGATTTGGATTGGATTTGGATTGGATTTGGATTGGATTTGGATTGGATTTGGATTGGATTTGGATTGGATTTGGATTGGATTTGGATTGGATTTGGATTGGATTTGGATTGGATTTGGATTGGATTTGGATTGGATTTGGATTGGATTTGGATTGGATTTGGATTGGATTGGATTGGATTGGATTTGGATTGGATTTGGATTGGATTTGGATTGGATTTGGATTGGATTTGGATTGGATTTGGATTGGATTTGGATTGGATTTGGATTGGATTGGATTGGATTTGGATTGGATTTGGATTGGATTTGGATTGGATTTGGATTGGATTTGGATTGGATTTGGATTGGATTTGGATTGGATTTGGATTGGATTTGGATTTGGATTGGATTTGGATTGGATTTGGATTGGATTTGGATTGGATTTGGATTGGATTTGGATTGGATTTGGATTGGATTTGGATTGGATTTGGATTGGATTTGGATTGGATTTGGATTGGATTTGGATTGGATTTGGATTGGATTTGGATTGGATTTGGATTGGATTTGGATTGGATTTGGATTGGATTTGGATTGGATTTGGATTGGATTTGGATTGGATTTGGATTGGATTTGGATTGGATTTGGATTGGATTTGGATTGGATTTGGATTGGATTTGGATTGGATTTGGATTGGATTTGGATTGGATTTGGATTGGATTTGGATTGGATTTGGATTGGATTTGGATTGGATTTGGATTGGATTTGGATTGGATTTGGATTGGATTTGGATTGGATTTGGATTGGATTTGGATTGGATTTGGATTGGATTTGGATTGGATTTGGATTGGATTTGGATTGGATTTGGATTGGATTTGGATTGGATTTGGATTGGATTTGGATTGGATTTGGATTGGATTTGGATTGGATTTGGATTGGATTTGGATTGGATTTGGATTGGATTTGGATTGGATTTGGATTGGATTTGGATTGGATTTGGATTGGATTTGGATTGGATTTGGATTGGATTTGGATTGGATTTGGATTGGATTTGGATTGGATTTGGATTGGATTTGGATTGGATTTGGATTGGATTTGGATTGGATTTGGATTGGATTTGGATTGGATTTGGATTGGATTTGGATTGGATTTGGATTGGATTTGGATTGGATTTGGATTGCATTGTTGTTGCCATCTTTTAGATTTGAATTAGCATTGAATCTACTCTATATTGACTTTATATTGATATAAGATATGACTTAGACTGATTTTGGACGACATTTAGAACAGTAACTAGTGCTTACCTTAGGACACGGCCCGGCGGCAATGATCTGGCTCAACTTGGTGTACTCCACGCCGAATCCCTTCAGCCAGCTGATCGTTTCCGGTGTGAGTTCGTCCTTCGGCTCTCCGCTGTCCAGGTTCATTTGCGTCTTCAGCGTGATCAACATGGTCAGGAACTTGCGCTTGTCGCCCACCAGGAATGCGTTGCTCACCTGCATCAGTTCGTTCTTGACCAGATTTTCCACGTGCACCGGGGGAATGTTTTCACCGCCAGCGGTAATGATTAGTTCCTAGGATGATAAACAAAAAAATGGTCAATTTGATCCTTAAGACATGTCTTCAAGAGAAAACCTCACCTTAATTCTTCCGGTTATGTAAATGAAGTCCTGATCATCAATATAGCCCACATCTCCCGAGTGCAGCCATCCCTCCTCGTCGATAGCTTCCTTAGTCTTAATCTCATCGCCGACGTATCCCATCAGAATGTGTCGTCCCCGCATGCAGATTTCACCGTGGCCCCGCTCGTCCGGTTTGTCGATTTTGGTTTCGCACCCACCCAAACTCTTGCCGATCGTGGCAAAGTTGTAGCTGTCGGCCGTGGTCAACGAGTGCGCTCCGCACGTTTCCGACATTCCGAACGCCTCCATGATTGGCATGTCCAGGCTCATGAAGTACTTCTTTGTTTCGGGATCCATGGGAGCGGCTGCCGTGACCATCGTCATGCACCGGCTCAACCCCAACGCGTCCTTCACCTTCGAAAGCAGGAAGTTTCTCACGAAACGGTACTGCCAGGAGTTGGTTGGTTTGCTGTAAAATGGAGTATTGAGTTAGATAAGGAAACTTCCAAGAAGAGTAACGATGCTCCCCAAACCATTATTATCAGAAATACGTTTCTCCGGAATGCGCGCTTTCTTCCAAGGATGAAATGATCAATGTTGATAGTTGCATCGAAATGAACAAACAGTTTGATACTTTAGACTAATTTTCCGATCCTCAAATCGAAGCAGCCTCTAGCCCATCTTTGATTCAAGTAAGAAAACAAAGAGTGCCGCCTATCAATTGTTCTGAATTTGGAAAATTTAGGAAGGAGATGTTGAACTCCTTTTGAGGAATCAACGTTTCCTTCCAATTCCACTCACCCGAGTGCAGCCCCCAACACGACCCACCCTGCCAACGACTCTGTGGTCGAGAGTTCCCATAGCGATCGGATGAACTTCGTGAGTGACCAACAGATCGCTCGTGAGTTCCCTTACCACGAGTGATTAACCGTGCTACGAGCATCGCGAATATTCCACGTGCTTCTAGAACGCGTGGCGCGGTGTTATAAATACGCGACGCCTTCGCGTAGTCAAGCTAGTCTTGTATTAACTTCGCCGCGAAAATACATCGAGTGAGTGAATCAAAATGAAGTAAAGTGAAGTGAACTAGCAGAGTGATGTTGATTCACTTCATCCGAAAAATACAATCCACCCCGACCCGACAGGAGTTGGCCACGGTTAACGCGCCAACATAGTGGTCCTTCGAACCGAATCCAGTGCCACCCCGTTTTTTAAAGGATTCAACGCGCTCCACCCAGAACGTGTACCGTCCAAGGATTTGATCAATTACTACCGTCGCCGCCGCCACTTGTGAATTGTTGCGTATCGACCATCAATCGCCAAGGGAGTGCTCTGCACCGCCGTTCCGACCCGACATGCGCTACTGGTGATCTTACCGACTAAAATACGACATGTCGCAAGGACGCTCACCGAAGACTAAATCGACTGCTAAAGGCAGCAGCTAAAGCCGCCAAGCAGAAACAGAACCGAGACGCTGAGCTACACGCTTCCAACTGGGAAACCATCGCCGATGCCTTAACGCTGAAAGAGTTATCATCGCTATCTCGTCAACGAGCACAAGTGAGCCTAAAGCTTACACGAGTACACCGGGCACTTTCCGCCGCTCGGAACCAGCTCAGCCTGCCACAGTTGAAGACCGTCGTGAAAAGAGTGGACGATGCGTATGTTAAGTTCAGCGCCGTGCACACCAAGCTGGATGCTATAATCCCAAATGAGGCCTTCCAACAGCAGGAGGAGATCTACATCGCTTTTGACGAACGATACGACTACGCTCGCACGGCCGTAGAGGAACTCATGCTGGAATACGATCCGCACATCAACAAGATTCCAACCACGCAACCGCAAGTGGTAGTGCAACAACAACCACTGAAGGCTCCATTCCCTACCTTCGATGGGTCTTACGCAAACTGGCCGAAATTCAAGGCCATCTTTCAGGACTTGATGGTCAATTCAGGAGATTCGGATGCCATCAAGTTGTACCACCTCGACAAGGCACTTGTTGTTGACGCTGCTGATGATTAGCGAAGAAAACTACCAGCAAGCATGGGCCATCCTCACCGAACGCTACGAAAACTAAAGGATCATTATTGAGACACACATTCGTGGTCTGTTTGATGTGAAGCCAATGACATCCGGGTCATTCAAGGAATTGCGATGCCTACTCAACGAGTGCATCAGCCACGTAGAGTGCTTGAACCACAATCACAAACCCACACCGACGGATGTAAGATTCTCACCGAAAGCGGTCCATAACGCAGCTTGCCTACGTCATTGATACCGCGAGTTACTCCAAATGACGTGAGCTCCATCCGTGAGTGCCCACGAGAGATTACCGCCATCGTTGCCATCGTCAACGAGGTACTCACTGGAACTCACCACAGTAGCAGTGAAAAGATGAGTCGCAAATGTCCCACACGCGTCTAGAACACGTGTCCGGCTAGAGCGCGAACTTTCTAGAACGCGTACGCGCTAGTATAAAAACGCAACCGTTTCGCTAGCGATTCAGTTCTGTTTTAATCCGCCGTGAAAATACTTCTAGTAGTCTTAAAGATCGCGAACTTCTTCTCAAACATCTTGAAGAGAAGAAGCACATTTTTTCACTAATGACGGCAAAACTGAACAATTGTTCAAAGTCGTCTTGAAAGGTCTTCCAAGTGATTATAAGCCACTGAAGAGATCAAATATGTAATAAATGATTTACTTGGATTTTCCCCCATCCAAGTAATTATTATGAAAATGATTAGCCAATCTGGCATTCTTCGAAAAGGGATTTCTCAAGAATATTGTTCAGTTCGCTCTAACTAAAGTGATCTAAATAATATTAAAGCTATAGAAAAAGCTAGACTTGTGTTCGATGTTCGTGTGACATGGGAACATTTCCAGAAACCTGGAGGAAATTTCCAGAACCCCACTCAGTGCCGTCGGTGCCAAAAGTGGGTCATGGTAGTAAACATTGTACTAAATGCATGATTTGCAGAAGTTCTTCGCACGCTAAGGACGTATGAAGATACCAAAAAGTTTGTATGCACAAATTGCGTGGGCAAGTCTAATTATTGAGATTGCCCTTCGCGCAAACAAACCGTTGACGTTCGTACCAGGCAGCTGAACGGCAACGTTTATTGTAGTCGGAATTCCCCATTAAGAATCTCCAACAATTTACATTTTTCAGTTAACAATCGCTTGCTAAATAATCATACCCATCAGGAAAAATATAATCAAGGTCATTCAAAGTTAATTTTTTTGTCAGATAATAGGGTAACCAATATATTTTGGACCCCCTGGGCCATTTTCCTGCAAATTTTACTGTTTAAATCGAAAGACCAACTCAATTCCCATGCTATTTGGTAAGATATGACTATTCCGCACTTGCATCAACCGTTTGTACATAGAAAATGTGTTTATTTTATCTGAAATTAATTTGATTTAACCGGTTCATCCATGCAACCGTTACAACACGTTACACACAGAAATTGAAGCCGTCAGAAATTTACCAAATGTAAACAAAAACTTTTTTCAAATTTCTGAACTAAACGCGTAGAATTTCTTCGGTTTTCCATTGTCAATCGATTGATTAGAATATGGACAAGCATATTATACAATCAGAGTCGTGGACTTTGTCGCCAAACGATAAAAAATGCCGGAGGTCCAAAATAGATACTTTGAGGGTCCAAAATGTATTGATGTGTCCAAAATAATGACAAACAGTGCTTCACAATTCAATTATTTTCGACGTTTTTTGGATCCTACATGACCGTATGGGCATTTTTATCTCGTAGAGGAAGTTTTTCTTCACATATTGTTATGTTCTTTGACTTGGTTACGCTGTGCAATCAATCAATTGGGACAAAAAACTAAAATCACTTCCTTAGGGGGTCCAAAATACAACCGTTACCCAAGTTCTAATCTATTAATTTCGAATGGATTTACCCAAGAAAAATCATATGCCAATAATGTCACAGTGGTTTCAGTTCCTCTCCTTCAAATTGTCTTCCAACGGGTATTTGGGAAGGCCCAAGCAAGACGGTTTGTTTTCGGGACGCCAAGAAGTTTTGCTGTCAGTGTCAGTTTTGTGTTCAGTCGAGAATGGATTACCAACTGGTGAGTTCGTTTCATGCTTATGATAACACATTTTTTCTTGAAAGCGTAACTTTTATGCAATATTAAAACAAACTTTGTATGGTTCGTCACTATAAGTGTCGGCATTATGCTTTTTTCTTATACAATTTCAATATACATATATTTTTCTCTTTTTGACATTATTAAAAATTATCTTTTGAATCGTTCGACATTGTGAATGTTGACGTATTTCCAAAAACTTCTACCATATCGAGACAAAATGCACAGTAATACTCATATGTAATTTTCAAACAAACTATGTATGGTTCGTCACTACAAGTGTCGGCATTATTCCTGTTTCATATAATTTAAAATATATGCATGTAATTTTGGGGCCCAGATAGCCGTAGCGGTAAACGCGCAGCTATTCAGCATGACCAAGCTGAGGGTCGTGGGTTTGAATCTCACCGGTCGTAGATCTAATCGGGTTGGAAATTTTCTCGACTTCCCAGGGCATAGAGTATTGTGAGGAAGTAAAGAACTGTAATTGAATTGATAGGCAGGTTTAGAGATATAAGAAATAAGTAGGCTTAGAAAAATAAGAAACAAACAGACTGTCAGTTATTGGTCTAATCTTGGCTCGTAAAGACGTTGAATTACTACATTGGCGTAGTTGGTAGAACGAAAATAATCTTATTGGCAAGTATCAAGTAACGAAATTCCTGTGAAATGATTCAAAAAGTAGTCTCCGACGGACATGGGCGGAGATGAAAATTGACGGTTTCTGATAGGAATAGGCAGAAACCAGCGAAAAAAGGTCTCTGATGGACAAAGGCAGAGAACCGAAAACTTGGATTCTGACGGAAATGGGCAGAAATCCTGTATTAAACTGACCTCTGGTTAGACAAAGATCATCGATGAATGAAATCTTGTTTTGAACGATTGAAGAAGAAATAACCTTAATTCGATAAAAATGTTTGAAATACCGAGAGTTTTTCAAGCTTCATGATCGACATTTGCACGACTGCAAGATTATGTTAGTTCTTACGTACTGAACCAAAGCGCATAATGTTCAAATCATATCCATTACGTTAAAGGTCGATAAAATTGGAATGTTTATGAATAAACGCAAAACTTAACACACTGTATCGAATCAGGCTAACCTAAAATGCGTGGAATTTCTTTTCCAACTTAAATAAAGCGCTCACATCAACAGTTATGAAAAATGCTTCCGATCTTCATTGAATCCTGAGAATATTTATCACTTACAACACCTATGCTATTGTACAACTGGAAGCATTCACAATAGAAGGTATAGAAAAGTCCGGTACACTTATACTTGTGAGTCGTCCAGTGTTTACAAAAAAAAATGAACGTAAAGAATGAAATTCACTTTTAAGTTTCAACATTTTACGATACAATGTTCTGATCATATGGTCCAATGAGTGCTTTATGTTTAAGACACAAAATATCTCGCATGGCTATGCTTGTACAGTTTGGTAGTATACCAAGTATGGATCATTGCGTGATCATATGAAGATTTTTCGAAGCCAGGGCAATAATACCCACTTGAGAGAGAAAAAAGAGAAAAAAAACTCTTCATAGTTTTTTAAACATTTTTTTTTATTGTTTTAATACATAGATTCAGCCTATGCTGCCAATATCTTTCAAGGATACGCAAAAAGTTATTCTTAACGTGGACATGATGGAAATTTTATACAAAATAGGTTTCATATTAAAACAGAATCAGACAAAGAACTTCAGAAACTACGAGAAGCGTTGATTTCCGAATAGTGGAAACAAGGATCACAGAAATTTGGGTCCGATGTCAGGTACCCTAGCTTATAAAACATTCTGTTATTCGAAGATAGTAAGATTGTATTTTCTAGAAACATAAGGTATGAAACTTTGCAATCTTCCGTGGAAAAGAATCGCCAGAAAGACACAGTAAGTATCCAGAAACTTACTGTCATCAGCGTACGATGTTTCTTATTGCTACGGAAAGTATATATTGATTTTTCTAGCTCTGAGAATGTATTTTTTTTTTTCAATATGCTACTGATAAACCACTGAATGCATACGGTTGTAGCAGGAAATAAATCAAAGTTATTCTATGTAGTCACTTCCATCAGATTAGCAATAATCTTGTCATATCATGTAACCTGAGATCAGCACGTCTCGCCTCAAATTCGATAGTATTTGATGATCGTTCGGTGCTAACGGAGTTGATCTAATGAACAAAATCCTGTCAATTTTGTGTTTCAATACAGCTTTATGAAACAGTGCTATAGATGTTTTTGCTCACAATATCGATGTACGATGTATGATATCAGAAAATAAATTTTGCTGTGGACACGTCGGAAGTATCGTGTAAAAATTACTATAACTGCAGAAACAGTCGAAGAACTGAAAACTACAGTATGTTTAGTACATTGCACTGTAGATTACTAGGCTCCAGTATTTAAAGATAGTAAAATTGTTCTTCGTAGAAAGCTACCAAATTCGAATGGTGAGTTAAATATGCCATCTAAATCAAAAATTGCCAGTATTTGTTTAAAATACTACTAGAATATTGTTGTATACTATGGTGTATACTATACTATAACAACATAAAGATAAAAAACAGACAAGGATGGTGAAAAAAACAACACGAAACAAAGAGCACCAACATAGACAGCAGAAAATTTAACCATTAAAGCACCATTTGATATGGCATATAATTCAAATTTCGTAGCATCTTTGATGTTGAAATTCGAGTAGCATTGTTCAACAACACGATTCAATGAAATCCACATTGAACGACTAACTTTGTTGTGTCAATCGCTAATGAATACCGCTATGAACAGCATTCCTTATAACGCAGAACGCTCCACAATTCTCCGTTCGAAGGGAGATGGAAGTGGATAAGCATGCAGACTTTCACTTACAAGTAAATTTTGGAGCATCGCTGAATCAGATAAATATACGGTTGAGAAGAAGAATTTCTAGAATTAAAGCTGGAGAAGATCTTTTGGAAACTTCAACGGAACGGTTTCAGAACAGGATTCCTGATGAAACGTCATCGGATGTTTAAACTGTATGAAAAGTATATTTAGTTTTACAAACAAGCAATCTGATGAAAAAGCCGTTACCGATTTGTGTAAGTACATCAGTATTATAAAGCTTGAAGTGATTACAAATGACTTAAGAGTCACGTCATTCGTAAGCGAATGGTGCCAACTACAGTACCGTTGGTGCAGTAGAATATGAAAATAAATCAAAGCAGTAATCTGAGAAAAGATGTAGATATCGTGGAGATTTGAATACGGGTTAATATCTAACAAATAGCCATTCTGTTATTCAGAACGTTTGAAATTTCACGTCCTGCAAAGTTTAAATGTAAAGTATTGCAATCTAATGCTACACGGATAAAAATCTGATCCCCACACCATGATTTACAAATCATGAAATTCATAAATTGGTTAGGTCATGATATCAGGATCACAAATCATGGTTCCTGGAGTCATAATCATGATTCCTCATAAGCGTAACATCCAGTGTGAAAACACTAAGCGGCGCACTTTGCTTCATCACATTCGTATCGATCACTCTCAATTTAAAATAACGAAGCGGTTATGTGGTAGAGTACGTGACTCATAATCGGAAGGTTCTTGGATCGAATCCTAATGTATGCTTTTTTAACATTTTTTTTATTTTTTTCTCGATCATAAACGGATGCGCGACTCAGCATTTTTGGAATTTGAATCATGATTCCGAGCAATCAGCTACAAAAACCTAACGCGTGTGTTGCGTTACGGCAATCTGACTCATGATATCATGAGTCCAAATCATGGTGTATTTTCATAAGACGAAAACACGCTGGAATCATGATATCATGAGTCATAATCTTGTTTAGGGATTCTGATTTCTACCCGTGTACAGAAGCACGTTCTGCGGAGCTTATTTTTGTGGCTACTATGCTTGGAAATTAGCCAATTTAGCTTTGAAAGACCTTCAAATCGATGCCGATGTAACAAATTTCACATCACATTGTTATCAGCCCTCGGCTAGTTTACCTCTGAATATTTGATTTTTTGGGTATATCCTTCAGCTTTTTAAAGTGAAAATGGCACATTGATAGACTAAATTTGTAGTTGAATGAACTTTCAAATTGACATTCTCAAGTGACTTTGTGTAATATTTGGATAAATTTGGAATTCATTTTGCTAATAAATGTAATAAAAACATAGAATGAATTTTATCTAAAATAAGAGTATTTTTTACATTTCTAATAATAAGAGACATTAAACACTGAATTAGATTTTAAAAGGAGTAGGAAAAGAGAGTAATGTGAGGAAGTAATGAACTGTAATTGAATTGATAGGCAGGTTTAGAGATATAAGAAATAAGTAGGCTTAGAAAAATAAGAAACAAACAGACTGTCAGAGTTATTGGTCTAATCTTGGCTCGTAAAGACGTTGAATTACTACAAGTATCTTCGTACCTGCCACACGATATCCACATGCAAAAATGGTCATTGGCATAGTAAGCTCTCAGTTAATAACTGTGGAAGTGCTCATAAGAACACTAAGCTGAGAAGCATGCTCTGTCCAAGTAGGGACGTAACGCCAGAAAGAAGAAGAAGAAGAAGACATGTAATTTTCAGTTTTCGTCATTAATAAAAACGTCTTTTGAATTGTTCGACATTATAGATGTTGACGTATTTTTAAAGCTTCTACCAAAAACATCTCGAGACAAAAATACAAAACTAGCTTTAAATATAAGTCGTGTTTTCCCCCTTGTTCATGGATCGCATCACCGACCAGAGGTGACTCCCAGATCTTTTTCTCCCTCACTAATAAACACCCTTCCCGTGATGATTGTGGAGATGCAGAGGTATTCGCGGTCTCTAGAAGCAACAATCATTACACCTTAAGGTGATTATAAAACGAAGCCAAACTTGAAATTTTCATGTGCACAAGACTGGAGAATCTGACAATAGTTCGCGTTGAAAACCAATCAAATTGCTTGCTTGCTGGTGGTGACCAATGGGATAAAATTTCAACGCGGAGTGCTGTTTGGTTCTCAAGTTTTGTGCTCTTGAAAATTTGAGGTGTGGCTTCGTTCTAGAATCACCTTAACATTCATTCCCCATCCCAACTGACTGTAAGAACTTGGCCGGCGCCGTTATTGATCAATAATATTAGATCTGCTAAAACTGCACTTCGAGAGTAAGCGGAAACTCCCATCCCTTATTCATTTGGATCGTAGTGCAATTCTTACCAGTTCCGATCAATCACGGAGTAGCAACCATTGACATGTGCAGTCAGTCTATGCTATGCTTCAAATTGTCTTCCAACGGGTAACCGTTCTAATTATTTCAAATCACATGGCAATACTCCTGCTTATGCCACCGCAGCACTGTGTTTTATTTTCTCGATTTCATGCGCTTTTTTAATAGCGCCCAAACCATTGATTTTAGCAATATAGTTTGTTTGGAGAAGTTTCAAACAAATAAGCCTTATAAAAACGTATTCGACTGATAATTCTTTTACTTTAAGAAATAGAGAGGTGCGAAGTTCAGCAATTTTAAGATGTTTAACAACTTTGTGAAGACATGAAAAATGTTAAAAATCTTGTAAGAGAGTTACGAATTTTTTTTAACATATAGTACACAAATTTGCATGAAAAAACGTTTAAAATCATATTTGTTCATAACTTTTTACTTGAATTTTTATCATTTTTCATGTTTTCTACAAAGTTATTATAAGTAGGTTTGCATTTTGCATGCTTAACCAACTGCTCGGCAGGCAACAGTGGTGCTCCTGGCGGGTAAAATAGATCAAAGTAATCCAGGCTACTATGTTCTACAGCAAAAAAGCAGTGTTGCTCTGAAAGTAATTAAATGATCATCTCAGAAGTATTTAGACTTTGTTATCAATGATAACAAATTATCCTTACGTCCCATCAAAAGTTGTAGCTGGGAAGATTTCACATAAGATGAGTGTGTTCACTTCTCCATTGATTATTATGACGAGTAGTTAGAGGACTGAACACAAAAGGTTTGCCTTTTCCATAGTAATTTCCATATAAACTTCAAATGGCGTGTGCAGAGCCAAATTTCTTCCAAATCGCTTCAAATTTTGGGAAATGATTTTTATCATAATTGACATCGTTTTAGCATAGGGGAGCAGAAACTTCCAAATTTGCATCAGTCTAATGGTGATATGTTCAACAAAAACACGGGTTTTTCTATGACAAACAACTTTGTAGAAAACACAAAACATTTTAAAAATCTTGGAAAAAAAATATGATAAGAAGTATAGTTTTCAGGGGCCATTCACATACAATGGCATATATCTCAAAAAGTATATGAGATAGAAAAATCGTGTTTTCGACAAAGTTGTTTCAAATTGCCAATTCTACTACTTTGCCGAAGACACCATATGTCCTTCTAAAGGTTTTGAAAAAAAAAAAGGTTTTCAAACTCACTGCTAGGTGGATTGATCACAGAAATTTTTTCGTCAAAAGTTGCGCACCAAGAAACTTCTCCGAACAAACTATATCGCTAAAATCAACGGTGCTATTCAAAAAGCGCATGAAATCGAGAATTTAAAACACAGTGCGCAGGTTACTTCTATTCCGTCACTTCATTAACGGATCATCCAAACAGATCAGATTCATCAGAAAATGCACCTACTTCTAGGAGCATGTCTCCCTCTGATGTTGATTTTTTAACTGACCAATTGAATCAAAAAATTGATACAATGTTCAAAACCTCCAGCAAAGCAATCCAACTGTAAAATTTACAAATAAAATTGTTATTGGATTACGTTTCTCTAATGGATCGAAATATTTTTTTCAAATATTTTAAATCGGAATGCTCGTTCTTTGAGGGTAAAAAGGACGAACTGTATAATTTTCTAACAGCTAATAACATTCATATAGCAGTTATTACTGAAACTTATTTAAATCCTGGATCCAAACTAAAAATAGACCCAAACTTTTTTGTTTATCGTAATGATCGTTTGGATGGAGTATTTGGGAGAGTTGCTACCAGCATTCATAGGCGTGAAAAAAATAAACTTTTCTCGTCATGTGAAACCAAAGTTTTCGAAACTTTGGATGTTTCTATTGAAACACAGATTGGAAAATATACTTTAATAGACGCCTATTTGCCTTTTCAATTCTCTGGGCAGCAAGTTAATTTGCTCCGATCTGACTTGCGAAAATTGACTCGCAATAAGGCAATTCTATTTCTCATTGGTGTCTTTAATGCAAAACATCGCTCATGGAATAATTCTTGAAGCGATATCATTGGCAGAATTTCACTTGATGAGTATTCTTCAGAATATTTCTCTCTGATAGCCCTACTTATTTTCCTGTTCTAGAAACCCATATACGATTGATTTGGTCCTAACCGACTCTAATCACCTTTGTAGCTACTCACGCAGGATTTGAATCTGACCATGTCCCTGTTAGATGTCATATATCCCATAAAGCGATTCTCAATCCTATTTGCTCCACTTTCAATTATTTTCGAGCCGACTGGAATACATATGAAACATACATCGATAGCAATCATGATGTTAACATTTCTTTGCAAACAAAAATTGATATTGACAATACTTTCTAAACTTTAGCTAAATCCATTGTTGAAGCAAGAGGCATTGCAATTGCATTACCAATATAAGAAGTAAAATTCGAACCCGTGATTATAGACGAACTCTTGATCCGTCTTAAAAACGTGAGGAGAAGGCAATTTCAACGCACTCGCGATTCTGCTATGAAAATTATGGCAGGATCTGCAGAAAGAAATTAAAAAACGATTTTCACAATTAAGAAACGAAAGATTTAAAAATTAAATTTCTTAATTGGACCCTGACTCTAAGCCTTTGTGGAAATAATCTAAAATTTTGAAAAAAAAAAAACTCTGAAGCCAATTCCGGTATTGAATGAGGAAAACAAATTATTACTAACTAATTGCGAAAAAGCTCAAAAACGCACAAGAGAGCGCACAATTTTAATTTAGGACTTACTTGTCCTATAGAACATCAAGTTACTCAAGACTTAGAAAACATTCTCAATCAAGAGAACGTTTTCGAAAATTCCTGGGAGACTGATTTGGAAGAAGTGACAACTATTATTGATAAAATCAAAAATATGAAAGCCACTGGCGATGATGGAATTTTTTTACATCCTTATCAAGAAACTTCCAGAAAGTAGCTTATCATTCTTAGTTGATATATTTAACAAATGTTTGAGATTTTAATTTTGCCGCGGCATGACCATAGAAAACATATTTGGTGGAGTTGTTTTTCTGGTAATAATAGTCTGGAGAACACAGCGAGAATATCTTACCCTTCCATCGCATTCAGATGGTGCTGCAACGTAACGCTCTTGGCCCACGAGGAAATCATCTTTTTGGCGGTTCCGCTTTGTGCTCCGATGGCCAACATCTTCTCCTGAATCTTTTCGTACACTCGGGGCACGCCCAGCATACGCGTCGGCTTGGCTTCCTGTAGCGTATTGATCAGCGTTCCCTTCATGGCGTCCTTATCGGCGAAGTACACCGTACAGGCGAACTGGAGCGACAGGAAAATGTCCACCATCTGGGCGGCAATGTGACTGAGAGGAAGGAACGACACCAGCACCTCCTTTCCGTACTGAATCTGATCCAACCGTTTACCGATGGAGTACGAATCCCAGGTCAAGCTGTCATGAGACATCATCACTCCCTTCGGATTGCCAACAGTTCCCGACTGTGAAAAACAAACTTCAATTAGGTAATGTCCCACCTGACTCGGCAGGAATACTGTGCTGGACAACACAACTGCAACTTTTTCGATTATCCATACAAAATGGTCAACTTTGGTAGACCAGATAAAAGTTGTTAAAGGACAAACAAACAAAAAGTTGCAAATTAATTGTCCAATAGTGTATACTCACGGTGTAGACCAGACAGCAGCACTTGTTGATGACGATGTTCGCCAAACGGGTCTTGAATTCCTCCTCCACGTCATCGGTGTTCATCTCCTCCAGCTCGGACCACTGAAACGGATACACACGGAAGAGGGATAATTGCATTATCGGCATAAAATTGCATTTCGGGAAAATCGAAAAGCGAAAACAACGATAATGGGATTAAAAATCCGTCACGCCGTGTTTTCTCGCTTTTCGCATTCTGGGTTTGATGGCGGGCGTCGATTTGGCTGCTTGATGGTGGCAATTGACATATTTGTACCCGCATTGTGCCAATTCTGTTTCGGTGCCAAATTTTCTTTGTGCAGCTTCCGACAGAAAATATTATAGCCTTCATCATTTTTCAATAGACTCGCTAAACGGACAAGATTCGGTTGAGCAACAAGCGAAGGTGTAGAACGACGAAGAGGGAGCTAACTCCATATAGCTAGATAGGTGTAGTATAGCGATAGCCTAGGTTGGGATATCAAATGTGACTACATGGTTTCCATTGTGAATACATTTTACACACTGTGAGATGTACATAAAATTATTTTGGCCCTTTGTTGATTTTTGTAAAGATCTTAAGAGAAATTATCTTGAAAAAAAAAAAAAATTTTACTTGTGGAATTCACTGCCCATAACTGCATATTTGTAACATTCGACAAAAGTAGGCATTGAGTAAATGGAACACCAAGTCTGCATTTTATGGCAGTATGGGAAGAAACTAAAATTTCAAAAAATTGCCAGAATCTCAAAAGTGCTTATTTGCGGCTGAAAATTGGTACAGCTCATGTTGTATATTGGGTGAACAGTCAGAAAATAATTCTGATAGAAATTTCTTTGCTACTACATACAGGCTCATGCATAATCTCAATGTGACTGTTATGCGGTTACAATTACCAATGTGACAAAACAACTTGGTATTTTTTTCGAATTCTCTAGAACAAAATCACAGATTTTAATAAGTTGGTCGAAAGTATACATCATTTGATGAATCTCCACGGTATTAACTCGAAATTGTCAAAAATGTCGAATGTGACTGATATGCAGTTATGGGCAGTTCAGGGAAGAAGATATCACACCGCCAAGCCTCAAAAAATTTCTGGATAAATGTCTAGCAAAGCTTCAGAGGAATTTTAGAAAGATTTGTCTTATGTGACGTGCCCGATCAGTTTTATTACCAGAGATGTCAAGACAATTTCCAGTCCAAAATTATTCTGGACTATACAGAAAGTCTAACCTAGATACTTTCGGCATGGCTCTGCTTTATGATAGTAAACGTTTTCCACAAGCCTTAGAATTTGACGAATTTGAAATTTTGACGATAGTCATGGAAGAATTATTCAATGTATTTCTGGAAGAATTCAAAAAATAACTACGTAAAGAAATTATCTGCAAAATGTCTGCCTTTTTTATTTGCGGTAGTTCGCCACTTATTGATTTAGATGTTTCATTAAGGATTTATTCACCAGTTCTACCAGAATACTTTTCTAGAATAACGTTAAAACTTGCACCTCTATATAAATTGCTTGAAGGGTTCTTCGATAGTCTATAGAAATTATGTCAAACATGACTTCAAGAAAACCCGTCTTCTTAGGCACTTTGAAGATAAACCAATTTCACATTTCACTGTTTACATTTTTCTTATGATCAGGTTTTGCACGTCCGGTGTCCAAATCTATGAGCCTTTGCATGCTATAAAACGTTTGACTTTTACTGTGCGCCCTGTTTTCAAGTTGCCCATAAGAAAGAGCAAGACAGCACCAACACACGGCGCACAGTAAAAGTCATGAGAACAAAAGAATTTATGGCACGTACAGAGGCTCATGAGCCTCTGTACGTGCCATAAATTATTTTGTTCTTTTGACTTTTACTGAGCGCCGTGTGTTGGTGCTGTTTTGCTCTCCCTCATGGGCAATTTGAAAACAGGGCGCACAGTAAAAGTCAAAGTTTTATAGCATACATAGGCTCATTCTAACAACTAATGTGCATGTCGCTCTTTATCGGTTCCATTGACAGATAATAAGCCTATGCATGCTTTAAAATGTTTGATTTTTTGTGCGTGTTGTTAGCAAGTTGCCCGTGGGAGAAAGCGAGACAGCACCAACACACGGCGCACAGTAAAAGTCAAAAGAACAAAAGAGATTATGGCACGCACTGGAAGGCTCATTAAGTATTGATTTCGGGGATGGACCCATTTCGCATAGAGACGTTTGGTCTAAGGACATTTCCCGTGAAAACACTTCATATAAGATCGTTTGGTGTTTTTCACGTTTCACATAAGGGATGGTACACAAATTATGTCATGCTAAATTTCGACTTTTTCGAGCACCTCCCCCATGTCACGATTTTTGTATGAGTCCTCTAAAAATTTTGTATTTCTTGTCACGCTTAAGAAGACAAAAAATCTTCATTGAATAAAACGTTCATGCTTTAACTTATGCCAAATAAACTCATGCCTTACACCCTTCATAAATAACTGCATCCCAGCGAAGACGCGCGCTTTATCGAATAATTTATTATTTCTGTTGTTTATTAAAAAGCATTTTATTTAATTTATTTGAATTCACAAGTGTCATTGTTGAGTCATTTCACGTTCTGTTTATTACGCCTTGAAGTGTAGTCTAGATACATACAAACTCCGGGTCTTTAATCGTTCAATAGATAACATAGATTCAATTTCAGAAACTGTTGCCCATAGTAAAGATTTTGTATCATACATCCTAGCATTGCCAAAATATATTAGAAAAAAAAACTTGAATGTCACACAGAAAAAAATCCGTTCTCGTATCCGTGAGCAGTAGGCGTGAACTCATCAACAAGCAAAAATACACCGTGAACTAGGTCATGTATACGAGAACGTTCATGGTAGTTCTCGGTGTATTTTTGACAGTTCACGTTTTCCAGAACGCTTTTTTGAGCGTGCAGCAGATCGTGAATCTCCCCAGTTTTCTTTTAATGAACATGTCAAAAAAGATCTTGTTTATCTCAAAGTAAATTTATTCAGACATTGTTCGATGGGATCGTCGAGGAATCTCAATAAAAATATCTCCACAAATGCTTTCAGGTATACTTCAAGGGATTTCTCAGATCAATTCCTTATTTCTCTATAACCTTTTTCAGGAATCTCTCCTAGAATTCATCCAGGGACTCAAACGTGAATTTTAATGCATTAGGAAGATTAGAGATGCTTGGAAAGTGCTTCCATTACGTCCATTATAACGAATTTTTGTAAAGTTGCCTAACAATACAAAAAGACTACTTCATATACTGGTAGGCAGTTACCATTCTGGTACGGTCACCCTATTAAAATTAAGTTGTGTCATACGTATTTTTTTAGGTCATGGAAACAAGGATTTTCACACGACCAAAGAATCATGTCTCACGATATGAACAAAATAAATGCGGTTGTCACTTAAAATGGCATCGCTGAAAATAAGTCCGTTGCCAAAACTTTCATAAATATGTTGAGTTAAGGTGCAAGAAAAAATGAAGCAAATGTCAAAAATGAAAAAGCAGTTTTCGCCCTTGAAATCAATAAATCGGAAAAAATAAAAACACACAGCCTATTTATTTTGCAAATAAAACAGCTGTGTGTTTTTATTTTTTTCGATTTGACGATTTTAACGGCGAAAACTGCTTTTTCATTTTTGACATTTGCTCCATTTTTACTTGGGCCTTAAGCATGGTTAACAAATTACAATAAAGAAAACATCATTTTATTAGAAAATTACCTACCTGTAGGCGTACTGCACACAATTCAAGGTAAATGACTTGTAAGAGTTTCATATTCGGCTTCAGAGATTATGATTTTAATAAGTAATGATATCTTAAATATACCTGATCACTGTTTTCATGAGTGATCAATGTTACCCCAAACCAACTAAATTAAAAATTTTCCTGTAAGTATAGATGAAAATTTTTAGCCCAATAGCATTTTAAAAACCACCCATGATGAAGAGTACAAAGCTGCCGAAAATACAACAATTCTACCTTGTAATTTTTGAACGCAATAAAAGTTTATTGCAGAAGCCCAAACGTTTTGATGATGAAAAAGAGAAGTTTTTAGAAAAATTTCTTCATGAATGTGTTTCTAAACGTTAGAGAAGGTTTCCTCCCAAGTAACAATTTCAGTGCTTTTTGATCTTAGATGTTATTTATGGAGGTTTTATTAGAGATGTATCCATTCCTAACAGATTTAATAAAGCATTGCAAAGTGCCAAACGTTCTTTTCGGTAAAACCCTCTTTAAAATGCTTTGTAGATATCTACAAGAGCTCCTGTTAAAACTTATTTGCTGGCCACTTTTTTTGATAATAAATTGTATTTTGAAGGAGCTGTGTAGTGTCTATTAAAACCTATACTTAAAATCTCATCTTGCTTGTCTTGTCAAGGCATAAGTAAAACTTCTAAGACTACGCTAAGTCATGTTAAAGCCTTCTTAAATCTCGACTGTCTGATGCATGTTATTGGAATGCAGTCTGCGTGTGGGTATCAATATCATTATGTTGATAATGATAATCTCGTAGTTAATTATGGATTAATTAGAACGCAAACATAGAAATGACAAATATTCCTCTCGAAGAATTAACAGAATATCGCATATTTTTCCCATACTTGCCTGAACTTCCCGTTCTAGTGGGACAACTATGCTGCACACAACAGCTGAGCTACACGAAAAAAGCTTTTATTTTTCAGGCACTTATCACTTACCGTTTTCTGCATTAATACAACCGATCAAGCACAACTAGCTTTATTATAACAATTCATTCCAATAAAACAGTTAGATACATTACGGCACAAATTTAATAAAATTCATTACATCACAATATTGAATCTTCCGATTTATTTACCTTTTTGACAGCACTAGCTTTCCTGAGTGCATTAAGTTTAAGTCAAGGCTCCCAAAAAACCAATTTGTCTTAGTGCAGAACAAATATTCTGGTTTAGGAATATTTTAGCCGGTGAGGGTTTTACGCACGGGTTCTTAAGATCAAAAGCGTTTATGAATGACTCATTTTGTGCGTTTATGAATGATTATATTGTTCGGAATAATCACCAATTGATCTTAAACCATCCCAGACAAGACCAGCAAGATTTAACTGGATGGAATCCATTTTTATTGTCGCCGTTTCGGATTGATAGTTACAATATGCGTGGGAAATTCCAATTTTTGATTGAGATGAGCATGAAATCATTCTGAAAATGGAATGGAGTAAAATATTGGATAGCCAATAATGATGTCGTAATTGTGGCGCGTTGCTGTAAATCGAAAAAATTTATGTCATTCCACCAGTAAATTTTTGTTGGCAGGAATTTCACGCGCTAGTAAGGAAATTTTCTGCCACGTAAAAAAATGATTATTTTAATTTATTATTATGAGTCGGCAGACATCATGATGGTTTCAATATCAAAAAAAGGTTATGGTTTATAAACAAATTATTGGTTGGTGTTTGTTCAATCATATGCTCTTAACATTGGTTTTATTCTGTGTATTAGGATATCGTAAAAGATTTAATACCGCTAGTTGAGCTCAATAAGGCTATACAATAGCTCTTATGAATGTTTTATAGCATACTACAAGGGTAGATGTATTCATACGATACAAAACTAAGAAGTTTAGAAACGGGTTTAAGGTATAGTCTTAACAACCTCCTGTAGTGTGGGCCTTTTCGGGCTTAACAGAGTTTTATCAAAGGTTTATTAAGGTTATTAAACTAATAAGTTCTAAAATGAGTTTTAACGATATGGTGGTAACAACAGCTTGTAGTAAATGAAAAAACTAAAAATGTTACTTGGGCTAACAAACGAGTTATTTTTGTTAAATGTAGGATTTTTTTTAAACGTCTTCGAAAATGCTTTGGACTTTATACATTTCTCAAAAAATGTTTCTAGAGAACAACAGTTTCTAAGCCAATAATTAATAGATTCTAAGTTTAATAGAAACTTAGGCCTTATCATTATGGATTTTGAAGCTTTCTGTAACCAAGCCTTACAGATATCGTCATAGAATTTCAGTACGGAATTTTTGTATCAAATTCAACCATAGATCATCTATATCATCTTCAAAAGAAAATCCTTGAGTAAGGGGCGTATAAATGGGAATTCTTCAAGGGCGTCATGAATTCACGCTACGGCTCTGACCCTATAATCCCAATCTAAAGCTAGAGTGCAATAAGATAGAAGAGAAGAATTGTATGACATACTAGAGTTCGGCCTGATTTTTTAGAACAATATATAAAAAACATGTTACACTTTGAATTATAGAATATAGGTAAGCCACTCCCCATCAATTAACCGCCAAATTGAATGTTAGTAATTATTATTAGCACACTATACATATACTACACATTTAGCTTGACAATATATACTAGAGGATGACATAAGAATAAGATGGGCATTGAACGTTTGAATGATTAAGGAGAAGGGCGGTGGACAAGTGGGTGCCTCAGAAGAGGAGGGGCTTAGACTATAGTTACTGGGTCTGATGGATAAGATAGTTCTTTTCAACTTGAACCACCAAAGTGTACAGAACTATTCTAAACAGTTAAAATTCAGTTTTTCACTAAAGTCTATTATAGATAATTTGTGTTAATTTTCATGGATGATAATCCATTGTTGAAAAGGATTGTGTTACAAATTACCATTGGCGGTTTGTGAAGCCCAAGCAAGCGTGAGTTTGATCGTCGCGTCGCCGAATTGGCTTTTTTTTCGGTTTGCGCGCGTTTTGCTGGGCAGTGCTGGAAGCCCGAGCACGCGTGCTTTTGTTTTGTGTCTTCAGAACGACTTTTTGCATGAAAAGCAAAAGCGTCTCCAGAGTGATTTATATCTTAGTTAGTTGGTATGCGGTGAAGCTGAAAATGGATTGTGACTGCAGTAGAAGCGATGTGGGTATGATAGGTAAACAGTTTCAAAACAAAATAAATCGCACTCGTTCTGCGCGCGTGTGTAGTATACATGAGATGGATGGATGTAGGTTATGAAAAGGGTATGTGTGATCTGTGGGGATTTGAATTCAAAACTTATAACCGACTAAGTTATTGAGTCACCAAGTGGCTCGGTGCTTAGTTGGTAAAGCGCTCGCCTAGCATACAAGAGTCCTGGGTTCAAATAATTTCACCCATAATTTATCCATCTTTACCAAGCGTAATTTAAATCGAAGGACTTGACCACAAAACGAGACCATACGTGATATTGTGAATGAAAGGTTGAATCATCGCGCAGTCAACTTCACGGATCAATAGGGAACTGAAAATTCTGAAGAATTCAATCCTAATCCTAGTTACCTAATGGCCAACTTCAAAACTGATTAGAATCTTGAGAAGAAAATCCGGTTTCTTAAGGAATCCTTTTGAATTTCTTGTGAGATAGGCCGATTTATGGTAAGAGTTACCGCTCAAATGTCAGCATAAATTACCGAAAAATAACTTTTATCGTGATATCTGGGAGAGTTACCATCCAGAGATCTTCCAATGTTTTTTTTTGTGGATTACCACAAGACAATAACAAACGATAAACCAAAACACAGATACTTCCTCATGTTATATTTTTTATTCTACCAATATATTTGTGGAAGTTTAGAAGCAAAGGGGCGCAAATAAGAATTGCAAAGAATTACCAGCATAGACATTTCAAAAATTCCAATAATCCTAAAAAAAACTTTACATCCATACAATTCCATTACAGCTAAAACGAAAACAATTTGTCAAGTATTGCCGAAACGACAGCATTTTGTTTTTTTTTTTTTGTTTTTTTCCTTTTTGGTGGGGGAATATGAGTTGAAAATATAGAACCAAGGATTATTTTTGTCAGATCCTCACTGGCACTTTTATCAAGTTTTTTGGGGAAATGTTCATAATTTTGTTTCTCCAACAATATAGCCGGCGTTGCCTAGAAATTTTGAAAAAACTCTAGCATTTCCAGCAGAAATTATTCTAGGTATTATTCTTGATATTTTTCTGTGAATAATAGAAGCCACACATTTTATTCAAATATGTTGCGGGTGTTTTGTATGATTTTGTATGAATAGATGGATATTATAGTTCTTTTATTCACATCTGATACCTTAGGATTAAATCAATTATTGGAATAGTCTAAATTTCAGGAAATTTCATCAACCTCATTTCAATTCCATTGCAACTAATTCTGATCGCAATTGTTATCATCGCATTAAATTACAAAAAAAATAATGCCAAAAACCAGCAACGATAAACCAATCATGAATTTAAATTCGTCTTTTCACACTCCAGTTCTGACTCCGCTGCCCGTGTTCCACAGTAATTCAAGCTTTCATTCTCGACGCTGTCGGCCTCCTGTCCTTATTCTGGTTTATGTTCCCGGGAGCAACCAACCGCCTCTCCATCTCCCATGCTCCCAGGAGTCACTTTCACAGCAACCATCCCCAGCCGGCGATGAATCACCGAAGAGACCGACAAGCGAAACGCACATCCAACAATAGGGCGGTGCGAATTACTAAAATGTTTGAAAATCCATATCAGCCATATCAGCCATTCTATGAACAACCGATCTAGTGAGTCACCGAATTCCGTGGAAATTTGCTATTTTGTTCTTATCAGAAATAAAAATACACGTGTTTTTTGATTAGGGTGACCATTTCCGAAATAAAGTGATCAGAAAATTCGCGATTTTGCCTTTTTTATTTTTTTTTTTTTCAAATTATAACTTTTTAACCGCTTGACCGATTTTCAATTCTCTTGGACGAAATGAAAGCTAAAGATTTTGAATTTTCAAAAAAAAATATAAAACTTCACAAAAATTGTGTTTTTACTTGAAAAAAAAATTCAAAATTTCCCTTTTTTTGATGCGCTGAGATCTACAGTGTGTGCCGATGAAAAATGACTGATTTTTTATTTTCAAAAAAATATATCTCAAAAACTAAAAACACATACATCGCTGAAAATTTGACAGTAAAAGTAAAATTTTCTGAACTTTCAAGAAAAAATGAGAACATCAATAGCTCCTTTTGCACCAAAGCCGTTTTTTTCGAAATTTTGGATTTTTTTTTTTTCATGAAAAAATATGTGAAATTTTATATTTTTCTTGAAAAGTCAAATCTTTAGCTTTCATTTCGTCCAAGAGAATTGAAAATCGGTAAAGCGATTCAAAAGTTATAATTTAAAAATAGGGTAAGTGTTCCCTTAGTTGTGGGTGTTCCTATAGTTGCGGTAGTGCCGTTTTCACTGATTTTATTGCATTAGCCACAGAACCGACACTGCCAATCGACGTATTGGCTTGTTGATACACGGAATAATTGAAAAGATCGTTCATATTGCTTTAAAACTTATGAAATATCACTAAAATTGCTTAAGCTGTTCTTGCTTGTACCAATAGTTGCGCTAAAGTGTTCCTATAGTGGAGGATCCCATAAGAAAACCACGGATACCGCAACTATAGGAACACAAATTAAAAATTTACCGCAACTAAAGGAACAGTGTACCAATAGTGGAGGTATTATCTTTCACTGACATGTCGTGGATTACTACGATGAAATATTTTTTCTCATTTAGTCAATGGTTGTTACTTCCCGTTACAACATGAACATGTACATTTATTGCGCCTCTTGAATTTGGCGGTTAAAAAAGGTCCAAAAACACGTGTATCCTTATTTCGGATAAGGAACAAAATAGCAAATCTTCACGGAATTCGGTGACCCACTAGATCGGTTTTTTATGGAATGGCAGATATATTCCTTACTATCTTCATGATAAAAATAGTGCTAATCGTGCGACACTGGATGGTTAATTAAAAGCTTTAAATCTTCATCAAAACGGCTGAAAATATTACAGAGTTATATTTTTATCAAATGTAAGAAAGATATGAAAGACGGCACTTTTGAACTTTTTTGCAATTCGAACCGCCCTAATCCTCCAGCACAAAGCACCATAGAAGCTAAATAAAGATTGCTTTTGCCTCACCCAATTCCCCGCGGGGCCACCCACTGTTCTTTGGCAAAACGTTGACACAATACGCCGCCTCTCGTATTCCAGCAGGCCAGGTACGGGAGCATTCCTTCCACCCACTCCTCCCACCTTGTCTCATCACTCCGACGCGGTGCGGATTCCGATTGGGAAACGTTGACAGGGCTTTAAATTTTTCATGAAGCCGGATAGAGGACAGCGTGCACTAATGACCAAAACACACATACACACACAATGTACAACGACGGGGATGCTGAACCAGGAAAACTTCGGCGATGAACTTTTCAGATTTTGCAATGCGGTCTTCAGTGACATGTTTCGTAGCTGCCCCGGTAAATGACGAGACCACCTGGAGAAAGTAATATCTTTGGAGGTTGGAGGTCTCCCTTCCTTCCTCACAGAATTTCGCACAATCAGCGTAAAACTTGCTGCCAGGGGCTGTTTTCAATTCAATTACAGTTTTATTGAGATTATCATTGCGATGAGATGGTCGGGATTGCTTATCTGCGGTACGGTGTCGGCCAAAGGTACACCTGGATTGTGTCTGAGAAGAATGAGATCTGTGAAGAATAAATATTGCCATACCGATATCAAAGCAAAATTATCTTAGCGATAATTATTTCAGGATTATTCAGACCTTGTTTTTTAAAGACAGAAGGCAAAGTCGCAAATTGACCACATTACAATCAATAGAAGGCACTTCTACGACAGAACCAACGTCTAAATCTATGGTGGCACTACCATTGACTCTGACCACTTCCTGGTGATGGTGAAACTGCGCCCAAAACTATCCGTCATCAAAGATGTACGGTACCGACGCCCGCGATTCTCGAAGTAGCGTTGTCGAATGGGGTCGACATCGAAGGGCTCTTTAGGACTTCTGAAGATGAAACAGCAAACCCGGCTTTTTCAAATCTGAAAACATCGCCTAGATGAGACAGAATGCCAAGAGATTGATTTGTTGTATTGTTCTCAAGAAACTCGAAAGTTCTACTGGAAGCTCAACGCATCCCGCAAAAGCTTCATGCCGCGAGCTGAAATGTGCGGGGGTAACGATGGGAGCATCTTATGAACGGACGCGAGGTGATCGAAAGGTCGAAGCAGCACTACGATGAACACCTGAATGGCAGATGATGGCTACATCAATAAATTGTACAGTGGAAACCAACCAGTTCCTACGAAGGCACTGTGTTTTATTTTCTCGATTTCACGCGCTTTTTGAATAGCGCCCAAACCGTTGATTTTATCAATATAGTTTGTTCGGAGAAGTTTCTTGGTGTATTAAAGCGCATCTTTTGATGCTAAAAGTTTTGTGCTTAATCCACCTAACAGTGAGATCGAAAAACTATTTTTTCAAAACATTTAGATTGTATGTGAATAGCCCCTAAAAATCATATTTTTTATCATAACTTTTTTTCCATCTTAAAACGCGTGTTTTTGCTGAACATCGCACCTCTCTATCTCTTAAAGTAAAATAATTATCAGTCGAATTCGTTTTAATAAGGCTTATTTGTTTGATGGTAAAAACCCATGCAAAGACGCTTATAGCCAAAAGTTTTTCTTTGACAAACAACTTTGTAGAAAACGCAAAAAGTGTTAAAAATCTTGGAAAAACGTTATGATAAAAAATATGATTTTAGGGGGCAATTCACAAACAACGGCATATATCTCAAAAAGTATAAGAGAAAGAAAAATCGTGTCTTCGACAAAGTTGTTTCAAATTGCCAATTCTACAACTTTGCCGAAGACCCCATATGTCTATCTAAATGTTTTAAAAAATAGTTTTTCTATCTCATTGCTAGGTAGATTGATCACAAAACTTTTTGCGCCAAAAGTTGCGCTTTAATGTACCAAGAAACTTCTCCGAACAAACTATATCGCTAAAATCAACGGTTTGGGCGCTATTCAACAAGCGCATGAAATCGAGAAAATAAAACACATTGGAAGGTGGGAGTTAAGGATGCTACGATAAATCCAGTGGTGGCTTAAATGTGGCTAAGACTAGAAGGATACTACGGGCAGGGCATGTTGCAAGAATGCCGGACAACATTCCTCTAAAGATGGTGATTGCTTCAAATCCGATCGGAACAAAAAGGTGCGAACAAAGTGGATTGAACAGGTGCACCAGAACCTTGAGAGTATGGATTGCAGCCTAGAATGGAGAGAAGCGGTCATGAACCGAGTGAATTGGCGAAATATTGTTGCCGATGTTTTATCAAGATAATTGGAGAAGAACCAAATAAATCTATATATATAAAAGTCAATGTATGTTTGTATGTTTATATGTTTGTTTGTATGTTCCACCATAACTCTGGAACGCTTTAACCGGTTTTCACCAAACTTTGCACATGCATTCCTCAGACTGTGCAGATGGTCATAGCAACTTTGGAATTCAAGATGGCGGCCTAAATTCCAAAATGGCGGCGCACATTTCATTATGTCTGTAGTGTAGCGGCAATGTCCTTCCGGAAACTATGCAATATGGGTGTCTAACGATTGGGCTTGATCAGTAAAACACGAAAATTGATGTCCGACGGCATTTTTAAATCCAAGATGGCGGACCTAAATTCAAAATGGCGGCCATGTGATGATGAATTAAGGCCTGAAATCATGTAAAATGGATACCTTTCTGTCCGGATTGGTGTGCATTCCACCCATTAAATATTCGATGATATTTGATAATCCAAGATGGCGGACTGTAATTCAAAATGGCGGCCTTGAGATTAATATCTATAAAAGTCAAAATGGTGGCCATGAGATTTATATCTTTAAAAGTCAAGGTATGTTCCAACATGAGTCTGAAAAGTCTTAACCGATTGTCACTCAACTTTGCACATGCATTCTTTAAACTGTAGAGATGTTCATAGCAGTCTACCTATCTATCTATCTATACATATAAAAGTCAATGTATGTTTGTATGTTTATATGTTTGTTTGTATGTTCCACCATAACTCTGGAATGCTTTAACCGGTTTTCACCAAACTTTGCACATGCATTCCTTAGACTGTGCAGATGGTCATAGCAACTTTGGAATTCAAGATGGCGGCCTAAATTCCAAAATGGCGGCGCACATTTCATTATGTCTGTAGTGTAGCGGCAATGTCCTTCCGGAAACTATGCAATATGGGTGTCTAACGATTGGGCTTGATCAGTAAAACACGAAAATTGATGTACGACGGCATTTTTAAATCCAAGATGGCGGACCTAAATTCAAAATGGCGGCCATGTGATGATGAATTAAGGCCTGAAATCATGTAAAATGGATACCTTTCTGTCCGGATTGGTGTGCATACCACCCATTAAATATTCGATGATATTTGATCCAAGATGGCGGACTGTAATTCAAAATGGCGGCCTTGAGATTAATATCTATAAAAGTCAAAATAGTGGCCATGAGATTTATATCTTTAAAAGTCAAGGTATGTTCCAACATGAGTCTGAAAAGTCTTAACCGATTGTTACTCAACTTTGCACATGCATTCTTTAAACTGTAGAGATGTTCATAGCGGTCTACCTATCTATTTATAAAAGTCAATATATGTTTGTATGTATGTTTTTATGTTCCATCATAACTCTGGAATGCCTGAACCGATTTTCACTTCAATGCACCACAAGTAGATGAGGTTGCAGTTGTTGTAACTGGTGATGCTTATGATCAACGTGATATCGTCATTCAAAAACGAGGAGAATCATTACAAAGGATTTCGGAAACTCATAGATCCTACGATGCTTTGCAGTACCCAATAATGTTCCCTCATGGTGAAGATGGATATCACTTCAATCTAAAACAAATCGATCCGACGACGGGTGAATCTACCACCAAAAAAGTTTCAGCCATGGATTTTTATGCCTACCGGCTAATGATTCGGGGCGATGCTTACAACCACTTACTTAATTGCAGGCAACTATTCCAACAGTTCGTCGTTGATATGTACGTCAAAATCGAAAGTGAACGCCTTCTTTACATTCGCTTGAATCAACGAAAACTAAGAGTTGATGACTATGTCCACCTCAAGGATGCAATAGCGAACGATGGTAACGTTGACAACCTTGGCGCGTTAGTTATTCTGCCAGCTACATTTACAGGTAGCCCTAGACATATGCACGAATATACTCAAGATGCCATGACGTACGTCAGGATGTATGGGAGACCTGATCTGTTCATTACCTTCACATGCAACCCAGCTTGGCCTGAGATCACGGAGTTGCTTACCAATGGACAATCAGTAAACGAACGTCACGATTTGGTGGCGAGAGTTTTCAGACAAAAGCAACTAAAACTTATTGAAGCCATAACGAAGGGTCATGTTTTTGGAGCGCCAAGGTGTTGGATGTATACAGTTGAATGCCAAAAGCGAGGATTGCCACATTCTCACAATTTGATATGGTTGGTAAACAAACTTCAACCAACACAAATCGATGACGTCATATCCGCTGAGCTGCCTGATCCGGTAGTAGATCCTGAACTTCATGCTGTTATAACAAAAAATATGATCCACGGTCCATGCGGCAACCTCAATTTAAGTTCACCATGTATGAGAGACGGAAAATGTACCAAAAAATATCCCAGGAATTTCGTTGAACAAACTCAAACTGGAAACGATGGCTATCCATTATATAGACGACGTAGTACAGAAAATGGTGGAATGTCGGTGAAATTGAAAGTACGCAAGAATTGCTGTCGAAAATGTTCCAAGCACACATCAACGTGGAATACTGTAACAGTGTAAAATCCATTAAATACGTTTGCAAGTACGTGAATAAGGGAAGCGATATGGCTGTTTATGGAATAAGCAGTGAAAACACAAATGACGAAGTAATGCAGTATCAATTGGGAAGATACGTTAGTAGTAACGAAGCAGTATGGCGAATTTTTGGGTTTCCGATCCATGAAAGACATCCTACTGTTGTTCATCTCAGCGTTCATTTGGAAAACGGCCAGCGAGTTTACTTCACACCTGAGAATGCTTCTAGATTTGCTGATCATCCGCCAAATACAACATTGACTGCATTTTTCCAGCTATGTCAAGAAGATCCTTTTGCAAGAACTTTGTTGTATCCTGAAGTTCCACGTTACTATACGTGGGACGCAGCGAAGAAGATTTTCCACAGGAGGAAAGTGGGAAAGCCCGTTCTTGGACATGATATCTTTGCAAGTGACGCTTTGGGTCGAGTTTATACCGTTCATCCCAACAATGCTGAATGTTTTTTTCTGAGGATGCTTCTACATTCGATTCGAGGACCAAGGTCTTTCGTGGAACTCAGAACCGTAAACCAAACAGTGTGTCAAACATTTCGAGAGGCCTGCCAGGTGTTAGGATTGTTGGAAGGTGATCGGCATTGGGATGATACATTGCAAGAAGCTGCATTATTGTACCTTCCAGAACAAATAAGAACTCTTTTTGCCATAATATTGACCACATGTGCTCCATCCAACCCATATGCATTGTGGGAAAAATATAAAGAGGCACTTAGTGAAGATGTACTCATGAACGTCCGTAGATCAATTCCCACAGTACAAATCACGTATAATACAGATATTTTCAACAAAGCTCTGATCATGCTTGAGGATAAATGTGTGGCCATGGCTAATAAAACGCTGTTACAGCATGGTTTGCCTGCACCGATACGAAACGAAGAAAGAATGATAGATGCAGATTACATACGTGAAACAGCCTACAATATTATAGATCTAACAGACTACGTCGTTGAAAAGGAATCATTGCTGAATTCAGATCAGAAAATAGCTTTCGAACTGATCATGGATGAAGTAGTAAAGCAAAGCGGTGGTGTTATATTTTTGAATGCTTCTGGAGGCACCGGCAAAACATTTTTGACCAACTTGATTCTCGCAAAAATCAGAGCCCAAGGAGAAATCGCTCTTGCAGTAGCGTCTTCCGGAATAGCGGCAACGTTGATGGAAGGAGGCAGGACTGCTCATTCTGCGTTCAAGCTACCACTTGATTTAACCAGACAGGAAAACCCTACCTGTAATATAAGCAAAACAAGCGGTAAGGCACAAGTGCTTAAATTGTGCAAGCTGATCATATGGGATGAATGTACTATGGCTCATAAAAAAGCTCTAGAAGCCCTGGACACCACATTGAAAGACATACGCGGTAATAATAAATTAATGGGAGGAGCGCTGTTACTGCTGTGTGGAGACTTTCGTCAAACGCTACCCGTCATTCCGAAGTCTACTCCCGTTGATGAGATTAATGCTTGCTTGAAGTATTCAGCTATATGGAAACATGTTACCAAGGTAAGTTTTAATATATATAATGACTGGATTATACGAGTTAATATTTTATTTTTATTTTTCTTCAGGTTACCTTGAAAACAAATATGAGAATTTGTTTGGGCGATGAACATGCTCAAACATTCGCCAAACAACTTCTGGAAATCGGAGAAGGCCGAGTTGCAATTGGTTCGAATGGGTACATCAAATTGGCACCTAATTTTTGTAACCTGGTGTCATCTGCAGCAGAACTGATAGATGTGATCTATCCAGAAATTGCTGACAACTATCGTAATATGAACTGGTTGCGGGAAAGGGTAATCCTTGCAGCCAAAAATGAAGACGTCAACGACATGAATAATCAAATACTTGCCAAGGTTCCAGGTGCAATGATGGAATATAAATCAATCGACACTGTTGAAGAAGCGGATGATGCTGTCAATTTCCCACCGGAATTCCTGAATTCCCTTGATCCTGCTGGAATGCCACCACACCGTCTACTTATCAAAGAAGGATGTCCCATCATACTGCTGCGAAATCTTGATCCTCCTAAACTGTGTAACGGAACGAGAATGTGTGTGAGAAAGATGCTAGCTAATGTTATAGAAGCAGTCATCCTAACAGGAAAAGGACAAGGTGAAACTGTTTTCATTCCAAGGATACCACTGGTGCCTTCAGATCTTCCATTTTCTTTCAAAAGACTGCAATTTCCAGTGAGGCTTGCGTTCTCGATAACAATCAATAAATCGCAGGGTCAGTCGATCAAGCACTGTGGGGTGGATTTAAGGTCCCCATGTTTTTCTCATGGTCAACTTTACGTTGCATGTTTGACGGTTGGTTCACCGAAAAATTTGAACATTCTTGCCCCAAGTGATGAAACGAAGAACGTGGTTTACAAGCAAGTTTTGTCTTGAAGGCAGAAGAAATTATTGGCATTGAATGTGTTGACGTGAAATTCGTGCCATATAAAATGTAGATAAGAAATAAAAAGTGAAATAAAAGTCATATTCAAATGGTTAACATGAATTTCTGTGTATTTTTTTTAATATAAATCTTAAGATATTTACTATGATTGACAAAATACCAAGAAGAGAACATCTATCGTAAGTTTAGTAAAATGAGTTTAATTTCAAGCTCATGTAAATCTATAACACATTACGGAGTAAGAGGAAAATGGCACAAGGAGTAAAACTGTAGAGCTGTTCACAGTGTTAAAGGAGTCATATGCAATCTTCAGTGGCGAAAAAAGGTGTTGGTTACAAAAGCAGTTATGCTCTATTTAAAATGTTGCAGAAATGAAATTAAAAAAAAAAAAAGAATTGCCCTGCAAAAAGGTTTTTTTGTTTGCACATGGTAACAAACGCTGCTCCTTTCTTCTTCTTGGTATTAGTTTGCATCTCAGCCTAATGTTTTATGAATGCTTGCGCATTCCTTAACCGAGTTGCTAAAGTTGCATGTTTTTCACTCTTATATCATGTAACAGGTACAATAATACTTTATTCCCATAAAAGTCCCAAAAATTTCTTTTAAAAAAGATTCGGGACCATCCGGAATCGAACCTAGGTTACTTCTTCAAAACTTTGCTTTACAGCCCCGGGCGTTACCACATGGCTACGGATGAACTCATTTCACACAATAGGGATCGCCCATATATAACGCCTATGTACCTACTGCTATCCTATCATGCAATAGAATGTCGGTTCCAGAGACACATTACTCGCCAATCGCAAGATTTGTGAAAAGCTTAATGTATAGAAGGGGATGCTTAATGTATAGAAGAGATGCTCCAAAAAGATCTCAACATATTTTATTTTGTACAACCATGTGAAAAGGCCGCTTTTCGTACACAGCATCAGCGCGGTGGTTTTGGCGCAGTGAGATTGCGTAACAAGCAAAATGTTAAGTTTACAATCAATTCCAGAAACGGCTGCTGTTCTTTTTGGTATGTAATGCAATAAGCATGAAGCAGCAGAAATATTTAGTGTAATTAATTAAAAGCTTTTACAGAAATTACGACTAAAAATTGAAGTGACTCCAACATCAAATTACATCCCGAGCAAGGCCGGGTAATATCAGCTAGTAATAATATATTTTCTAAGGAGTTTTTGCATCGTTTTTTCATTGTACCCACTTTATTTTCTTTTATTTTTACGGGTGAAGTATATCAGCTCGGGAACTGAGCGCTAACTCGCAAAAGGTGACAAGGTGCTAATATTTGTCTTGTGAATTACTTTATTTCTGACTAGACTCCTCCATCTCAAACGGAAATGTCCTAGAAGATAAAAAAAAACTGCAATAAAACCCATTATTCTTTCGCATCCCTGTGCGGCGTTGCTATCGTCAAGGAAGCCCTCCTCGTTGTGACCTGTTTCCAGAAGGCACAATTTTTCATCCACTATTGATTACAGGTTTTTTTTTTCTTCAAATTTCTTCTTTCTCTCCCGCCAGATTCTAACGGAGGCAGGTACTGCAAAACTTGGAATCTGTGCTTCTTCTTCGTTTCATAAATATTTTCTCATATTTGTCACCCGCATTGCCGAGCACGCTGTTTATTTCCCAATTACCTACTCCACATGCGGCTGACTTTGTCTGCAGAACGACCAACCAACACATGGTTCGTCTACCGGCGCAGTCGGGCCCCTATAGGGGAACATGGCCCAATACGCACCGATAGAGTAAAATGACGCGACTCATTGAATCGAAAGAAGAAGGAGACGGATTTCACGCCAACTCGACACGCGATTGGCAGCACCCCTCCAGAATTTAATGAAACTTTCAGGATGTCGAAAGAATGTAAAACTAAGATACTTTGCATATTTTGTTTTTTCAAATTCGATCTAGACTAACATTAAGAAAAGGTTAAAGTTTTTTTTACTTTTTTTTTATAAACCCGTATAACTCGAAAACGGTAAGACCTACAGAAAAGTGTTGTATGGGGGACTGTCGTGAAATTTCCTGAAGTTTTAGAGAAAAATATTGAAAAAATAAAAACACATTTTCTACACTGAAAAAAAAATTCAAAACTTTAAAGTCGATTTAAAAAAAATCGGTCATTTCAGATTTTGATCATCCTTCAGCAAAAAGTTTCGTAATTAAATTTACTAAAAGTCGTCCATACATTGCAAATTGGGCATATTTTAGGGAAAAAAGTTTTTCTAACATCGAATTTTTTAACTCCCAAAGTTTTTTTTTTTTACTTTTTTTATAAACCCGTATAACTCGAAAACGGTAAGACCTACATGAAAGTGTTGTATGGGGGACTGTCGTGAAATTTCCTGAAGTTTAAGAAAAAAGTATTGAAAAAATAAAAACACATTTTCTACACCGAAAAAAATTATTCAAAACATTAAAGTCGATTTAAGATCAATTAATTCCGTTTTATTTCTTTTAACTACTCCCAATAAAACAAATATAATCTATTCTGTGATTAAAACTCATTTATCACTTGAAAATATGAGCATACTAGACTATTTAAAGCAAAATAATTAAAAAAAAATCATTTTGGATTTAAAAAATTCGATGTTAGAAAAACTTTTTTCCCTAAAATATGCCCAATTTGCAATGTATGGACGACTTTTAGTAAATTTAATCACGAAACTTTTTGCTTAAGGATGGTCAAAATCTGAAATGGCCGTTTATTTTAAATCGACTTTAAAGTTTTGAATCATTTTTTTTTCAGTGTAGAAAATGTGTTTTTATTTTTTGAATACTTTTTTCTTAAACTTCAGGAAATTTCACGACAGTCCCCCATACGACACTTTCATGTAGGTCTTACCGTTTTCGAGTTATACGGATCTACAAAAAAAAGAAAAAAAAACTTTGGGACTTAAAAAAATCGATGTTAGAAAAACTTTTTTCCCTAAAATATGCCCAATTTGCAATGTATGGACGAATTTTAGTAAATTTAATTACGAAACTTTTTGCTTAAGGATGATCAAAATCTGAAATGGCCTTTTTTTTAAAATCGACTTTAAAGTTTTGAATAATTTTTTTTCAGTGTAGAAAATGTGTTTTTATTTTTTCAATATTTTTGTCTAAAATGTCAGGAAATTGCACGACAGTCCCCCATACAACACTTTTTTGTAGGTCTTACCGTTTTCGAGTTATACGGGTCTATAAAAAAAGTAAAAAAAAAATTTTGGGACTTAAAAAATTCGATGTTAGAAAAACTTTTTTCCCTAAAATATGCCCAATTTGCAATGTATGGACGACTTTTAGTAAATTTAATCACGAAACTTTTTGCTTAAGGATGGTCAAAATCTGAAATGGCCGTTTATTTTAAATCGACTTTAAAGTTTTGAATCATTTTTTTTTTCAGTGTAGAAAATGTGTTTTTATTTTTTCAATACTTTTTTCTTAAACTTCAGGAAATTTCACGACAGTCCCCCATACGACACTTTCATGTAGGTCTTACCGTTTTCGAGTTATACGGGCTTATAAAAAAAGTAAAAATAAACTTTGACCCTTTCCAAATGTTAGTCTAGATCGATTTTGAAAAAACAAAGTATGTAAAGTATCTTAGTTTCACATAGTCTTCACACCCAGAAAGTTTCATTGAATTTTGAAGGGGTGCTACCAAACCCTTTGTCAGGATTCAATTTGTATTCTATGTCAAAAGATGTTAAAATATGTTTAGCTTAAAATTTCCGCTACAGGCCTTGGAGATAAACTTATAAATTTTCCTTCAATTTACAGGTAAAATTCGACAATTTGTTCCTATTTTCCCACCGGTTTTGTAATGATTTTATTGATGAGCGTTTTCATGCTACGGAGCAAACTCAAGGAGAAGCTGCTTACTCTTTTGTTTTCCATATTATTTGGCATTCCACCAAAGAAAGACCTCCATGTTCTTGCAATTTCCCAAAATTTTATGGCACATAAGGTAATAGAGCAAAATCTAGAATGCCGTGAAAAGTGTACTGTGATCTGTCAAACTTGGGTACGTTTTGCAGCACCAAGGGATTAAATGCAGAACTAGAACACAGCATAAAAATTAACAAGGCAGGCTCTTTACTGATGTAAATATTAAGTTTGATTGTAAACATGTGACGTCACTCCTATCGTACCATATATTTTCCGGACCACTAGATCATTTTTTTCGCAAATTTGTTCGAGGTGGATAGGAATGACGTCGTTAAGTAGCTGTCAGTTTTCGGAATATATCACCTTCTTAATTTTGTCCACCGTGTACTAGAAGTAGTACGCAATCTGAACCCGAGTGAGACGGACCTGGTTCCACCCCACCGATTTAGTAAATTCTGTGTAGTAATTAACTGTTAGCACTTTGAATTTCCTTAAAATGTAGATCATAAAATGACACAAATCCCTAAAGTAGCGTTTTGCACCACTTTGTCCTACTACTGGTCGGAACACATCGTTCTTGACGTAGTGCAGAGATCACCCACCCGGTGGAACCCCACTTTATTATGCTTCCCAAACTTCTTGTGAATGGAATCTTCCGGTGGTGTGTCATCTGAAGTTGGGCGATTTGGAATCAATGTTTTTCTTCGGTCCATGTACTTTTTCGGTTTGAACTTTTCATTTAGTTAGATCAAAACATTAAAAATGAAGAACATAAAATCAATATCATTTGCAGAGGTCAACTTTCAAAAACAGGTAGATCCATTGCTTGGTGATCTGAGGAGTTCCTCAGTTATAAACTTCCCAGAACCAGAATCTATGTAATGTATTACGAGCGATTTAATCAATTCGAACCGAATCATTAATCTACAATGACGAAAATGTCAAGAGATAGTTAAAACACACGTAGTTGTAATACATAATTAGTGACTGCATTAAAAGTCACATCGAATCACAGAAAATCGTTCAGGGTGCTTTTGGATTTAGAATCAAAATCGCCCACTGCTAGTGCTGCCGCACTTGGCGCATACAGCAGTGATTGGGAACGGTCCAAGAGCAATTCGAGGAAGCACAGAAGCGCGTTCGTCACATAATTCAGGACACGCCTCAATATATCACAAATAATAGATGCAAATAAATCATCGGAGTATCAGCCAAACTCGTTGTTTGTGTAGAAAAAAAATGACATGAAATATTGAAAATCATGAAGTTTTCTATACTAAAAGTATCCGTATCCAAAATATAACCAGAAGAGTTCATTTTAAGAAATCGAGGGCGTCAATGATCACTATACCTTATTATCTTTTGAAGGAAAATATAAAATATGTAGAGTAAATTGAGACAGTAGCAGTCTCATCAGTTCACACCAAATTATTTTCGCTGTATTCAGAAAAAATGCTGAATTGTTCGGCAAAATGCTGCTGATTATCAGCATTGATTTAATGAAATTCAATAATTTTTGGCCAATTTTTAGCAATGGGGGTTGTTGAACACTTCAAAACATTGAATTTTTGTAAAATATTGTTAAAACCCATTTAAGTGTGTAGAATTAGCAACATTTGCCAATTTGAAGTTAGTTTTACAGGATATTTTTTGAAATTAAACAATCAAGTTGAAGAATTCAAGTATGTTTATTTTATTTTTATTTTACAACAACATCTTCGACATTATGCCGCACAGACTGAACTTAGGTTTACTTAATTCTATTCTTAAACACAAGTTTACTAATATTAAAATCAAAAACATCACAAACATCATTAAACAATCTACAACATGAATCGAGCGGATTATTATACCCATAGAGCGAGCGATGGGAAGGTATCCAGAGTAATTGTCGATTCCGGAGCTGACGAGCTGGTGCGTGAAACTGCACATTTGCCAGCAGACTACTGCAATCAATGTTGCCGGTGATAACGTCGAAGACAAATAATCTCTGCAGCAGAGTTCGACGGTTAGCCAAAGACTGCACACCTATCAGCGCGCAGCGAAGCTCATATGGAGGCAGGTGAGCAGGATCATTCCATGGCAGACCTCGAAGAGCGTACCTTATGAAACGCTTTTGGACTCTTTCGATACATTCGACATGAACAGCATGATACGGAGCCCAAATCTGCACTCCGTATTCAAGCACACTGCGAACTAAGGCGCAATAAAGTGACTTAAGTGCATAAGCATCGTCGAAAAGCTGTGTATTGCGGCGAAGAAAACCAAGCATTGCATTGGCTTTGGCTGTCATCGTGGCGATATGTTCATGGAATCGGAGTTTGGAATCAAGGATCACTCCAAGGTCCTTGATGGACGATACTCTCTCCAGCGATGAGCTATTCAAAGAATAGTCAAAAACTGTGGTGGACTGACGACGGCTGAATGATATGACTTTGCATTTGTTAGCATTCATCTGCATACCGTTAAGATCACACCAATTGGAAACTCTATCGACATCAGCTTGTAGCGCGCAACAGTCCAGCAATGTTTTGATCGTACTAAATAGCTTCAAATCATCTGCAAACAGTAATTTGCCACAGTCCAGCTGATCACACAAATCGTTTATGAAGAGCACGAAAATAAGTGGACCTAGGTGACTTCCTTGTGGAACTCCGGAGGATATACCAAATATATCAGATCTCGCGCCTTGTACTTTCACAACAGCTTTACGGGAGGATAAATAATATTTCAGCCACTGGATGGTCCAACAAGGCAGTCCAAGGCGGTTCAGTTTTGCGATGGCTAAATTGTGAGGTACCTTGTCGAAAGCTTTTGAGAAGTCCACATATATGGCATCAACTTGGCTACGTTTCTCGAGTTTGTCGAACACAGCATGAGTAAACGTCATCAGATTCGACGTTGTTGATCGCTTTTTGACGAAACCGTGCTGAGACTCAGATATAGCGGGCTGCACAACTGGATACAAAGCATCGTGTAGCAAAGTTTCGAAGACCTTCGCCAAACAGCAGAGAATAGATATTGGTCGGTAGTTTTCCACGTCATGTACACTCCCCGATTTATGTATATGAGTGATAGACGCGAGCTTCCACGCTTCGGGAAAGACTCCCTCGATCAACGAACGGTTGAAAATCGATGCAATCGGCGCCGCAAGCGATTGAGCGCATTGTTCGATGAAGCTTGGCGGAATAAGGTCGGGTCCGGGACCTTTTGAAGCATCTACTTTGCTGAGTGCTGCACGAATACTATCGCCGTCAAACGAGACTCGATGGAGCTGTATGTTGTACGATGGAAGGCTGTTTACGTAGTCCTGAGATATTGGAGGTGGATTTTCAACATATACTGAACGAAAGAACTCTGCAAAGAGATTTGCGTTTTCTTCGGGTGAGCCGGCACTACGCGTGCGATAAGAAACGTCGGCAGGGATTATGGCTGAACTTTTTCGCTTATTTATGTACGTCCAAAAGGATGATGGATCTTGCTTAAAATTCGATTGGAGGCTGTTGACATATTCCCGGAAACGATTATGTTGTAGGCGCAAATGATCATCCTCCGCTGTCTTAAGATTACTGATCGTTGTGGGATTTCTGTTACGATAGAATCTTTTTCTGGCTTCTCGTAAACGGTTGCGGAGGTTACGAAGCTGCGGTGTCCACCAAGGTTGCCTGAACGATTTCGTAGACCACTTAGCTTTGACGGGAACAGTTTCGCTGATGATTCGGTTAATAACGTGGTAGAAAGTAGCCACTGAGTTATCAACAGAGTCTTGGTCAAGAAGCTGATTCCAATCCTGAGAAGCTATCAAGTTGTTAATAGCATGGTAGTCACAACGGGAGAAGTCATAGTCAGCACTAAGCTCAGGAGATGATTGCAGTCTTGCGTGACGAGAACGGGTGTCCAACGATAAAATGATTGGCTTATGGTGAGCGTCAATTTTAAGAAGCGATGATGGTGACTCGAAGAGATCTATTATGCATGGATCACTTACGAAAACCAAGTCAAGTAACCTATCGTTCACGTTCAGAACGTCATTGATTTGAAACAAACCAGTCGACAACATAGGTTCAACTAAGGCAATCTCCTGTTCGGTTGATACGTTGGTTGGTAAAAACCCTGGAAGATCCTCATCAAAACGCCAGGTCAAATTAGGTAGATTGTAATCACCAAGGCATAAAACAATATCGTGGGCGTTGACTTCCTTCAGTATTCGATCAACAGATTCGACGTGTTTCGTGTAAATATCAGGATGGCTGTTCGGTCGAATATAAACGCAACAAATATACACGGAAAGATGTGGCAAAACAATCTGCACGATAGTTTGTTCCAAATCGACAGGAGATGTCAGATTAGCGGCTTTGCAATTCAGCTCAGATTTCACTGCAATTAGAACTCCGGCACCTCTTCGAAGATTGCTGGTGGAAGATTTACGATCACATCTATAGATTACGTAGTTGCAAGTTAGTTCACTGGATGCAATTTCGGAGTGGAGCCAGGTTTCAGTTAACACCACTATGTCGAAGTCGCAAGTAAGCAGAGAGAGAAGCAAGTTGTTTGTTTTTGTTCTCAACCCACGGACGTTCTGATAGTAAACTGTCAGTGAGGTAGGGAAGCTTTGACTACCGGACGTAGAACAAGTCGGAGACGTATTATGCGGAATTAGGTACGGTGTGGATGACATAAGAGGATTGTCGGAACTGTCTATTCGGGGAGCTGTTGATGAGGCTGATACGAGGTTGACGCTGGAGCAGGACGCAATTCTGGGTTGTTCGAAACCCCAGGATCCGTAGCCTGTCCTGGTTTCCAAAAATGTCGAACGCTAGAACTGGTTTCGACGAACTCTCGGAATTGAATTTCACGGGGCCAGTTAGAGGGATCCAATGCTCTTGATTTTAAATCGTTACTGACACCTACCTTAAACGATATGAAAGAAAACGACGATAGCGGCCGCCCTTTAGGCACCAAAACCTTCGCTACCACGTTTTCGGTCTTATATAGTAAAATTAATAAAGAAAATTACAATACATTAACGTGATGGAATTCAACCATTTTTGTAAATTTTTCCGCATTGCGCTCCTTTTCTTCATTTTCTCAAACAAACACTCTCTCACAACATTTCACAAACACATTCTTCAGTCACTACACACAATTTTCAGCCAGTTTACTTCATAACATTCATAACACATGCTGCATTGAAAAGTTTAATTGCTATTTTGACAACACAGAGAGTTAGTATTCAGATTGGGATATAACAAATACAAGACACCTCGCGACAAAGACTTTAAAATCGTGAAAACTGCTCCGAACTGTTCGGAACTCATCAACGTTTATCGTTTTCCGTCCGGTACACGGTGTGCTGGAACACACATATTATCGAACTTGCATGAACCTCCGATCTTTTTTTACGAAAAGTTACCCTTGGAAGGCAAAATATGCTTACGGAATATTAAAAAATCTTTCATCGACAAAAATTTGAAAAAAGTTGATTTTTGTAGTTTTGCCCTTTTATTATCAGCATTTCAAGTTTAGCGACATTTTCTACGTACACTCACACATTATATTGTGTGAGTAAACGTAGAAATTATGCACAATTGGAAACGTCTGATATTCAATCTTGTTCTAGATATGTCAAACTGATCTTTAAGCTGTTGAAATTCATCAAAATGAGTGTAACTCTAATATGCTTCTATGAACCCATATATGGGGAAAGAACAAAAATACAAAATCGACTTTTTTTAAATTTTTGTCGATGAAAGATTTTTTAATATGCCGTAAGTTTATTTTGACTACCAAGGCTAACTTTTAGTGAAAAAAGGTCGGAGGTTCATGCAAGTTCAATAATATGTGTGTTCCAGCACACCGCGCGGTAGCTCACAACCAGTGCTGTTGAATGGCAAAATTTTGGAAAAATTCAATAGGGCGATATTCAAAACTGAAAGGGCAACAGATGGCTCTTTTTCAGTGGTAGTAAAATCGAAATCCTGAAGCAAAGGAAGCACCATGGCAGATGAACTAAACACAAAAAGTTATCTATTCACATTACGCTTGATTTCTAATCACTACTTTTTCGATCCAGTTTCCTAATTGCTTGTAGTTCACGTTTTTCATTATTTTCCATACGTTTTGACAGTTCTCGACTAGAGAAACTTTAAAGTAGATGGAGTACCGTGTACCTTTTAATTCCGCTCCTAAATGCTTATCTTTGACAGATACGCGTATTTCGACTACCACTTGCAGTCTTCTTCAGTGTCAGTTACTCGTATCCACTGTGGATACGAGTAACTGACACTGAAGAAGACTGCAAGTGGTAGTCGAAATACGCGTATCTGTCAAAGATAAGCATTTAGGAGCGGAATTAAAAGGTACACGGTACTCCATCTACTTTAAAGTTTCTCTATTTGAGATTCTGCTCAGAGGATTCGAACATTCATTAAAGAGTTCTCGACTACCATTCTTCCATGCGCTTGTGTTGGAAGTTTGAGAAATTTGAGAATCCAGCGTAGCGCGATTAGTGAGTGGAATACAAACATCAGTGTCGCCGCTCGGCGGCCGGTGAGACAAACTGAATGTTCGAAAGGTTGTTGTCTGAACTTTTTGCCGCTGGCGCCAACTGTTAGCGTTCAAGAACGAAATAAACAGTCGTTACCCTATTGCAAAATCCTTTAGTTAATATGTTGAAAAATCTCTTTTAGACATTCCAAGAAGAATCGCTAATGCTGTTTAAAGTGAAAATCTCTGGAAAATACTTGGATGGATCTCTGGTGAATTTTTCGGAAGAATCCTACTACGAAATCCCATTTTTCAAAGAGATCTCTGAACAAATTGCTCAGGACATTTTTGAGTATTTTTGTTGAAGGGTTCATAAATGTACAATTAAACGTATTCCGTTAGAAACTTTATGAGAATGTTTTTGATTATTCAGAAGAATCCTTGAAGTAACCTGGAAGTATCATTTAATATTTTTTGCAGAAAGTCCTATTTTTCAAGCAACCCTTGAGAATTTCCGAGAGATTTCTGAAAAAAATTGTTAATGATATCTGTAGAAAAACTTCTGGAAAATTCTCCAAATTAAAGTTGGAAAAAGGGTTGGTGCACTTTCTGGAGAATTTGTGAAAAATGCCACGCTTGATGATCTTGAGGGCAATTATGATGAGACTCCGAGAATTTCTTGTACTATATCTTGGAGAAATCTTGAACAAATTGTTAGTGAACAACTCAATATTTTAAACTTACAAATGGAATGTATGTATAATAAGTAAGTGGAAGACCTTCATAGAGAAATGTTAAAAATGATTTCGAATGAATTCCCCGGCGGAATTCTTCAAGAAATATTTAAGCAATTTGTTACAGATTCTTCAATAAATTTTGTGGTAAGATCAGAAAGCCTAAAGAAACATCAGAAAAAAAAACTAAATCTATTAATCCCGAAAATGATTTTCCGGGAAAATCCCAGGAGGAACTTAGTGAAAACCAGTCAAGGAGTTCTTGGAGACTGCATTGGAAAAGTACAGTAATAATTTATGAAGAAATCTCCGATACCTGAAAAGTTCGTAGAATAATTACAAAGTGACAATCCTCGTGAGCTTCTTGAAAAAGTTTTTTTTACTAAATGAGACATGGAGTTAATATTTTCCTTAGTGAAAAATGTAAATTTTCAGGATTCCCCATTGCGACTCACTATTATGGAAACGCCCCACTAATTAAACTAATTATCATCTGTTCAATAAACTCGATCAACGTTGTACTTATTCTTATGGAGGATGGAAGGTCTTTCATGGTATTCTCATGCCTAGTTAAGCGTGACATGGGTTGGGCATAGCCCTCAGAAGAATGATTGAGAATATCTACAGTGAAAATTGCATTTCAGAATGAATCAATTAATGTCTCTCAAAATATGTACGGCCAACCCTGTATATGTTCTGGGACAACTTGCTGTGAGTATTCCTGGAAGTAATTCTTTAGAAGTTTCTGGAACAAGAATTATAAGAAGATTATTGAAGAAAGTGATTGAATAATTTAATACTTGCGATCACTATTATCAAAGCATTGCTGAATCTCTTGACGTTTTTCACAGCAATTCCTTTAGAATTCTCACAACAAACTCTCTAGAAGTTCTTGGCTGATTCAGAGTTGCCGTAGAAATGCATGGAAGTAGTTTTTAGTTAATTCCTGAAAAATGATTTGACCAAATTTATACTCGCATAATACATTACAATATATAGAGCAAATTATGACGATTTTTCTAAATATTTTTTTTATGAATTGTTGAAGAAATTTCTGCGAAATATGTGATTCCCCGATGAAAACCTGATTTTATTTAGGATACTTTCAAGGTCTCCTACAGGAATCCCTCCAGAAATGTTTCTAAAGATTTCTCTATAATTTTTTCCAGAAATTCTTCTTGTGATTTTTCATAAGATGCTTAGAAAAATTTCTCCAGGATTTGAAATCCTTGAAAACTCTATAGCTACTAGCAGCAATTTTCTCAAATAGTATGTCTTTGTCTTTTCTACAAAACTATCCTAGAATTTACTACAGATATTTGTTTTACCAATCCTTCAATCGAATTCTCCAGTTGTTACTCTGTGTGATCTTCCAAAGATTTCCTTCCGAGAATTTCTTCCGATGAAATACACAAAAGGTTTATTCCAGAGTGTTTGAAAAAATAGCTCAAGGGGTTTTTTTCAAGCAACCCTTCCAAGAATTCCTCCGCTTGTTCATGTGAGTTTCTTGTGGGCTCAGTAGTCGTGTGGTTAGCGGCGTCAGTCGTTTAGACGTTTTGTGCTACGGAGTGTGGGTGCGATTCCCGCCCCAGTCGGAGAAATTTTTTCGTCAAAGGAAAAATTCTTCACTCGTCTACTGGTCGTTCCGTGTGTCCGTTGTCTAGTCTTAGTTATGTTCAGTATGTGCAGCCTATGGCTGAAGACGCTGTGTATTGTCTTTTCTTTAAGAATTCATCCACGTTTCTCCCAAAAAGCCAAAATTCTTTGAGGCGATCTCCGAACAAATCTATTTTGTTTTTCTGGGAATTCTTCAGTATTACTCCTGCAGTTTTACCAACCGTTACTTAAAAAGTTTGTCAACAAATGTTCATGCAATCTTCAAAAGTTTATTGAAGTTGCACATCAGCTTATACTTACTACTGCAATTGTTCCTATTATTCTACACAAATTTCTATAGAGGTTGTGTCTAATGTTTTTTCAAGAATTTTCTTTAGACCATCTCGAGATTTGAATGATTTTTTCGATTATCTTAACAAACTAAGCAGGAAATCTTCTGAACTCCTTCAGAAATTTCCGAAGTAATACCTGAAGTAATGTCATAAAAATGAGGGGGTTAAAAGTTTTCTCAGCTTCACTGTGCACAAAATATTTAAGAAAATAAAACACAAACTGAACTTTAACACTTCATTTGACTTCTAAAAAAAATAAATAAATATTAAAAATCGCTAGTAAGGCAAGCTAATACCTTTGATTTCTAATGTGTTGCTTATCTTGACAATGTCAAGTGATTTTTAATATTTTATTTTTTCTTTTGCAAAAGTGAAGTGAAGTGTTAAAGTCCAATTAGGGTTTTTTTTTTCTTAAACATACTCTAATAATCCCTCCATAAATTAAAAAAAAAGAGACAGAATATTTGCCAACGTTTGTCCCACCCATGATTCCGAACGTGGACGCGCCTCTGACCACTATTATTGGGACACACACTACTACTGGATCAGCCACCCTACCAAAACAATGGATGAGAATGCTGTGCGCTGAGAATGACCGTAAAAAGTCCAAAAAAAATATTCGAAACCCTTTCTTCAAATGTTTTTCCTTTAAAGTATATATGTTATGTAACATTTGAGTTTAAACAGAGCTCAATTTTGTTGAATTATATTCGATTTATGCCAAATTGTGTATGTTCCAATTCGAAATGGGCCACACCTTAATACAATTTTAGGGTTTGTGTATGAAGGGGCGAAGAGAGCGAGCAAAGGCGCTTAAATCTAGGCTCTAGAGCCAGGACATGAAGAAGGAATGCCTATGTCCCATCCCAGGAGAACAGCAATGGAGTGTGCATTAACTTTTCTAGCAACGCCACTCCCAACGATTTTATCTATTACCCTGAATTGAAACGGTTGGTACTGTTGTCCCCGTTTCTTCCTTCCTTGAATTGAAAAAAAAAATGTCCATTAGTTTATTCATGTGTGAATAACCTAATAGTCATATTTTTTTTCAATTTTCTTCTACCCCAAAGTCTGCACAGTGGGCCTGGCCATTTTAATGTTTGCATCATATCGCTGATATTGTGCAAATATTAATACTGACAATATAATACCTGAATGTATTTAGGTATTTCCAGGATGCTTTTCAATATTGGCTGTGCAAGCGCTTAGATTAGATTAGATTAGATTTTGTATGAAGGGGCGAAGAGGAATAAATATTGAGCAGCTATATTAACCCCTCTACCGGCAGCTTCATTTTTTACTGCAAAATAAATATTCAAATCGTTATAACTCTTTTGTTTTTCAATATTTTTGCACCATATTTTCACAAGTTCTCAAACAACTCTTCTAGTTTAGGGATCCGTGTCGATATTAATAATTGGTGATCTGTTTTTGAAGATATTCCAATGTTCCTTGGGGGACCGACATTTTCCATATGAAATGTCTACGGCGGCCATTTTGTTTTTGGTCAATTCTTCAAAAAAATAAAATGTGGGCTATATAATGCCAAGTTATAAGGAGCTACTCTGAAAAAATCATACAAATCAATCAAGAATTCTTGGAGATATCTGAAAATTACGATGTAATGTTTTTTAAGTTTTTAAGATCTTTATTTGGTCAGCGTGGTTCCAGAAACCTAATTGCTCATTATTTAAAAACGACTGCACCAAATTGCTTCATTTTTTCACAACATACTTTCATTAATGTATTGTTTTGAAGAGTGAATATCCGAATACGGTTAAAATTCTGTAGCCTGAGAAATAAACGGGGTGTTCTGGTTATGCGTCGGTCCCCCAAGGAATTTTAGAATATCTTCAAAACCAGATGACCAATGATCAATATTCACACAGATCCTAAAACTAGAAGAGTTTTTTGAGAACTTGTGAAAAAATGGTGCAAAAATATTGGAAAACAAAAAAGTTATAACGGTTTGAACATTCATTTTGCGGTATAAAATAAAGCTGCCGGTAGAGGGGTTAAAACATATGTTTGTCTGTGTAACTATAGCATTAAACCCAGCGATTCACAAACTTTTCAGAGCTACGCCCCCCTTTGCGATACTACGAACATTCCGCGGCCCTCAAGAGAATTGATCTTGAAGATTGTTAAAAATTCAATTGTAAATTTACCAGTGAGAAAAAAAAGTCATGCGCCGAATTGTGCGCCAAAAAGTAAATAGAGAATGTCAAAATGTTCCTCATGAAGAAGTTAACTGCTCGAACTGTATACTCAGTTATCATCATTTAATAATCAATTAAAAATTATGGAATATAAACTTTCGTATTTGTTTCCACGTTGCAAGCGATTTAAATTGACCAACTTGTTGGACAGTCTGCAGCTTTTCGAAAAGATTCACAAATTGCTCAACTTGACCCTGGCGCGTAACATGCGGAAGGAAAGTGAAGTGACCGAAATGCTAAAAATTCTCAAGATGCTCTCTATGGTGCCAGAAAATAGATGAATGGAAATATGAACTCGCAGATTAATTGTTGAATGCGTTATAAATTTTCATTATGAATTTAGAATAATCTAGTAAATTAAAAAAAAATATCGACTTTAACGTAAATATTCTTTTAGGAACTTGAAATTCTTTGAAAAATATCTTGCAAAACAATGTAAAAAATATGTTCAAAGCTAATTAGACAAATTCATAGAAGACTCATGTAGGTATTTATAATTAATTTGTTAAAAATAAATGATCTTAAGACAACATAACTTTTAGACCAAATTTTTCAGAAATATTTCTTATTTTCTGATGTATTTTTATAAAATTTCTGTACTATTCCACATTTTAAGAATAATAATCTTCATCCCTTTTCTAACTTTGTCATTATATAGATCGTTGACAACAATTATTGATTGCAATGTATGTAAAATACCCTCACTGGAACCTCATTGATGAAACACAGAATCATTTCGTTGTATGAAGTACCACAATGTCCATTTCCAATCCTGACCAACGATATCACTGTTGAGCGAAAATAAGTGGCAATTCGACTGCATATGATTTGTAAATTTTTCCATTCTCAGCAACGGCAAACGAAACACTGTTCAACCTCATGCTCCCATGGGAAATTTCCCAGTTGTCACCATTCAACCGACGTATCCGGGTTTACTTGACCTGTACGTTTCCTTCAATCTAACATTCGCACATGTGTTGCGAACATTGTGTCATTTTTCGTCAAGGGAAGTGAACAATTCAACATCAGCAGAGATGGGATGAAACCTATTTGGTTACCACGCCAATTTCCTAAAGACCACGTACCCACTTCAAAAAGAACCACCCTCATTCGAAGCGAACGATCAACATAACTAGTGTGTGTCGTAAGGAGTTCCATTTTTCTCCAGTGCCCAAATTGCGAAACATTTCCACAGCCACAGTTCATGCCTGATTTGCTATGAAAATAGAAGAAAACCAAGATGCTTGACCCGAAGCAAAAAGTGTCAAATGTGTTCCCGAAACTGAACTTGAAGGCAAGATAAAAAATACAGTAAAAATCTTTTCACGAATTATCAAATTATGCGTAAAAAATGAGGGTTGCTGAATATACAGGCCATCAAAATTGTATAAATTACTGCTTTTATTGATGTTTAATAATACTCTGAAAAACGATTATTTTTTATTTTTTTTAGAGTCACCGAGAATGCAAATTAGGACTCAAACTTATGTGTGAGACAAAATTTGATTGGAATTGCACGATTGGATATTGATGTTATGAAATGCCTTAAATTCGTTGTTTCTTTTATATGGCCAGAAATTGAAAAAAAAAATTTTTTTCGTTTTTTTAAAATTTTTTTTTATATATATATTTTTTTAAATTGTTAAATTTTTCATTTTTAACGATTGACACCTCAAAAACCTGATTTTTTTAAAAACGACGATACATTCAGCGAACTTCAATCAAGTAAATATCCGTGTTTTAGCGTTTGGGATAGAAACTTGTTTCGCGGTTTAATTTTACATTATAAAATAAAACTCCGTTTGCTCGGGCACATCCAGGATGGCGTTCTTTCAGGCATCCCGATGGAAACAATCTATCATCGTTGTTTTAGTTTCGACTACACAACAAGATCCCATCCCAGCATAGCTAGTGCAAGATAAGATGACTACAATGTATTTTATTTCCTGGGAAAGGCACCGGCAATCGCTGCCATTTGACGATCCAAAATTATGTCCATTCTTTATGAAGTTCCCTCATAAAGTGCGTTTCCCGGTTATCCCCCTCCCAGCTTCTCGACTTACCCGATAGTAGCCATCCTCGCGCTTCACGTATGGAGCGTAAGGGGCCGTAGTCTGGATGACAGCCTTCAGATGTGGCAACTGGCTCTTGATGGAGTAGATCTTCTCCATCTGTTTGGCGTCGTCCACCACGACGATGTTGGTCCGAGAGCTCTCCAGTACGTGCTTAACCGACTCGGCCGAATTGGTCGTATACACGCCGGTAATGATGCCACTGTTGTTGGTTTTTGGGGCAGGAGTGAAGATTGATTAGAATTTTGTAGCTCCAATAAGAGCAAATATATGCGTATAATCTTATCGAACGATACTTACCCAGCGTGGATGGCTGCCAGCTCGGAGACGAACCATTCGGGGCTGTTGAACGCAAGGACGCTGACGGTGTGATGGGGCTCCAGGCCCAGTTTGATGAACACCTTGGCCATTTTATGAACCCGATCGCGGTATTCCCTGGAAATGAGAGTAATGAGATAAATCAGTATAGAAAATAATGGAAGGGGTATCAAACAAACCGATCATATTGGGCAACGAAATCATTCTATTACCAATAAAATTCATATAATCTTGGCAAAATAGAATGTATCATATTGCATTTTCTTGGAAATTTTGCGCGAATATGCAATATGGTAGTCGAATTTGTTTCTGTGGATTTCTACAGTATCTTTCATAAATTTTCATGAATTGGTGAACTTGTTTCACACTCTTTCAATTCTATTCAATTCTACTCAATTCTATTAAATTATATTCTATTCAATTCTATTCAATTCTATTCAATTCTATTCAATTCTATTCAATTCTATTCAATTCTATTCAACTCTATTCAATTCTATTCAATTATATTCAATTCTATTCAATTCTATTCAATTCTATTCAATTCTATTCAATTCTATTCAATTCTATTCAATTCTATTCATTCTATTCAATTCTATTCAATTCTATTCAATTCTATTCAATTCTATTCAATTCTATTCAATTCTATTCAATTCTATTCAATTCTATTCAATTCTATTCAATTCTATCATCATTCAATTCTATTCAATTCTATTCAATTCTATTCAATTCTATTCAATTCTATTCAATTCTATTCAATTCTATTCAATTCTATTCAATTCTATTCAATTCTATTCAATTCTATTCAATTCTATTCAATTCTATTCAATTCTATTCAATTCTATTCATTCAATTCTATTCAATTCTATTCAATTCTATTCAATTCTATTCAATTCTATTCTATTCTATTCTATTCAATTCTATTCAATTCTATTCAATTCTATTCAATTCTATTCAATTCTATTCAATTCTATTCAATTCTATTCAATTCTATTCAATTCTATTCAATTCTATTCAATTCTATTCAATTCTATTCAATTCTATTCAATTCTATTCAATTCTATTCAATTCTATTCAATTCTATTCAATTCTATTCAATTCTATTCAATTCTATTCAATTCTATTCAATTCTATTCAATTCTATCATTCTATTCAATTCTATTCAATTCTATTCAATTCTATTCAATTCTATTCAATTCTATTCAATTCTATTCAATTCTATTCAATTCTATTCATTCTATTCAATTCTATTCAATTCTATTCAATTCTATTCAATTCTATTCAATTCTATTCATTCTTTCAATTCTATTCAATTCTATTCAATTCTATTCAATTCTTTTCAATTCTATTCAATTCTATTCAATTCTATTCAATTCTATTCAATTCTATTCATTCTATTCAATTCTATTCAATTCTATTCAATTCTATTCAATTCTATTCAATTCTATTCATTCTTTTCAATTCTATTCAATTCTATTCAATTCTATTCAATTCTGTTCAATTCTATTCAATTCTATTCAATTTGCATTAAAAGTTTGACGATAGAGGCTTTTAATTAACAAATTTAGGATATTCAACTAAAGTTTTCGGCGCTTAATAAATATGAGCAACTCAAGTCCAGATATTCCCATAAATTATTTTGAGAATTCCCGCTAGGATTCCTCCAGGCATTCCTTATGACCTTTGAATAACTTTTGAAAGACCATTCCTTCAATCCATCCAAAGATTATTCCAGAAATTTCTCAGTTTTTTTTTCTATTAGGAAATCGTCCTGAAATTATTCAAAAAAAAAATACTCGAGAATTTCCGGCAGGATTTTTATGGGTTGGAATGATTGTTTTAGAAGAAGAATTTCAAGAATTTCCTTAGGATTCTTCTAATGATTTGTCGAGTGATTTTTCCAGAAATTCTTTCAGTAGATCCTACAGGAATTTATCCACGCTTACGTTCAGGAATTCATTTAGCAGTTTGTTAAGGAATACATCAAGGGTTTGCAAAAGAAAAGTTTTCAAGGATTCTTCTAGAAATTTATTCTGGAAACTATCCAGGTACACCACCATAGGTTCTTCGAGTCTAAGATTTTATACATATAGGGTAAAAGCATCGGTTTTGGCCAGCCTAAGAGCAAATGTCAAAAAACATTGCATGGGAAGCCTTATTTATTCTACAAATATGTAAAATGCATGCTTTCAATCTATATTATGTGTGTAAATATCGAGTCTGAGCTAAAACCAATATTTCGCTTTGAAAATATCGTTGGTCAATTTAGGCCACCAGAACCAGTTTCAGCCAGAGACATAACTTCGGTTCCTAAATTGGCCAATCACATTGATTTCTTATGACCACTCTCATTAATTAATCAAATTAGGAGAACCCTGGCCAAATTCGGTGTATGGCAGTTAAAATTATAAGGAAAATGAATTGTTTTCTTATTTTTTGTAGCATTTCTGAAGAGTAAATGAATGAAGCTCTATCATATGAATGTGATCTACTGAACACAAAAGGTTTCATGCTGATTGGCTATGTAAAACAGTGTATAATCCACTATGGCCACAACTGGAGTATGGCCAAAACCGGCGCTTCTACCCTATACATATTTGCAAATAGTTAATTGGCAAAGAAAGTTCGCAGTTAATAATAAAGAGAACACTTTATTATCAACTGGAATGTTTCGCAGCGAACCGAGCTCTGTCCCGGTTGGGACGTAACACTTCCTGAAAATTATTTGTCGTTTGAAATGTTTAAGGCTCAAACGCAAATAAAATCTTCTCACAGCATAATTCAAATTAAAAACTCATTTAAAAAAAAATGTGGCAAAAAATTTAAACGATCCAATAATAATTTGAATTTTGGAAGTGTAAGTCAAAAAAACCGTCTATTATCGAAAGAAGGGAAAATTTGTGATTGAAATAATATTTTTCCAACATATCTCTAAATCATCAAGATCATGTGTTTGCTTTTATAATATGTAGAATAGACCTGTTCACTTTTTGGAAAAAATTATCCGACTCTCTGTGCCACACCAAATTCTGAACTTATTTATCAAAACAAGTTATCTGTCCAAAAATGAGCCAATTTGGTAAAGTTTTAGAGGTGTATCAAATCGATTTTGTGGTTTTTTAGACTTCTTCCCGAAATGCGTTCCTGAAGCCCAGAAATATCATTGAAAATGATTCGAAAATACCACTAGCCTTTTGCTAACGCAATAGTCTATCACTTTGCCAAAGACACTAGGGTGTTTTGACCGCTTCTTCATCATGCTTTTAACTTAATTAGTCAAAAAATCTCGAAAAAAGCAATATATTTTTCCAATTTGCCAAACAAATTTCGATAAAAAATCTTATTATATTTTGTATCCAATACAACTATCTATTTGATCTGAGTGTTACAAACATATCGTTCATACATCATTTCCATGTGAGAATTGATTTTCACTGCGAAATAATTGAAAGTGTATCAGTATATACCCTAAAATCTCATAGGGTTGCCAACACAAATACACTCTATGAAAACCATAGTTACTCATGATTTGGACGTCATGTCTTTGAACCCTACAGTCTATCGCCATCAGCTCAAAATAGAGCCGATGGTAAGATTTGGGCCTGAGAATCAGAAGATCCACGGTTCAAATACAAGAGATAATCTTTTTTTTCTATTTTTTACACCAATCAAGCTAAGATTTGTAACTATTTGACCCAATTTGGAACATTTTCATGTTCAAATTTCCTTAATACAGCACCATTCTAAAAAAGCACGTTACAGGAAGAACTACCTTTTAATATATAAAGGCAACTACAAGTGATGACTCAAGTTAAATCAGCGTAGCAACAGCCTTGAGAACTAGAGCTCTAATGAGTCTTCCAGTTTTTGAAGAGTAAACAAATATCGTACTGAAAACTTAAGAAACCTATTAGTTAGAATCCATCAAGCATCGCATCAATGATAGAATTGCACGGGCTTATTCACAAATTCCATGACACTGAAAACGGGGCGTGGGTGACTTCATGATATTACGGCTCATACAAAACTTCTAGATTATTCATACAAAAATCTATTCGATGGGGGGTGTGTGTTGTTAATCGAAGATTGTTATGATAAGCTTCGATTACTGTTGATTATGGAAAAAAAATATTATTCCTTGCACTCGAACCGTGGATCTTCTGATCCTTAGACCCAAACCTTACCATCAACTATATTTTGAGCCGATGATGAAGGACAGTAAAGTTCAAAGCCATGACGTCTAAATCATGGGTAACTGTGGTTTTCATAGAGTGTATTTGTGTTGGCAACCCTATGAGATTTTAGGGTATAGAGTGATACACTTTCAATTATTTCGAAGTGAAATTCAATTCTCGCACGAAAATGATGTATGAACGACATGTTCGTGACACTCAGATCAAAGAGATATTTGAATTGGATACAAAATATAATAAGATTTTTTATCGAAATTTTTAATCGAAACTGGAAAAATATATTGCTTTTTTCGAGATTTTTTGACTAATTACGTTAAAAGCATAATGAAGAAGCGGTCAAAACACCCTAGTGTCTTCGGCAAAGTGATAGACTATTGCGTTGGCAAAAGGCTAGTGGTATTTTCGAATCATTTTCAATTATATTTCTGGGCTTCAGGAACGCATTTCGGGGAAGAAGTCTAAAAAACCACAAAATCGATTTGATACACCTCTACAACTTTACCAAATTGGCTCATTTTTGGACAGATAACTTGTTTTGATAAATTAGTTCAGAATTTGACGTGGCAAGGGTACCTTAGAAAAAGTGAACAGGTCTAATGTAGAACTATTATCAGGTTCTAAAGTAATGGTCATTCTAACAGCATGGCTTGCAAGAATTGAAAAAACAGCAAAATATAAAAATGGTTAACATTAGGCTTTACTAAATTTTATCTTATAACAGAATGAATATAAAGAACAGCCAAAAAACATGCAAAATTTTGGTTAAAATAATAGAAGATTGAACGCCAAAAACTATTGAGGCATATTAAAACGAAAAGACATCAAAAATTGTGTTCAGAATCATCGAAGTATAACTACAGTAATCGTATTCTCTTTTTGCTGATAATTTCAGCAGATCAATATTATCGATTACCGCCCTCATAACAATTGGAAACAAAATATATTTTAAAATAAAGCTCCAAAGAACAGTATAGAAGAAGGTAAAAATGATTTAAATTTTAAATCGACAGTTTTTATATCTATTATTATAGTTACATCATGTTTAGAAAGAACACCCAATGTTTGAAAAAAGGGTAAATTGTGCTAAATGTATCGAAATCTTCAGTGCAAAAATTTATTCCAATAGCGAAACTAAAAATATTTAAAAGGAGGGTAATTTCTAGATAAATAATAAAATACTATTCGCAATAACTTTCCTTATATAAGGTACCGTGGGGGAAGTGTAGCAGTGGGGTTAGTGGATCATTTGTCCGTAATAAGAATAAATACTTTAATATTTCGAATATTTTCACACCTTTGCTTAATTTAAGGTTATATTCTCACGTACACACTGATACTACTGCAAAACTGATACTACACGTGCACTAACACAAGCAAACTTGCTGACTGCAAAAATCAATTAATTTGAAGTTGTTTTCTGTCGATAAAAATCCATTGTATCTCTGCCTAAAATCGAAAACTAATAGTTTTTTCAACACATGATGAACATAATTGTATGAATCACAATGAAAAAAATGTAATTTTTGTATATAAATACAGATATATTGGTCATGGTACACTTACCCGCACTTTTTAGCGGGATGGGGTAAGTGGATCAACTATTGTTATCGAATATTGTCAGACTACTTACGCGGATTTGAATAAGCTTTAGTGTCATCAAATGCTGTTTTCCTTTTACCCCACCATGGTGGAGCAAGTTGATCATTTGACGCAAATTTTCAAGTATCTCATGCTCAATACATAACAATCAGAAAAATCAAAATAATTGACGATTTGAAGTATAATAGTCACTCATTTGTCATCCACAGAAAAAAGTTTGAATTACATTATTAACGTTAGCTGTACATAAAAATGAAGTTGACTATTGATTTTTCTGTATCCACTTACCCCACGGTACCTTATTTTAGTTTATTCAAGAGTATATGATTGTTTAATAAAGTATCATTAAGTATCAAATGACTCCAAAATAAGCCTGATATCGTCAGAGGGATTCAATAGAAACGTAAAAATGTATGTCATCTTAAAAAATCCTTGGTTTCAGACTCATTATGCCAAACAACCATTATGCCAAACGATTTTTTGTCATATGACTGTTATGTCAAATGACCTACCACCTTCCTGGAAGTTATCCTCAAGATTTCCTTCAGTTTGTCACCAAAGGTTCCCTTCGCGATATAGATTGTTTTTTTAGTGCAATCTTCCAGACTATTTCAATATGTTTAAAATAACTTTTAGATTCTTCCAGGTTTTCCAGGCATTTCCATGGATTTTCCCAAAAACATCTACAGCACTCCTTCTATATATTCTACCAGAGATTCCTACAAAGGTCAGGTAGAACCCTTCGATAATATCTTTGAAAATTCATCCGGAGAGACTTTTCTAGGAATTTCTTCTGGGATTCCTTCTAGGTTCCCCATTAGATTATTCCAAGAGCTTCGTCCAAGATTTATCTAATTAATCGACCTGAAAGAATTCCTCAAAGAATGCCACCAGAAACTCCTGCAATAACCAAGATAACCCATAAAAATTCTGCTGAGACGAATATCTGGAAAACAGGAATTCTCTACAAATCTTACGATGAATTCTTCGAAGGATTCTTCCAGGGATCCTTTCAAACTTCTCCGAGAATTTAGAGGTTCTTCTAGGATTTTTTCAGAGTTACCATCAGAACTTTTTTCAGGGACTTCACCAACATTTAGTGTAGAAATTTCTCCAATGATTCCTCTGAGAATTCTATCTGGAAACCATCTAGAGAATGCCTCATGGATTCCCCCAAGGAATCTGTCAGGAAATTCGTTATTTTGGCCGGAATTTCCCCTAGGAATTGTTTTAGTTATTTTTCCCTTGTTATTGTAGACTTTACTGGGGATTTCTCTGAAAATTTCGAAGCTATTCTTTCTCTTTGTAAGAGAACAGTCAATCCTTCAGGTCCTTCAAGAATCCGTCCCGAATTCCTATACCAGGAATTCCTTCAAGAGTTTCCTCTGAAATTCATTTTCAAGGTTTACTTCAATATGTTTCCAAGGGTTCCTTCATTAATTCGTCTAAGGGAAGGTTCGTGGAAGCTATGCATCCTCTGGAAAGGAAGCTTTCCAGCTTCTGGAAAGGAAGTTCTCGAGCTTCAGGAAAGGAAGCTTTCCATCTTCTAGGAAGAAAGCTTTCCAGCTTCTGGAAAAGCAGCTATCCAGCTTCTGGAAACGAAGCTTTCCAGCTTCTGAAAAGGAAGCTTTCCAGCTTCTGGAAAGAAAGCTTTCCAGCTTCTGGAAAAGAAGCTTTCCAGCTTCTGGAAAGGAAGCTTTCCAGCCTCTGGAAAGGAAGCTTTCCAGCTTCTGGAAAGGAAGCTTTCCAGTTTCGGAAAAAGAAGCTTTCCAGCTTCTGGAAAGGAAGCTTTCCAGTTTCGGAAAAAGAAGCTTTACAGCTTTTGGAAAGGAAATAAGAATTCCAGCTTCTGGAAAGGAAGTTTTCTAGCTTCTGGAAAGGAAGCTTTCCAGCTTGTGGAAACGAAGCTTTCCAGCTCCTGGAAAGGAAGCTTTCCAGCTTCTGAGAAGGAAGCTTTCCAGTTTCTGAAAAGGAAGCTTTACAGCTTCTGGAAAGGAAATAAGAATTCCTGCTTCTGGAAAGGAAGTTTTCTAGCTTCTGAAAAGGTAGCTTTCCAGCTTCTGGAAAGGAAATAAGAATTCCAGCTTCTGGAAAGGATGTTTTCTAGCTTCTGGAAAGACAGCTATCCATCTTCTGGAAAGGAAGCTTTACAGCTTCTGGACAGAAAGCTTTCTAGCTTCTGGAAAGGAAGCTTTCCAGCTTCTGGAAAGGAAGCTTTCCAGCTTCTGGAAAGGAAGCTTTCAGGCTTCTGGAAAGGAAACTTTCCAGCTCCTGATAACAAAGCTTCCCAGCTTCTGCAAAGGAAGCTTTCCAGCTTATGGAAAATAAGCTTTCCAGCTTCTGGAAACGAAGAAGGAGCTTTCCAGCTTCTGGAAAGGAAGCTTTCTAGCTTCAGGAAAGAAGCTTTCCAGCTTCAGGAAAGGAAGCTCTCCAGCTTCTGGAAAGGAAGATTTCTAGTTTCTGGAAAAGCACCTTTCCAGCTTCTGGAAAGAAAACTTTCCAGCCTCTGGCAAGAAAACTTTCCAGCCTCTGGCAAGAAAACTTTCCAACTTCTGGAAAGAAAACTTTCCAACTTCTGGAAAGAAAACTTTCCAACTCCTGGAAAGGAAGCTATCCAGCTTCTAGTGAGGAAGCTTTCCAGCTTCTGGAAAAAAAGCTTTCCAGCTTCTGCAAAGGATGCTTTCTAGTTTAAGCAAAAGCACCTTTCCAATTTCTGTGAAGGCAGCTTTACAGCTTCTGGAAAGGAAACTTTCCAGCCTCTGGAAAGAAAACTTTCCAACTTTTGGAAATAAAACTTTACAACTTCTGGAAAGGAAGCTTTCCAGCTTCTGGAATGGAACCTTCTATAAAGGAATTTGTTTAATTACTAGCCAAAGGATCTCTGTTCGGGGAATTCTCCAGTACACTGAAGACGTACATCAGTTGAGGTCAAAATACGCGTATCAGTCGAAGGATACAAATTCTTGTTTGGTTTAAGGTGAAGATAAATCGAAGCCAAAGCTCAAATTTTCAAGAGCACGGATCTGGAGAACCAAACATCCGTTTAAGCTAAAAACTTAATCGATTGGTCACTATTTGGTGGTGACCAATCGATTAGATTTTCAACTCAAACGGATCTTTGGTTCTTCAGATCCGTGCGCTTGAAAATTTGAACTTTGGCTTCGATTCATCTTCACCTTAATGGTATAGTACTGGATTTGATTTGTTATATACTTGTTTAACTTTGATAGAATTTTTAAGGGATTAGTACATCTCAAGATATTATAGGAACATCCGAAGGACTATTTCAATATAAAAATTAAAATAATTCTGAAACAGTAACGCAATAAAAATTATGCATATCTGTTTGTCTGTGATTTGCTCATAACTCTCCGCGAAATATTTAAATAAGTTCACAGACCGTTAGATCTAAAAATAAATCACGCCATTATCCAATCCTCGAACCGGCAAACGACGTATGAACAAACACAGGAGTGTACACAGCGCAGCACAGCCGCTCGAATGCGAAGCATTTTAAAATTCTTTACACGACACACCGTAAGCGTTGAAACCAATCAAAACAAATCCAACCCAGCTGTGGCCTCTGCATAGCGTAACCAGCTGTTGTCGATGGTATTTTTTTTTATTTGCTTCGTTTGCACATGCAGTAGCCAAACTGTCGCGCGAAAAAACTGGTTCCGCGTCAGAGAAAAATAAAATCGCGACCAACTTCGGCACTGCTTGTCACATTTTTGCACAATTTTTGCGTTTCTAGCTAGTGTAGCATACTATCAGGGGATGTAGCTCAGATGGTAGAGCGCTCGCTTAGCATGTGAGAGGTACGGGGATCGATGCCCCGCATCTCCAGAACTTTTTTAGGGATGTTTCGATATTGCGAAATATCGATATTTGATGCAATATGATGTCGACTCAAAGTATCGGTACCACCGATATATTGGATGAAAATACCGATATATTTCAATATCATATAATCGGTCTTCAGGCAACCAAAAAATTTGAGCTAAAAATCTTAAAAAAAAATTTGTGCTCACCTTATTCTAACTTTTTCATAATTCCACAAAAACTTTTCAACTTTACACAGTTTTCAGTTCAACAGTTTTCATGACATAGACAATTTTGATAAAGCTCTTTAAGTTCCATTAGAATGCTAGTTTTAGATATATTGATATGACATATTGAATCAGAAAATTTCAAATTATCGAAAATCGGAAGAAAAATATAGAAATATCGGAAATAACGTCTCTCCTTTTTCAGGAAGTTTTCACAATTCATACCTGTAAGTAACTGTGGTCCAGATCTTCTGCGCATTCTTGTACACCATGGCCGGAAGGTCGGGATAATCCCGCACGGTGCGATTGACCAGATCCGGTACCGAAATCGGATCCAACGAGGCAATTCCCTCCTTGGCCACGCGCACCTTCACCGCTCCATTCGGGTCCGTTGTGGTCAAATTTTCCACCTGCTCGACACGCCCGAAGCGCTCGAACTTTTCCTCCTGCAGCTGGTCGGACATTTTCGGCGTGATTGATTGGTAGATTTGATTGCACTACTGTGGTGCGCTTTGGTAGATTCCAGGACTCGAACGCAATACAATAAACCGTCTGACTCCTAGGGTAGGTGGCAGCTTCCGCACTCGGTTCCGATTTGGTGGGATCTGAAATGATGAGAGACGGGTTGCAGATAGTGAACGGGGTTCTGTCATTAACGGGTGAACAACTGGTAATTAAACTATTCTGTCGATGAAACAATAGAGCTTGCAGTGTGCTGTGCACCCAGCTGAAACGGTTATTAGTGAGGGAATACTAATCAACAAGTGGCTATCATCTTAGTTAATTGTTTTTTGAGTGACTGTTGAGTTTTGGTTGTCATCATCAGCAAATTGGTGGAAAATGTCCTTCATTATATGACTGTTGGCAAAAAATATAGGGTAGCTCATTGCTAATCGGCAGGTAAGCTGTTTTACGAGAGTCTTGAAATCAAAAAAAGCAGTTTTCAAATTTAATATCTTATGGGAAGTATGCACTTCAACAGTAAAGTAATCGCCTATCTCGATGCGTGGGAAATTTCTTGCAAGAAGTGCTCAAGAAAAACATTTTCTTTGATCGCAGTACGAAGTTGAAAAGAAATGTCAATTCAAATGGAGCTCACTGCCCAGCCAACAAATATGTTCACATAACTGAGATTGCAAGTGAAGAAAGTGGACACTTATTCGGTAAAAACAGATTGTATAAAATGCACGAATTCCCTCTATTCGCACAAATCTGGAGGCCATATACGTACATTTTAGAGAATCTATCATGGTCAATACAACTTCAGACAATTTGATTTGGCGTTCACTATAATTTCATGTATGATTGTGTATTGCAGTTTATATGACTTAATTTTTACAAACAAATAAAATATCCCGAGACACGCCTCGAACCTCTGACCACTAGATCACTAGCCAGATACGCTACCACTGTACTGTACAGTTTTTGATGCAGAAGATGGTCTTTTAGCAAACATAAATGAAACACTGTAGAGCATCATGTTTGAATGTAACCGAACTTAATTGTCATTTTGCAAATGAGCCAGTGCAACGCTGAAGGTTACATGTTTTGTCGAATTAACGTTTGCAATTGAAACGAAGTGCAGCAATTTATTAAAGACATCGTACGAAAATACTTATGCAACGTGATGACATTGTGTTTCTGTTGAACAGTGATGTTCTTTTAATAGGTAAGACAATTTGTTCATGAATTCCACTATTTATGTTTATGTTGTGTTCGGCGATGTGCCCTGTATGATTTTATATCTACATCAGATGAACTCATATGTAATCTCACATTGATGATTATAATAGAGTCATACCAAGTGAAGTTAAAATCATAATGGAATGACAGTTTAAAGTTACATATTTGGTCAGACTAAATTGGAATTCTATAAGATGCAAATTCAAGTCAGATGAAATTTATGACTTTATTAACGATTTCAATCAATTTAGTTTTGCATCATATCCAATTCCAACGGAAATTGTACATTTATACAATTTGAAATGAACATCCTTATATGATCTCTGGTTTGCTGGGTGTAGAAAATTTCTTGACCATTTCTGCCGCAGAAATTTTTCTTTTCTTGAGCGGAACAGCGTACCTAGCGTTAACATATAAATGGTATAATGAGGAAGGATCGCAGCAAATCGTGCGCGCAGGCGGCTGCGTTTTGAATTCTGTGTCACGTTTACTTCGTACCTTCCAGATGATATGGATTGAATTTCCCAACAAAGCAATTAAGTTTTTTTTTGTGGAACCGACTTCTTTACTAGATGTTAAGACAAATTAACGGGTTTGGTGAGTTTGTTTGGGTTAATTTTTTCTCATTTCAAAGAACAAGTAATGGCGCCTAAAAAAACTCATTAGCTAGGACACTAGGTGTAAACACCTGTACCCCATCAGTGGATGATAAACGCGCAGAGAGTGACATTTACTTTCTTAGCTACGTCACTCCCAACGATGATAGAAATATTACATTCACACTTACACCCAATTACAAAAAATATACTAAACAACACATACACTAAATTTCAATCCGGTCGCATCACTCGTTTATAACGAATCCTACTCCTTGTCATCTATGAGGGCGTCGGTGAGCCTGCTTTCCTTGTAACAGAGAAGATTGGCGTGGCCGGCAATGGAAGTTGTCATGACTTTTCATCTCTGAACAATTAAAGAGTTATTTTATTCAAAATAGTTATCATAAGCAATTGGGAAAAGAGTGATAAAGTAACTAACATGACCGTTTTCAGTATGTAATCTACGAAATACTCCGATACCACGGAACGCAATATATACACGAAAAAAATCCGATTCCCAAATCATGATTTCTTCTTCTTCTTGGCATTAACGTTCCCACTGGGACATATCCGGTTACTCAGCTTAGTGTTCTAAGAGCACTTCCACAGTTATTAACTGAGAGTTTTTTTGCCTTAGTTGCCATTTTCGCATTCGTATATCATGTGGCAGATACGATGATACCTATGTCCAGGGATATCAAGGAAACTTCCATCACGAAAAGATCCTGGACTGACCAGGAATCGAACCCAGACACCTTCAGCATGGCTTTGTTTTGAAGCCGCGGACTCTAACCACTCAGCTAAGGAAGGCCCCAACATGATTTACAAGTCATGAAATTCATTACTTGGTAAGGTTGATATGGACCACAAATCATGGTTTCTGGAGCCATAATCGGAATCATGAATCATGATCATAAGCGTAACACCTAGAGTGGCAGCACTGAACGGGCCGCATTGCATAATTTGATTCGTTTCGATCACCTTCATTTAAACATGAAAAAGTGGTAGTGTGGCATGATACGGGACCAGAAGGTTCTTGGTTTGAATCTTGCTCTAGCTTTTATTTTTGGCGACTCATGATTTTAGGCATGTGATTCATGATTCCGAGCAATCCGCAACAACAACAACAAGCTGAAAACACTCTGAAATCTTGATATCATGAGTCATAATCTTGTTTTCCGATTATGATTTCTACCAGTGCAGTTCTTGATTGAAGATCACTTATGCAATTGTTGTTTTTACATGGCCCACGCAAACAAATTGTATACAAATAATCACGGTGTACAATATTAAGAAGGTGATATATTACGAAAACTGACAGCTACCTGACGACGTTCACCTCGAACAAATTTCTGAAAAAAATAATCTAGTGGTCCGGATGATATATGCTACGATAGGAATGACGTCACATGTTTACAATCAAATTTGATATTCACATTAGTAAAGGGCCTGCCTTGTTAATGTTTATACTGTGAATATAATATGATACTAGCTGTCACCCGGCAAACTTTGTTTTGCCTACAACGATGTTTTAATTTGACCAAAATCTCCTATAGATTATCATGAGATTTATGGACGGCCCCTAATAATTAGATTTTTATTGTAATTTATATGGCAATCTGGAAAAACACAATGTTCTTTTCGAGAGTTTTTAATCAACTAAGTGAAAAGCATAACTAGAAGCAGTCAAAACACCGTAGTATCTTCGGCAAAGTGTTAGATTCTTGTCGTAGTAATTTTTGGGATTCAGAAAAGCTTTCCAGAGAAATGTTCCAAAAAATCACAAAATCGATTTGAAACAATTTTAAAAGTATTCCAAATTGGCTCATTATTGAACATTAAACTTGTTTTGATAAATAAATTCAGAATTTGATGAGACAAAGCTCCCTAAGAAAATGAGAAGTGTTAGACTATATTATACACATTTCATTCAATTTTACTAATTATAAGTTTTGAACACACTCAAGTCCTACTCGTTGAAACGCGATACCTTTCTGCTGTTCTATGTACCTATGCGTTGAGGAATGCTCGAGGGTTTTACTTGATTTCATGTACTAGGGCTAAACGAATTTAAACAGAAAATTGCAATTTTTTTTTTAGTTTGTTTCAATAAACCATATTTCGAGCAAACTTAGTGTGTATTACTGTGCAACTATCACTTTACTGCATATAACTGCATATTTGTTACATTCGACATTTTTGTCAATTTTGAGTTAATACCGTGGAGAGTCATCAAATAATAAACACTTTCGCTCAGCTCACTGTAATCTGTCAGATTGTTCTAGAGAAAATTCGAAAAAATAGTAAGTTGTCTTGTCACATTGATAATTGCAACACATAACAGTCCAATTGAGATTATTCATGGACCTCGTAATGTAGTAACAACTAAATTTCTTTGAGATGAACAAAATTTCAGCCTCAAATAAACACGTTTGAGTTCTTGATAATTTTTATAAATTTAGTTTCTTAGCATGTTTAGTGTGTATTTTTGTGCAATTATAACTGTATAGCTTCTTTGAAATTTCCATGCAAGCAAAACATCAATATCATGTGATTCAATCTTATCACATTGGGCCTAAGTACGATCTGAAATATCTCAGCATATATTTGGAATATTGTTATAAAATTATAATAAAGTATTTCTTGCGATTATCAACAGTGACCATCGGTTATTGATGTTGTATGATATGACTTTTCAATCCATCTCAATCCATAAAAAGACCTTTCGATTTTGGCACACTTCGTTTGAGGAAAGATGAAATTTTCCGACGTGTTGCAAACATCGAACGGACACTGTACCTATGTACATATCAACAGAGGCTAATGATAACGCATTCAATGCACTTGTTCCACCTCGTTCGCAACCGAAACTGTTTCCAAGCACGCTTCCATTCCAAAATCTCAATCACGCACTGCAACGGAAGAGATAAACCCTCCTTGAATGGCACGCAGAGTAGGGGGATAAGGGGCATAATGGACACCCAGATCTCTAAGAATATGCATATTTCATCAAAATTGTATACATTTTATGAAATCTGCATTGTATATGAACTGTTTAAAGTTGTGTTAAACAATGTTCAGTTTTTGCCTTCATTGTCCTTTGAAATTTGACTTTAACTTTTTATCAGCTTCAAATTGCTATATAAACAAGGCGATGGAAGAATGTAATGTTTGAGCAAAGAAACAAAATCGAAGAAGTTGTCCTTGGTAGTTTGATTGATAAATAGCCTTTTTACAAACCAAACAATTTACACTCATCAAAAATGTTGTGCTCTATTAGTACTTAATTCAACGAAAATGTTGAGAGTATTGTCATTTTATGGTCTTAAAATAAGCATTTGCCTAATGTGTCTAATATACCCTTAATCCCCCTAAGTAGCGTCTAAAATAGCATCAAGTAACAATTTCGCGGTCACTCTCCGTTACCTACCGTAGCGATTGTGCCCTGTTGGACATTGTGCCGAGTGTTTAGAGGTCAGGTTTACACGCAAGCCCGTCCACTACTTGCGACTGGGGCAATGATTCCTCACGTTGCAAACATGTGTTCTCAATAGTGAATTATATAATCAATGGGCTGATAAGGTTGTGGGTACGATTGATGGCAAAATGGCTCATTGAACGATCTGTATTGGGGCTAGGAGAATTAGCTCGATTGATTTTGGAGGGTGTTTTTGAGTTGGTGATCCATTCTCACCTCCAATTGACGTCATGCCCTTGCAATTGAATGCATACATGCGAGATTGCGGAATCTTATCAATCTGCTTAAGCCGGTTCGTTGAGGTCACAAATTTCGGTAAATTGTTCTCTATTTCTTCTCTTAAGAACTGATAAGGAACTGTTTGGCACCAATCAATTAAGTGTATGTAATCCATTGCACTACGATAAACGTTATTGAAGATTGGAATGTTGATGCTGGCCGACATTTTTCTTCACAAGGGTAGATACATGCAAAAATAGTCTCAAGATATCATTAATTTTTCGATCATGATTCACAAAAACTCCTGCAATAAAACTGCGTGGTCATTGGCCCCAACAATTACGACAATCATGCTGATGTCAATGTATGAATCGCTCCGTATCTTTCTTGCAGAATAATAGCTCAACAAATCTTGAGCCCACACATCGCCATCGTTTGATAAGCTAGCTAGATAAGGGCGGTTGCCAATCAATTGTGTTCAAATATCGCAAATACAAACAGTGATTCCACGTGTACGATGCGTACTTAGGAATCGAGTTGATAAAGAATCGTAGCACCTAAATGGAGGTATTTGAAACAGTATTGGGCAAAACATTTGCAACTTTTTCGGATTTCGTACAAAAGAATAAATTTTGGAAATTAATAATGGAGTTATTTAGAGGAAATTTTCACAACACTAACTTGAATAACTTGTATGTGTAAAATGCTTGAAATTTCTACAATTTATTCAATTTATTTTTTCATACATACCAAAAGTGTTGAAAAGGGGGAATCACCTGAGCAAAGTGATGTCCAAGACGCATCTTGGTTCAATGCGTAGGCTGAGTGACGGGTCCATTTAATGATTTGTTAAATTACAGATTGGAAAAAATCTGAAAATTTCATTGGTTAAGGTTTTATTGACCGGTGATTTAGCCCTGCCTTGTTAGATACCTGTGATCATCTTGAGTTCCTTGTTGTATACGAAAGAAATCTCAAAAACAGACTCCACAAACATTTAATTTAGAAGTATTTCAAAGTAGGAAATTGTTCAGGAATTTGTCTCTAGATTCCTGCACGAATTCTTCACTTTGCACGCTTTAAAGATTTTTTTATATAAATTTCTCATTGTGATAGAAAACATCATAAGGATTAAAAAAACGTTTTTCAGACTTCTCGTCCAGAGATCATTCCGAGGACTAACATAATACAATACCCTAAATTCTTACAGATAATCCTATCAAATATCTCTGAAAACTCCTCCAGTATGGCAAAAATATTTCATTCAGAATCTCTTTTTGGAAATATTTTAAGTATACTCAAAAGAATTCCTCGAGAAATTCATCTTGAGATTGCAACATAAAGTTTACCAAATATTCTTTAAAAATTCATCTAGAAATTAGTTAATTAATTCCTATTAACCTTTGGCTGAGAAGCAGGCTTTGTCCCAGTAAGGCCGTAATGCTAAGAAGAAGGAGAAGACGAAGAAGAAGAAGCGATGCGAATTCAAGAAGGATAATTAGAGGAATTTCTGAACGAATCTCCAAAAAAGTTTTCTCAGAAGTATCGGATCACAGTTTTTTCTGCACCAGGTTACTTTTTATCATCTCTCAGTACCTATCTCAAGAGAGCTGTAAGGAGCAATTTTTGAAGGAATATCGTTCTGATTCAAATTTTGGACAGCGTCAATTTTCGGAAACTCTTCTTTTATGGGAAACCTTTCACACGAATATGTTTGATTCTTTGATAGTTTGATGATTCCAATTCAGATTTTCATGAGCTGAAAAGGGAAGAAGTGTCCGAACATGTAAAGGCCACACATTTCAATTTATTTCAAGTAATTTATGTTGCAAAAACCAAATCTTCTCTCAGCATTTGGAAGATAAATCTTTCCATTGCTCGATAACGCTAAATAATCAACCAGAATGATTTATTCTACCGTGGTGCATCAATACCCGGACGCTTAAGATGGGCACACTTGTTAAAAATCCGTTTTGAATATTTCCTTCGGGATAACCTGATTTGGTATTGTTCGATCTCACACCGACAACGGCATCATCATAGCAGCACCCAAGCCAAGCGCAAATTGAACCATTCAATTTTTGCCCATTGTTTGGTTCTTTTGCTTCATCGCATCGTCAGCCCAACGCAACGATAGGCAGCATCCAGTGCGCTGCTGTGCGCACGGGCTACATTGGTTCGTCTCCGTACTGTGTCGCCTGTAAAAGGCGACAGTAGTTTGTATGTAATATATAGTTTCTTTCCTTCCCCACCGAGTAGGCACGCTGCCTCTCGGTGGCAATAAAATTTCAATCAGTTTGAAAAGTACTTCGTTGTTTCTTCGTCGCCTGGACTCCATCCCTTCCACAACACAACGTAGGGCTCCATCTCCAATCAAACAAATGTTTATGGAATTGTATGTGTTTTTCATTGTATTTGAAAAGATGAAAAAACATCAGAAGAATTGTTTTTATTCAGAAATTTGACGAGTTCAAGGCAAGTTTCTGGAAAAGCTTAAAAGTGCTTGGCTATATTATATATTTTCACAAAGTATATTGAAAAATAAATTAAAACAAATAATCTGGAATACCTTTAATGTTCACACTTCAGTATTTTCTTTAAAAAATATCGTATTTTCAGATTTTTCTCCAAAAGTGTCTGAAAACTTTCCAAGACATTTTCTTAGAAGAATCCCTGCACAGCTTTAAAATGCTGAGTACTTCTAGGGATTTTTCAGGTGGAAATTATGAAGTAGTTACTGAAATTATCAGTAGCGAGTTTCTCTGTTGAAATCCTAAGATATCCATAATAGTATAAAATCTTTGTGGAAATCTTAGGTAAATTTATGGAAGAAGTTTTGCATTAACTCCTGGAAGACTGAGACCATCCTCTAGAAATTTGGAAACTGGAGCAATCCTAAAAAAATCCTGGAGAAATTCTGAAGATATCCTTAAAAAAAAAAAATAATCTGAAAAATCTTGGGTACTCCATGGAAAAATCACTGAAAATACATTAATTCATGATGAAATTTCTGGAAAAAATCGTCGAAAATGCTTGGCGTAGAAGACCAAAGAAACACTTAGAAATGTCTCTAGAGTGCGTGATCGGATTCTTTGAAATATCATCATTACAATTTTTGAGGTTCTTTGGCTCTTATACGTTCTCTTTTTGAGGCACGCAGTTTTTTTTCCTTTCCTGAAGTTTTCCAGCCACTTTTAATATAATATTTCTAAAAAAAGTTCCAAACTATTGGCAGTTAAATTTGAAATTGAAAGGTAGATTTTTTGAGAGGGTTATATAAATGCCTAATATGAAACTGAAGCATTGTGGAGAAATTTCCCAAACAACTCAAAAAAAAATATCTGAAGCACCTACTCGTTAAATTCTTAAGTCTTCTCGCGCAAAAAAATTCCGGGAGTTTTCCAAGTATTTATCACATTTAATGCATTTATCCATCTATTCGCTAAAAAAGCCCCCTTTAATAATAATGTTCGAAGCTCATTCTGCATATCCTCGAGAATACAGTTCTTGACAGATTCTCTAAAATACGATCTGATTAAATTGTTTTTCAAAAGCATGCGTGCGTCAATACGTTTTGCCTTGGCTTTATTCTCATGTTTGTCTATATGGATATCGATTTATTAGGAGGGTTTTTTTATCACAATAAATACGTTATGCTTCGTTTTATAGCATCGAAGAAAGAAGATTACTGACTATCAACTTGACACAATAATGTTGTTATTACTGCCAAACCTGTGTCACTAATCACTTTCATTTTTAATCCTTCCCATCGCAGCTGACCTTATCTCCTATGAGGTCAGTAAGTGCCATATCCTATTACGACCCATCGATACAGTGATAAATAAATCGTTTTTTGCTTTCTAGAAAAAAAAAAGTATTCACAACAACGGATTTCCCCCCAAAACAACATCAGACCTAGGCTCGGTCTTCTGACGAAAGCGCCTATTATCGTAAATCGATTGGACATTTGCGTTGTTATCACTGCACGACGATGGCGTCGAACGCTTATCAACCGAACGATAACCGCTTATCGGAGAGCAGTTGAAATTGAAAATCAATCCAAGTAATGCCCGATCGGCGCTTAATCCCTGGACAAAAAAAGTAGTGGCAAAAATATAACGACCATCGCGTGTGTTTTTGAGTGCATGTCTCTGTAATTAATTCGGCTCAAATCTCCGCTAAGTCCTCGTTAGATTGAATGGAGCGCAAATAGGGATAAACTGTTAGCAAATGACGCAATGCCATTCTTTGTCGAAAATAGGTTATCATTTTCGCCCGTGCTTTTTCACACGCGAATCAATCGTAATAAATATTTCAGCTTGATTTAATTTAAGAAATCAACATGCAGTTTTGTGTTTTGTTTTGAATTTATTTATTAGTATCAGTTCAAACAACCTTAACAGTAGATTTTGATAGGTAAAACATAATTGATTGGGCAATTTCTGATGGTATTTTTCATAAGATATTGTGTAAGATGATTCATGACTACTTCATAGAACAAATGGAACCACTGTGCAGTTTGTTAATGAACAAAACTGTCAATGATAATCAGGACACATTGAGCCTCTTTCGCGCGTTTTTCCTGTATCGATTTAACACTTGATAATTGACATTCGAGGATCGGACTGTTCATTGATGCGGGGTACATATCAACTTTAATACAAGTGTGCCCACCGATGCAAATGAGTAAAGAGAAATAAGTAATTGAATTTAATCAATTTCCCAATTAGATGGTGGCGCTTTCATGCAATATGCATATTTGCATATGTTTTCCAACAGGATGTTGTTATGCAAAATGGGGGGAAACGCGCTCCAACAGACGCTGATAACGACAGGATCCACTTGTCTTGACCCCCTCCTCTTTTGCCTTTCAGTTTCCGATGGTTTGGGTGAATGTGATTCCGATTGCGTTGTATTAAATTGATTGTTGATGATAAGGATGATTGCAAACTATCGCTTCGACTCGGACTGATGAGGCACGTTTAACTCAGAGATCGCAATTAGGAGCGATTTCCCATTTTGTATTTAACGAGGTGGAATACACACGTAATGATTTGATTGCACCAGCTGGAACAATTAGGGATGAAAATGTACTTCAAAAATCAGTACTTTGAAGCGTACGGTAATTTCCAACATGCATGCAGTATGTACTTTAAAAAGTTTGTAGTTGGTGCCATGAAAGTGATTCAAGGAAGTTAGGTTTTGGAATTTTAAATTTAAGGTTTTTTCATGCTGAGATGGTCTACCCTAATATACATAGATATATTTCCAGAACGGACCAGACTACAACATATCTAGATTTCTTGACTAGACCTCAATGTCACCCAGTAGTGATCGTACCGGATGCTTAGGATTTCTTATATGGTTGCTACACGTTCGTATTTCTTCATCCTACATTGCTTATCGTTTTAGCTACTCATGGTTTCGTTATGAAAAACGGAAGGAGGCGGATGTCCTTATGTTGTTGCAAAAAGCCACTACAACAGCCACTAACTGTGTAGGAGCAGAGAATGGGTGCTCTGTTGCAAGATGCATCTTCGGTTGAGGCTTGGCCCTCTTCTCCGCCTTGCACATTTCATCCTTGTTTGGGGGGTGGATTAAGAATACTGGGTCCAAAAGGTCTTGTTTGAATATTTTCCACGAGTGGGCACTTGTGTATGACATTCATAATAGTGTGATAGGATCAGGAACCCTTTGGCTCATACTTGAGCAGAGTTAATATGCTTCTCGAACGGGGTGTGAAAGGCGGAACATGTGGTTCTGGGCATGCTAAAATACATTGTCGCTTTTTTGCTAAGACTTCCACTTCCATACACACATGTACATGGCCATCAACATTAAAATAATTCGCATAGATGATTACCAGTGAAAACATCTTATTATTATTGTCTTTATTAATGAGACTTTCAGCCCTTGGCAGTGAAAACATATTTTATATAATTTTGTGCAGATCATTCGATAACACAGTGTCACAATTTTATGTCACGAGCATCAAAATACTGATATTCGCCTAATTTGATGTTGATGTGTCTAATGCTGTTTTCAATAATAACCTACAATCAGTTTTTTGATATATTAGCTGTTGAAAATGTTTTAAACAGGCTTCTGGCACCACAATACATCCCCATGGAAAAAAACGAGACACCATCTTCGGTTCCCACTGGGAAGTGGTTCCCCAAGACAGTTCAATATTAGCAAACAAATCGTTGTTTCGGGATGAACAATCTAATATGGCGAAAATCTTTTTTATGATGAAATGTGTTTGTTATTACTTTATGCAGTTTCAAACAGACAGACAGTTGCAAACGCTTAATTTATTTGATTCTGAACAAAAACGTATTTTATGGTGATCCTCGGAGACAGTTCGATAAAACGGAAAATTACCTTTGATATTATTTGGTAAACATCAGTAATTTCTCTTGAAATTTATGCTCACTTAAAAAACATGGCTACTTAGCAGTGGGCTGGTTTTAAATATTGATTTCAGTCAGCTTTCATGCAAGATCATCAGCTTTCATGCAAGATCATCAGCTTTTATGCTGATGTATGTGCTTAATTCAGCATTGAACTCCGTTTTTATGTCCTAAGAAATACGAACCAACAAAATTTGTAAAAGGCTTTCATTGTTAAAAAGGTTTTATACAATTTTGTTGACTTATAGCTTGGAATTGGGACGTGCTAGAACTTTTTTTTTTGTAATTAATTTGAAAAAAAAAAATACTGAGAGGTATTGTATTCAGCAGCCACAAATTTACTAGAAACACATGATTTAATGTTTTGAACAAGCGAAAATGTGAATGTTGTTCTGCTCCATAAAAGACCATATTTAGATCGATTCATGAACCATCACGAAATCTCATTCTGCGTAACAAGAATAAAATATGTGGATCGTAATCGTGTGAAAAATGAGTTTGTGATCTTCTGAGCCATTCAATGTCTACCTTTTTCAGATGGGACTAACTTGTGATTCAAGGAGTGCAGCCTCCATAAAAAATCGTCATCGTTTTTTAATTCTGTTGTGTTATTTTTTTGATCTTTAGCACATTCAAAACAATTGTTTAATAAATAATCAATAAAACATTAAATTGAAAACTTATAGGCTCAAATTTGGTAACAATATCGTTCATGATGAAGTAGTATTTTTTAATTTAAAAAAACTGTATTACACCATTGGGGTGAATAATATTTCAATCTCTGTTATCGCCAATAAATAGATTACAATCGCGTCATACGATGTATTTTATTTACCTTTGATAACCTGCGATTGGTTAGATTACGAATATCTGTAGTATACTACAATGATACGTGAAAGTTCCACCCTATTTGTTTCTGACGAAATGAATGGTAGGTGTGCAGACAGATCGGACTACCGTGGTGAATAAAAATCCGGACGGTACCAATATCCGGAAACTCTTGTAATATTCATTATTTAAGATCAAAATTGAATGTTAATATGTTCGTTTCAGTTCTTGACTTCTTCTATAAACATAACTGCTCATTCAACATTCATTTATAATCTAGTTACCATTGCCAAATAATAAATAACAACAAAAATAAAAAAGTTACTTCAGTAGAATGCTCTTTCTTCGCGGTGCAAGTGATTTTTGTGATTGCGACAACGAATACATCCACAACATTTAGCAAACTATAGTGCATTCAAATGAATCTATTCATGTAGTGTTTCCTGAAAAATGTTTACGAAGTGATAGTTGAAGAATTCGGCGACACTACATTTCACAAAAATGGAATAAACGTATGTTTCAAACAGTGAAAACGAGCTGTCCGGCATTGGAATCAACTGTATTGCAATCTGAACGTTGGTTTTATATCGTGTGCTTTGATAGTGTAGGAACATAGTTTCCAACTGATATTAAAGTAAAATGAATAACAAGAACAATGTAGTGCATCGTTTTAGGCAGAAACATTAGATGTATCAGTGATTGTTGCAGTTTAAATCACAGCCATTTCAGATCAGGTAATCAAACCACAATTTTCTCTTACATTTAAATATTAAAATGATTATATGGCACTCGCATTGCTTAAGTCCTTGAAAGTGTTTTAAACTCTGTAAGTTTCAAAACCTTTACATGGTTTAATTTGATAATTGCACGTTGAAATAGAGCTGTCTGGATTTTGATTCAAAAGACAAAAAAAACAAGACTTGATGAAGTGTCCGGATTTAAGCACAAGACAAGCTTCTGTATTTTGACAATTTGCATGACATAATAATAATTAAAATAATAAAGCGTAAAGTTCATCATTTTCACTGAGATCTATCTTTAAACTTTTTGTTACATAACAATATTTTATAAAATTTAGAAAGACATTAATTATTAAATTAATAAATTATTGTATCAAAAATTTTTCGAAGTTTTTATCAACAGTTCGCAACAAATCTTGCGAGGAATCTGTCAACAATATGTTATGCAATTCAAAAGATTTTTGCCAAGTTTTTTTTTACTTTTTATTAAAGGGATTTTCTGCCATAGATAGGTTCCGCCCCAAGCATGATATTGCCAGCAGATTCATTGATTATTTATCAGTTTTCATAAGATCAAAGAGAAATTTTTCAGTTTTCATAAAATCACAGATGGAACTGTTAGTCAAATAATAACTGTTTGCGCTCACATTACGGACGGCATCATCGGTTGCTGTTTCGCACCAACCGAGCGGCGTGCATACGAAAGTTGATTCATTCAACTTTCGTATTGTTCATTTCCCGCCTATCCATCTGCGTTATCATCAGCCCAGCGTGATGCTTCTCTGCTTTGGCGGCAACATCCAAGCGCGCCAACTACACAAAGCAGAACGCGCGAAAGTGATATTGTTTTCCGTACTGTGCACCTATAAAAGGTGCACCCGATTTGTATATAGAATACAGTTTCTTCCATTCCCCACCGAGTAGGCACGCTGCCTCTCGGTGGCAATAAAATCAATTAGTAAAGTTGAAACAGTTAATCCTTTCGTCGTCGTCCCCGTCATTCCACCACACAACGTAGGGCTCCACCTTGGACGAAACAACATTATTATCCAAACTTAAATTTTAATCCACGTTTCGTAATATTTAACTAATTTTGTGACGCATCTTACATATTTTATTTTGAGTGATAATTCATTTAAAATTCATATTATTATTAAAAATTGATGTTTGGGTACTAGTCATTGTAAACGGCACAATACTCAAATCATCACTTCGACTAGTTCTATGGTAATGTTTCGTTCTCATAATATTCGTCAAGTACTCCAGCAAGAGATAGTTTGTTAGTTGAAAATGTGATGCAGATCGTTCAAAAATTGCTATGAAATGTTTCATTCGTAAGTTTTCCCACAAATTTTCCCTAAAATTCTTTAGAAACAGAATTTTTGGAAGTATTTTGAAAAAGAATTTTTCATTGGATTCCTCCGAATATAGAGAAATTCGATCTTTAGGTTTTCTAGCAACCAAGCGCTCTATAATTTGCAAATATTCTTCATGAAACTCGAGAGTTTTTTTAAGTTCTTCCAGTGGTTTTTCTTAGAGTGTTCTAAAAGCAAATCGTTAATTATTTTTTCAGAATTTGATTCATATTTTTCTTCGGGAGATTCGTATTTGAATTCCAGTAAAATTGCTTCTAAACTGGGGTCAAAAAGATCTATTTTCTTAGAACATCTAGAGACGACCAATTTGTCCTCAATTTCTTTTATTCGAATTTCGTTCAAAGTTGCCTCAACAATTCATAAGTTACTTACATTAGAGGGTTAAGCTTTACGAAAAAAAGGGTTTTTATAAAAAAATTGAACAATGTTGCATATGGTCTAATTTTTTTTTTTTTTTGAAATCGTTGTTAAAAAATTTGTTTTTTTTTTTTCAATAGTAAATTGATCGTTTATCAATAGTTTAACTATAGAAACCGTTATTTGGCTTTTGGATTAATCTAACGAGTATATAATCAAACTCTAGTAACTATTGCTAACTATTCATCTAATTCGGTTTGTTTCAAGTTCGTCGAAAACCATGGAGCTACCATTGGAAACCCTATCTTTCCAAGTACATGAAGTAAATCTAATGTATATTTTTAAATATTGTTTGTAGAACTACTTCTGTTAGCTTGTCCTGATTGAATCCTTATCAAAAGTCTTGGAATACATCCAACGGTTCCATTCCAATTAATCCACGATTTATTAAGATATTTCATCCGTCATTGATTCTACTACTATCCTACTATTTGTTTAACCATAAGAATATCGCAATTTCATGTTAAATCTAGTAAAATTTCTAAAGTAACTTTTAAGTGAAGTCATTAAGGAAGTAATGAAGTTATCCCTAACTGTGATGAATTTCAAAATAGTCTCCATCTGGCAAAAGCCACTGGAAGATTTTTTCTTCGAATTATCTTCATAAATAACTCTTAAATCTAGCATAATTGCTACTGGAATTCCAGAAAATTCCAAAAGTGGTTACCAATGTCGACTCATTATTGGAACCATTTTGGGAGCTTACAAAGAAAATAACGTTGGAAGTAATGATTGAACAATGTCAACAATGATTTTATAAAAAAAGAAATAAGACACTACTCTGTAGCAGGGAAATTTACGTATTCCCGGCAGTCTGAGTAGATACCACGATATCCCAGCTATTTTTTGCCGCCAGACGCAAGTAACTCAGGTATTTTACTACATGATCCACCATCGTTTCATATCGACAGGTGGTAAGTATTTACAAAATATTACTTGAATGGTTCGCTACCAAAGCTGTTATCTTTTTTACAGATAAATATTCGTATTAAGAATTTACACACACAAACCGCATCATTTATCAGGTTGAATCTTGTTTAATGCTAATGAAAAGTTCTTTCTCGTAGTAGTCCTGATATAATCTCTGGAGAAATTTAAGATCAAATCTCTGAAGGAACTCCTGATGTAACTCTTAGAAGAACTACTGATGTAATCCATGAAGGAACTACTAATGAAACCCCTACAGATACTTCCATTGAAAAAGCTTGGAGAAATTCCTGAAAAAAACTCCTGTTTAAAAACCTGGAAGAATTTCTGAAAGAACTCTTGATGAAATCCCTGGAGGAACTTCTGATAAAATCCCTCTGAAAGAACTTCTGCTGCATTCTATTCTAGAAGAACTCCTGATGGAATCCCTTTAGGAACTCCTGATAAAATTCTTGGAGAAATTCCTCATGACATTTTTAGAAGCAATCCTGAAGAAATTCCTTTAGGAACTCCTGATATAATCTTTGGAGAAATTCCAGGTGGAATCTCTGAACGAACTTCTGATGGAATTCCTGGAGGAACTTCGGACAAAATCAGCAGAAGAACTCCGGATGGAATCCCTATAGGAACTCCTGAAGGAATCTCTGAAGGAAAACCTGATGAAATTCCCAGGAGAATTCGTGATGGAATTCCTAATCAGGCGTACCTGATGGAAACCCTATAGGAACTCCTGATCAAATCCTTGGAGGAGTTCCAGGTGAAATCCCTGAAGAAACTTCTGAAATCCCTAGAAGAATTCCAAATGGAATTCCTGAAGTAACTCCTGATGCAATCACTAGAAGAACTTCTTACGAAATTCCTATAAGAACTCTTGATGGAATCCTTGGAGGTACTTTCGATGGAATCCCTTGAGGGACTCCTGAGATAATCTCTGGTGAAATCTCTGAAGGAACTCTTGATAGAATCCCTGGAGGAACTCCATATAAAATCCCCAGAAGAAATCCTAGTGGAATTACTTGAGGAACTTCTGATCTAATCTTTGGAGGAATTCCAGGTGAAATCTCTGAAGGAGCTCCTAATGGAATCCTTGGAGAAACTCCTTATCCTTGGAAGAAATCCTGATGGAGTTTCTTGAGCAACTCCTGATATAAACTCTGGAGTAATTCCAGGTGGAATCTTTGAAGGAACACATCAGAACTCCTCCTTAGAAGAACTCCTGATGGAATCCCTAGAGGTACGCCTGAAGGAATCCCTGAAGGAGTTCCAGGTTGAATCCCTGAAGGAACACCTGGAAGAATTCCAGATGAAATCCCTGAAGGAGCTCCTGATGGAATCGCTAGAAAAACTTCTGATCCTTAGATGAAACTTTTGTTGTTCTCCTGATGGATTCCCTGAAAGAACTACTAAAGGATTTCCCAGAGGAACTCCTGATGGATTCCCTTGAGGAACTCCTGATGGAATACGATTAGGAATTTCTGGTAAAGTTTTTGAAAGAATTTCTGAAGCAATGCTTACAGGAATTCATAGTAAGATCGCAAGATAAAATTTCAGGTGGAACTCCTGGTGAAATCAAGTTTGAACCCAAGCCAACCGTCAAATCGTCGTTAAACCGTGAAACTGTCAAATCGGTTCGTCAAGCAGCATCACACACGGTCTAACCTGGGGGGTGCGAACTGGATATCAACAACCAGCCAGTCTGCTGTCAAGCAAAAAAAAACATCAAAATGATCCGAGTATGCCTAGGAGTGTGCAGTCATTAGTTCGTCACGCTAAAAACTGCTATACATTTATGTGACACAAGCGTCTGTAGGCTGCATGAGTGTATTTTCTAAGCGAATTCTAGATAAAGTGTGAAGAGTTTTCAGGAATAAATCCTGGATACCTGAATGCCTGTTGAAAAAAAATCTGCAAGATTTTTTGTATTTTCTAGCAAAGTACATGTAGGTAAACTTCTGTAGAATAAATTTTGCAAGCAAAAAATAAGTACAACTTAGTTGATGATTGAATTGTTATCATTTCAACAAAACTTTATTGCATTACAAAACGTGAGCAAATATTGTCTGAATTTCAATTGATAGCACAAAAATGAGGGGCCCAAATGCAAAGGGGTTTAAGTGACATTTTGGTCGGATTAAGTAAGTATACTACAAAATACTGTTTCAAGCCAACGATATTTTTAGGTGATTTTGCCATTTCGTCAATTTCCATTCGATTTTTTTGAAACTACCCTCAGTTTACTTTAAAAAGGTTTCAGTTATTTGTCATAAATGGACAATTCTGTATTCGGAACCATGCCGGAGATATTCCGGATTGTATTGGGGTCACAAGGGTACCAAATTCGGGAAATGTGATTATTTTCTTATTTATTTCAGCTACAACACTAAAGTTTTTATGTGAAACGTGAGATAATGGTCAATTGTCATCACTTCAACATAATTTGAATAAGTGGACCGTTCCGGAACATCATAGCCGGTTCCGCCAAAACCAGTTTAGGGACATTTCCGTTTCATGTTAGAAACATACCGTGCGACGTCTCAATCTTCATGAATTCGAGAGAACATGTCAATAAAGGAAGAATAAACTTAATTTCAATAGATTTGGCCACTCCAGAGCACTTGACACAGGTTCCGCCAGGGCCTCTTTGGGGACATTTCCGTTTATTGTCGGAAACATACCGTACGACGTATCAATCTTCGTGAATTCGGAAGAACATGTTAATAAAAGAAGAAAAACTCCAGTAGAAACAGATGTGGCCACTCTAGATCCTGGCCACGAGGCCTATTTGGGGATATTTCCGTTTATGTCCAGAGTTGTAACCGCAATAAATAAAAAATAATCACATTTCCCAAATTTGGCACCCTCGTGACCCCAGTACAATCCGGAATATGTCCGACATGGTTCCGAATTCAGCATTCTCCATTTATGACAAATAACTGAAACCTTTTTAAAGTAAACTGACGGTGTTAGCAAAAAAATCGAATGAGAATTGACGAAATGGCAGTTATTTGAAAATGCCTTGTTGGAGGCTGGTAACGTAAAGGTTAATGTATTTGCTTCTTTCACTTATTCGAATTATATCCTAAACGATTGTCTGAATCTGTGTTTATTTGCAGAAATTTTATTTGATGAAGTTGATGAAATTCTGAAAGAATTTTCCAAAAAAATTTTAGTTTGTTAAACACAACTCTAAAATGTTGATATAGGGTAAGTGATCCATTAGTTGTGGGTGTTCCTATCAAGGATGGAAAAAAATCAGCTCTAACGACAAACAACACGGTATTTGAACGGTCCAAGAGGGCCATCGCTCTTGCAGCAACATGATTTCAACACCTCACCACGCGCGCTAATCATAGATATATCGAGCATCCGATTAACTGTTTGTCGTAGGACAAAAGGTTTGTCGGATATTGTAACAAGTTGCGATTAATGCGAATCAATTTAAAATTCACGGATAAATTTTCTCACATCCCATGCACGATTGACTTTAGGATCAAAAATGGTATGCTGGAAGTCATATCGCAGAGTGAAAGCGCGAAAATCTTCCAAAATTTATGAATTCGGTTTGCGAACAATTGATCGTTAGCACACATGCCGAGCGATTCATTTTTCCCGGAGCGAAGTTTGTTGTGATGGCTTGACGACTAAGGGTTTATCGTTGTTGCTATGATCGCACGACAAAGAACAACCACGATGCATCATTTGTTTTATCATGATCACTAGATTTCCATCCTTGGTTCCTATAGTAACGGTAGAGCCATTTACACTGATTTAATTGAATAAGCTTCAGATCAGACACCGCCAATCGACGTATTGGCTTATTGATACACAAAATAGCTGAAAACATCGTTCGAATTGCTTTAAAATTGATGAAATACCACCAAAGCTGCTAAAACTTTGCCCACTTGTACCAATAATTGCGTTAAAGTGTTCCTATAATAGAGGATCCCATTAGAAAACAACGGATACCGCAACTATAAGAACACAAATTAAAAATTTACCTCAACTAAACTGCCCATAACTGCATATTTGTAACATTCGAAAAAAGTAGGCATTGAGTAAATGGAATACTAAGTGTGCATTTTATGGCAGTATGGGAAGAAACTAAAATTTCTAAAAATTACCAGGAACTCAAAAATGCTTATGTGAGGCTGATATTTTGTACAACTCAAATCGCATACTAGGCAAACTTTTAAAAAATAATTCTGATAGAAATTTCATAGCTATCACATTACGAGGCACATTTATAATCTCAATGTGACTGTTATGCCCAGATAGCCGTAGCGGTAAACGCGCAGCTAATCAGCAAGACCAAGCTGAGGGTCGTGGGTTCGAATCCCACCGGTCGAGGATCTTTTCGGGTTGGAAATTTTCTCGACTTCCCAGGGCATAGAGTATCTTCGTACCTGCCACACGATATACACATGCAAAAATGGTCATTGGCATAGTAAGCTCTCAGTTAATAACTGTGGAAGTGCTCATTAGAACACTAAGCTGAGAAGCAGGCTCTGTCCCAGTGGGGACGTAACGCCAGAAAGAAGAAGAAGTGACTGTTATGCGGTTATAATTACCAATGTGACAAAACAACTTGGTATTTTTTTCGAATTTTCTAGAACAATCTCACAGACTTCAGTAAGTTGATCGAAAGTATTTATCATTTGATGACTCTCCATGGTATTAACTCCATTTCGTCAAAAATGTCGAATGTGACTGTTTTGCAGTTATGGGCAGTAAAGGAACAGTGTAGTAATAGTGGAGGTATTATTTTTCACTGACATCCCGATGGTTACTGCGATGAAATCAATTTTCTCATTAAGTAAATGGTCGTTACTTCCAATAATATGTACATTATTTGCGTTACTTGAATTTTGAGGGATTAAATGAAGTTGAACCGTGCTTAATACCTCCACTATTGTAACATTTACCCTAGTAATATTTAGGAGACCAAAAAGTCGAAATGATAACTAGTTTCATATTGAAAAAAATTGGTTGGTCTAGATACATTTGACAGAATTATATTTTGTCATCGCACATCTCATTCGTTTTTCACTACTTAACTATATCACATGAATCCTCTATTTATAAAATAATATAGAGATCTGTATATGATTATAATGTTAGCTTTATTACATTCGATAACTCGAACACAGATAAGTACGAATGAATAATTTAAAAAAAAAAATAGTATTTATTATGTTCTTTAAAGATTTTAAAAACATCATCCTGTAAATTTTACCTGCTTTCAATATTGAACTAGCAATCAGTCTGTCTTCAATTCACTCAATATCACTCCAATACTTCTTCTTCTAGTATTCACTCCTGAACACCATTAATTCATTTATTTAAAGTTCTAACGAAATATCCTCAACACCAAATGACCGTCCGAACTAGTCCTGCGCAAACCGATGTCAACAGTCTGGAACCACCTGACCGCTTCGATGCACCAACTGACACTGACACCGTTCTGGCGAAATCTGAATCCTAGAGAGCCCACACAGTGCCCGTTTCCTCAAAACCGAACCAACCTATATTCCAAACTCACCCATACCGAGATGCCACGATCCGTAAAAAATAACAACAAATAATCTAATCATTAACTAGCCCCGTCTTTGTACTTCGAACCGTCATCATCGGGCCCGTTATATACCTCTATCAAAGCATATCTTCAAGTACCGACGATTGAACGCCATGGTACACACATGCCAACCAAAAGCAAATTTCAAAAAACAAAAAAAAAACCTTTCCGTCCCATATCGCTCATATTACTCAATTTATTCCTAATATCAGCCTGTTGGTCCGTGTATTTTGGGCTCATTATCAATTGAACACTCTCCTATCGCACGCCGGTCCCAATCTAGACCCATATAAACTCAAGTGAGTGTGAATGTTGTATGGGTAGAGGCACTGTAAGAACAGTTTCCTTTTTTGTTTGTCTTTCGAGATGAATTATCACCCTCGCCACGGGATTCCAGCCTGACTTCCAAAATCCTCAGGAGAAAAGTGCTACACGACGATTTCGGTTGCGGACGGAGCAGTCCTATCTTGAATCCCAACGCAACCGTTTTATCTCGTTTTCGTCCTATCTTTGAACTCAGTTCTGAGCGATGCACTCTCGTGGGATTTCAATTTATGATTTCCGGTGTTATGTAAAGCTGACCGTGAATAATCAAAAAATAAAGAGAATTTTGTATTTCTGATTGAAAAGAACCAGAACGTCTGAATCTGCAAACTTTCTTAATTAATCAAACGTGGTCCTAGTTACAAAGCCAGTTGAGAACCTCTGCTCATCTAACACATTCATTATTGACCGGAGCAGTAAATAACTTAAACTGCAATTGCGATAACGGCTGATAACCATCATGACGAAGCTCTCACACACGTTTGGACGCTTCCCTACTAAACACTTTTGAGTATTGCCCCGTTCGAAGCCAAGGCCCAGCTTCTACTTCTTCTGGGAGCGATTGACTCTCCGGCCGGGTTTCGCATCGGTCACGCGTGGCCCGGCACTTGTCCAAAGTTTAGGTGACACAAACTACCGTCCGGCAGCCTTTTAGGAAATGACCAAGCGACTTCGGCGGACTTTGTTCCGGATGGAAGATTATCCAGCGATCATCGTCCGAAAAGAGCCATAACTAACGATTTGGTTGAGAGGAGCGTGTAGCCGATTGTATAGACGAATTCGTGCGTTATCATCTGAGAGTTATCATGAGAGGCAGCGAAGCCGAAAAATGATCATGGGAAGATGAGCGAGGAGAAAAAGTAGTTGAAAACGATTACAAACAGTTTATTTTGTTGGACCCGGCTGGTGACAAACAACCCGTTTACGAGTGAGACGCATAGTAATGAAGAGCGGACTTCGTGTTTCCTGATTATTTTAGACGTGATCTTGACTGTTATCTATCAATACGCACTCGACAGTGCGGCAGCTGAAGCAACACTATTGTTTGGGTACTTGTCCGGAAGTAAGAGCGCTTATGACAACGATAGAATACTCAGTTCATTTAATTGTAAAACGTTAAATAGTTGAATGGTTAGCATATCTAGCATCATAATATGCTGAAATTAATCAACCAGACCAGTTAACAAATAATCTCTGCTCTTGCATTTTTTTTTAAATCACCTAAAGCAATAAAACAGTACTTCTCAGTGCTACTAAAACAGTACTTTTCAGTACTATTTTTTCTACTGTTGATCCTTTTACAATCCTTGTTTTTTTTCTATTTATTTATTTGCTAAAAAAAACTAAACGTTACAAAACTTACAAAATAAAGCTTACATAATTTCCAATTTCAATATCCAACCATTTCTTGTTTTTATGTAGTTCTGTTCTCATTATCGAGTTGAAATCATTTACATTACCGTTTGCATGATTTTTTAGATTATAGTTCACTACATTCGCTAGTATCCACAGTGACAGTCCACTTACGTGATTCCATACCTCACAAGAGTTTTTACATTTTTTCAAACGATGATCTGTATCATCTATTTGTTCACATATATTGCATAAATTATTGTCTGTTCCTCTTATCTTGTGCTGAAATAGTTTACTGCGAGTTGGAATTATGCTATTTACATAGTAATAAAGTGACACATTGTGATGAGAATCGAGAATTTTTTTGTTCAAATTCTGCCACACATTTTGCCAAATTTTGTGATTATTCTTTATTTATATGTTGGGTTGAATTTGCATATTTTCAATGAAATAATTATACATCCACTTGGTAGAATTCAAATTTGTAAGCCCCACAAGATTTTCTGCATCTTTCATATAAATACCACAGGTTCTACCTAATTTAAGATTTTTTCTATTTTTATATAGAAAATCTTGTGCGGGCTGTGAACCATTTTTAATTGATGTATACAAAATGTTACGAATAAACAGTGCTTTAATTTTGTTACCTACATGAATTAAGCCTAGACCTCCTTTCTCTGAATCTAAATACAATTGATTCCTACTAATTTTAAATAAATGACCCATCCACAAATAATTTCCTACTACCTTCGTTATCTTCTTCTTCTTTCTGGCATTACGTCCCAACTGGGACAAAGCCTGCTTCTCAGATTAGTGTTCTTATGAGCACTTCCACAGTTATTAACTGAGAGCTTTCTTTGCCGATTGACCATTTTTGCATGTGTATATCGTGTGGCAGGTACGAAGATACTCTATGCCCTGGGAATCGAGAAATTTTTCTTCACGAAAAGATCCTCGACCAGCGGGAATCGAACCCACGACCCTCAGCATGGTCATGCTGAATAGCTGCGCGTTTACCACTACGGCTATCTGGGCCCCACTACCTTTGTTATCTCTGCAATAAATTTGTTAGGTGCTGGTATGATTTGTCCAACATACCATAGTTTAGACAAAATGTAGTTGTTCAAAATCCAAATCTTTTGTATAATATTTAAATTTCTTAAACTTTGAGACGAATATTGATTGTTTTATTTTTTTTTAACTGTACCTCATACATGTTGGAAATGGTATCATCCCATGATGTTTTGAACGTTATTCCCAAAATTTTTAACTCATCAACTTAATTAATTTCTCCGCTTTCTAATATAAGATCGTTCAAGCATAAAATACTTGATTTTCTTGAATTTAAGCTAATTCTAGCATCTTTAGAAAATATTGCCATAACACCTGAACACTTTTTCAAAATCTATTTGGTTTTTTATTATTATACAAATATCATCTGCATAAACCACCATTTTTACAATTATCATCATGTAATATTCCTGATATTTCGGCAGCAAGCATTGCCAGCAACGGTTCTAGGTACAATACGAAAAGGACCATGCTCAATGGACAACCTTGACGCACTGAGCGATTTATTTTGATTTTTTCCGTCAAACTTCCCCCAATGAATAAACTGGAAAAGGCCTCGTCGTAAAGATTTTTTAAAGTTGTTATAAAAATTTCGGGAAATTCAAATTTTCTCAGAACCGCCCATAAATAGCTCCTATCTACATTATCGAACGCTTTTTGGAGATCTAAACTTAAAAAAGCGAGTTTAAAGGACCGTTTTTTGTTCGATGACGCTACTAAATTCCTTAACACTTTTAAATTGTCCACACAAGATTTCTCTTTGTGACACGCAGCTTGATGGGGACCAATCAAGTCTGGCAAAATATTTTGAACCCGGTTTGCCAAAATCTTCGCGAAAAGTTTATAATCTGTATTTAATAACGATATTGATCTGAATTCATTAACCAATGGGTTAGGGCATTTTGGAATAAAAATGACAACCCCGTCTTTAAAACTGGATGGAGGCTTCTTCCCATCAACGAGATAGCTATTACATAATTTGATAAGATCTTCCTTGAAAAAATCGTAGTTTTTCAGATAAAATTCGTAGGATAAACCGTCAATACCAGGTGATTTTTTCTTAGCTGCGCTGCTCAAAGCATTCAAAAGTTCTTCTGCAGTTATTGGCTGAATTAAGTACTGTTTCTGATCGTGGTTTGCTATGTTATTTAATGACGGAAATTCAGTTGATCTCGAAAATTTTTGGTTGTCTTGGAATATCGATTTGTAGTATGTTAAAAACTCGTCTTTGATTTTTAAGCTGTCTGATGTAATCTCATTTCCTATTTTTAATCGTGAAGTAACTAGTTTCCTATCATTGTTTTGAGCAATTTGAAAAATACCCATTTTTTCATTTTCCACCAGTGAGCTCGGTTGGAAAATATGAGAGAATTCTGATAATTTCGCTTTATCAATTTCAAAAAATATTTTCTTCATGAAATCCATTTCTTCATTAACATTGTCTCCTGCATTCAATCTTACCGAAAATTCTTGCATTGCTCTGTAATACATGTTCTTCTCATTCATAATTTGTATGTTACGATTGATAGTGTAACTACGGAAAAAAATCCTGGTTGCAATTTTCAAATCTGAATTCCACCACAAATTAAAATCCTTCCGATATTTTTCTCTATTTTTGCATTGTTCGATCTTTTGAACATAATCTGTAACGAGATCCTCATTTTTCAAAACAGCTGAGTTCAGCTTTCAATATGCTGATTTCGAAAAGGTAGTGGGAGGTAATTTATTCACCTCAATCTTCACCACGACCGAATGGTGATCTGAGAATGCAAGTGGCACTGTTTTAACCTCATAAACTTTATCTATTAAGGTGAAGATGAATCGAAGCCAAAGTTCAAATTTTCAAGAGCACGGATCTGGAGAACCAAACATCCGTTTAAGCTGAAAACTTAATCGATTGGTGACTAGCTGATGGTGACCAATCGATTAGGTTTTCAGCTCAAACGGGTGTTTGGTTCTCCAGATCCGTGCTCTTGAAAATTTGAACTTTGGCTTCGATTCATCTTCACCTTAAAATGCGAGAAAAGTAAAATCGATCTAATCTGGAAGCGCTTTTTCCACGGAAAAAAAAGTAAAAGAAGGCTTCTTATGGAGCTTTTTGGCTACGTCGATTAGTTTCATTTTATCAATTAATTGTTGCAATCCTGGACAAAAATTATTCGCTCCTCTACAATCTTCTTCATTCAAAACACAGTTAAAGTCTCCACCAGGCTTCCGAATTCTCACTCACTCTCACGATAATGGATTTATCCCTCACAGCAATTTTCAGCGATTAGCTGCCTTGCGATTTTATCCGTCCACAAAACAAATTGCACATTTCCGCAGCTGTGAGAAGTTGTTTTCTCTTTCTCCGATCCATGGAGAACTTTTCCTGTATGCATCGCCACAAGCAGCAGTTGCTTTTATGCACCAAATTAACAACTTCTTTCATCAAGTTGGTGTGGTAGTATGGTTAGCGTGCACGCATCGCGGTTGTTTTTAGCAATGTTCTAGGTGCGAATCCCGCCGCCGGCACTAGTTTTTGTTTATCCACATAGTGATAATTCTCGGGAGCAGTTGGTGAGCGAAAATATGATGGAGTGAAAAATATATTATCCCCGGAGTGGAGTGATTTTCGGTTATTCACCATCGTAGCTCTAGGGAAAATTAGTGTGAGCGATAAGAGATGTTCACGTGAGGAAGCGAAAAAAGCATTCTCCTTACGTGCGAAAAATCGTAGATTTCGCATCATTGATACGAAAATTCAGAACCCTGGTCTCCACCGATGATAAAAACTATCGAAATTCTTATTTAAATGTAGGGCTATGTTTTCAGTGAAAAATTCATTACGTTCCTTTTTATATTGGGATCCCGATTGAGCATAAATATTGACGAAGTTAATTCCATTCACTATGAATGATATTATCCGACCAGTGGGATCAACCACCACGTCTGAATACAGGAAGTTTTTCCGAATTGCCACAGCTGTAGACCTACCCATGTTAGCATAGTTCAATATAACCTCATGACTTGGTAGAAAGGACGACGAAGTTATACACATTTCTTGGAAAAATACTATATCAATATCATTCAAATTGACGAAGTCCTTTACGAGTGACTGTTTAGCTTTGCACACGATACCGTTGAGGTTGACTGTTGCTATTCTGATTGATAATCTACTCATTTTTCAAACTTAGTAAAGAACTCAGTTTTCGCTTTTTCGGATCTACGTCAGATCTCTCGTTCTCATCATCCACTTCGGATAGTCCAGCAAAGCTGTTACTCACTGAAACGTCCGCTACTGAATTTTCTCTTTTCTCACCTTGACCTAACTGAGAGTCATCATCGGATGAACCTTCGTTCCCAACCGTCGATCCGTTTCGATTCTCCTTTGTATGCACATTCACCCAACCACTAGTATCACCGATCTCCGCCTCTATATCCACAGACTTCGATTTTGGCGTGTCTCCCCCTTTGACCTTGTGCTCAACAGTCATTGTTCTGGTATCAGCACCACGCTGACTAGCTGTGATACTGATGTCTGCCCCTCCTTCCTTGCTCTCCTTCGAGCCCAACAGATCGTTCAGATTGATGAAGTTTAACGCCATTATCTCCTCTTTTTCTCGAACCCGCTCCCTGGGATTCAACGCCTTCTCTGCTCGCCGGGGGCAATCCGGCTTCAAGTGGTCCGTGGCCTTGCAAATGAAACATTTTTCCTGCATACCGGAGTAGTATACACGGTATCTGTAGATGTAGATTTGGGGGGGTATTTCCTTGTTCACATCCATACTTTTCATATGGGTCATGGTAAAGATGCGACACTTGATCTGGTTTTATTCCTAAAACCCTCACGACAAAGGTGACCATTTCACTGTCGGATGGAGATCTGGCTTGATCTCCGAATCGAACTTTGACCGTATTTTTCCTTGCGTATTCCATTTTGGCTGCCATGATTTCGCTTTCAACAATGTCTACTATTGTTTCCGAAGAAACGAAGAATACAAAAAAAAATGCTCTGACTCTCAGCCTCCGATATACGTCTGATCGCTTCGAGATGCAGGCTCAAAACTGCCACTGTTGATCCTTTTACGATCCTTGTTTGGACCCGTGCCTTCGATTTTTCGTTGGACCCGTTGGCGAAAGCTAGCGGTGGCAATTAGCGTTGAGCAAATTTGTCCATAACATCGATATTACTGAATCGATTCAAATTTAAACGGTCGAATCGATGCAAAAGATTCGATTAAATCGGTGAATCGATTCGACCGTTTAAATCGATTCGAATCGAAATTGAATTGAAATTTATGAAACTTAAAATGTGACCAAATGCATTTGCATTTATTTTCACCCTCAGTATAAAATCAGTATGAAATTTAATCTAAAATACTAAATGGCTCATTCAAAATTCCATTTCTTTATCATTGACACTTTAAAAAATACTTATAGATTTTACCAAAATGAATCAAATCGAAAAATCGAATGAGGAGAATCGATTCACCCGATTTTAGGTGCTCCAAAAATCGATTCAAAAAATCGATTAATCGTAATCAAAACATCGATTTTCGGAACATCGATTCAAAATCGCCCAACGCTAGTGGCAATCCTTCTTGGACACCGTCTTGGGAAAACAAAAACATCTAAGCAGGTTTCGTCTTCTTTCGTTTATTCACTAAACATGGTTGCAACTCCAAACAAAAGAAAGGGTGAACCTCTGAATTCACAACTTCCTTAAAAAAAAGTGGGATTTAAACTGTCACTAAACGTGGCAAGAATGGAAGAAAGGACTTTTCTCCGGAATGTGAACTTTCTTCCAAGGGTTAAATGGATAATGTTAGTAATTGCATCGAAATGAGCAATCAGTTCGATGATCTAGACAAATTTTCCGAACACCAAATCGAAGCAGTCTCTAGCCCAGGCTATTTGATTCAAATGAGGAAACAAAGAGTGCCAGCTATCGTGGTCAGTTGTTCCGAATTTTGGGGGATTTATGCAGGAGATCTTAAACTCCATTAGAGGAATCAAGGTCTCCTTCTAAACCGCAAAGAAGGGAGACTGTCGCGTTTTGCTGGAAACTCTTAGAGATCGCGCACTTCTGCTCAAACATCTTGAAGAGAAGAAGCACATTTTTTTTACTTATGACGACAAAACTGAACGTTTGTTCAAAGTCGTCTTGAAAGGTCTCTCAAGTGACTATAAATCACCTGAAGAGATCAAAAATGGAGTAAATGATTTACTTGGATTATCCCCAGTCCAAGTGATCATTATGAAAAAGAAAACCCAATCTGGCATTGTTCCGAAAGGGCTTTCTCAAAAATATTATTTACTTCACTTAAAAAAAAAAGATCTAAATAATATTGAAGCTTTAGAAAAAGCTAGACTTATGTTCGATGTCCGTGTGACATGGGAACATTTCCAGAAACCTGTAGGAAATTACTAGAACCCCGCTCAGTGCCGTCGGTGCCAAAAGTGGGGTCATGGGACAAAAAATTGCCGCATGGATGCTAAATGATTTGCGCAGGGTTTATGGACAAAAGGTCGAAAGTAAAAACGTCGAAAGGACAAAAGGTCGAAAGACAAAAGGTCGAAAGACAAAAGGTCGAAAGGACAAAAGGTCGAAATTGATATCCGTGGTGAGAAATTTTTCCTTCTTTGAAAAAAGATTTTTGACCTTTTGTCCCTTTTTTTTTTGTTCTTCGACCTTTTGTCCTTTCGACCTTTTGTCATAGATTCCCACAGGAAACTTCTACTACGCCTCTTCGTCTACCGAAAATTCTAACAGAAAATCATCAGATAATGTACCCACCACAAGTGATATGTCTCCCTCTGATTTTATTTGTCTAACTGAACAATTGAATCAAATGATTCATGCAATGTTCAAAGCTACCACTATGACTGAAGCAGCTAGTACAAGTAGGTGTAGAATTTGCTAATCAAATTGTTATTGGATTACGTTTTTCTAATGGATTCAATAAATAATAATTTAAATATTTTAAATTGGAATGCTCGTTCTTTGAATGGTAAAGATGACGAGCTGTTTAATTTTCTTACAGCTTATAACGTGCATATAGCACTTATTACTGAAACCTATTTGAAACCAGGGTCCAAACTCAAAAGAGATCCTAACTTTTTTGTTTATCGTAATGATCGACTTGATGGGGCATGTGAGAGAGTTGCAATGATCATTCATAAGCGTATAAAACATCAACTGTTTTCGTCATTTTAAACTAAAGTTTTCGAAACTTTAGGTGTTTCTGTTGAAACACAGCTTGATAAATATACTTTCATAGCTGCCTATTTGTCTTTTCAATGCTCTGGACAGCAAGTTAATTTGCTCCAAACTGACTTGCGAAAATTGACTCGCAATAAGTCAAATTTTGTATCATTGGTGACTTTAATGCCAAACATCGGTCATGAAATAATTCTCAAAGTAATTCCAACGGCAGAATTTTATTTGATGAGTGCTCTTCAGGATATTTCTCAATTCAATACCCTGATAGCCCTACTTGTTTGTCCTCTTCTAGGAACCCGTCTATGATTGATTTGGTCTTAACCGACACTAGTCACATTTAGCCTACTCTTTACTCATGCTGATTTTGATTCTGATCATGTCCCTGTTACATTTCAAATATCCCATGAAGCGATTCTCAATCCTATCGACTCCACTTTCAATTATTTTCGAGCTGACTGGAATATATATGAAACATATATTGACTCTAATCTTGATGTTAACATTTCTTTACAAACAAAATTTGATATTGACTATGCCCTGAAACTAACAAGTTCTATTGTTGAAGCCAGAAGCATTGCAATTCCAAAATGTGAAGTAAAATTTGAATCCGTGATTATAGACGATGATCATAAACTCTTGATCCGCCTTAAAAACGTGAGGAGAAGGCAATTTCAACGCAGTCGCGATCCTGCTATGAAAATTATATGGCAAGATTTGCAGAAAGAAATCAAAAAACGTTTTTCACCATTAAGAAAGAAATATTGTGAAAATAAACTTTCTCAATTGGACCCTGGCTCTAAGCCCTTTTGGAAATTATCTAAAATTTTGAAAAAAAAACCTCGGAAGCCAATACCGGCATTGAAAAAGGAAAACAAATTATTACTAACTAATTTCGAGGCTCAACTTGCTATGCAGTTAGGAAGTGCGCACAATTTTGATCTAGGACTCACTAGACCAATTGAAAATCAAGTTACTGTGGACTTCGAAAGCATTCTCAATCAAGAGAACGTTTTCGAAAATTCTTGGGAGACTGATTTGGAAGAAGTGAGAACTAGCATTAAAAAAAAATAAAAAATATGAAAGCTCCTGGCGATGATGGAATTCGCTACATCATCATCAAGAAACTTCCAGAAAGTAGCTTATCATTCTTAGTTGATATATTTAACAAATGTTTTCAATAAGCATATTTTCCTGACAAATGGAAAAATGCTAAGGTTGTTTCAATTTTGAAACCAGACAAAAATCCTGCAGAAGCTTCTAGCTATCGTCCAATCAGCTTGCTTTTCTCCCATCAGTAAACTTTTTGAAAAGGTCATTTTGAACAGAATGATGGTCCGCATCAATGAAAATTCAATTTTTGCCAATGAACAGTTCGGATTCCGCCATGGACATTCGACCACTCATCAACTTTTACGTGTAACAAATTTTATTCGTTCCAACAAATCTGTGGGTGTGCTCTTCTAGACATAGAAATTGCATTCGACAGTGTTTGGCATGATTTCTAAACCAGCGATTCCCAAAGTGGGCGAATTCACCCCCGGGTGGCGATTTTTAATCCCAGGGGGCGAAAATTTAAAAAACTTAAATTGGTGGACGAAAAAAAAAGCAAGAAGCGAATGTGCTAGTACGAGAAAAATTGAAAACAACGACTCTTATGTATTTGAATAATTATTAAATCAAAATATTTGTGTAATGAAAACAGTTTTTTTGTACCTTAGGAGGATTAGGAGCATAATGAACATATGGGGCGAAATTGACACTCCCTTGATATCTGAGAATATGCATACTTCATCAAAAGTTCATACACTGCAAACAATTTGTATTGTACTTGAAATGTTTGGCGGTATAAAAGTTTATTATTTGCTTCAATTGTCTTTTGAAATTTGAATTTGAGTTTTTCTCAGCTTCTAATTGGCATATAGGCAGTGGAAGAATCTAATTTTTGAGCAAAGTAACGAACTCAGAAAGGTTCTTTTTAGCTATTATGATTGAAGGAGAGCCCTTTTACACATCTGAATGGTTGACAGTCATTATTTTAAATAATAAAGACGATAATAAAGACAATTCATTCATTATTTCAAAATCACTAACTCTCACGCAAGTGTTAATTTTGCCCTGATATTGATGATTTACCAGACTTGTTTTCGACATAATTTTCTTTTTCACTTTTCTGACATATGATATGATTTTTATTACCATGAATGAATGTAGCACGTCGTACTAATATCAAATTTGATAACTAGCCGGGGTAAATTTAAATAATTGCGATTGTATGGTCTTAAAATAAGTATTTGCTTAATGTGTCAATTATACCCCTAATTCCCCTACACGGAGCCACAAATCAACCCAACTTTGACTTCTTTTGACGCAATTCGGCTCTTCCGTGGGATAACCCAAATTTGGGTAAACTGACATATCTTTAGGTTGTTTTCATTTGACAACGGCAAAACAAACAACCCAGTGCAAAAAAAATCTACCCAGCGTTAGCTTTCGAAGTCTCCGTGATGGGTAAAAACAATTTAATGTTGGGTAAACTCGAAAGAACCCAAATTTGGCTGTGCATCTCTCTCTGTTTTTGACAACATTGCTGTTGCGAGAGAGGCAAAACAACCCAACCGTGGTTAAAAACTAAATGGAGTTTACCCAAATTTGAGTAAAAAGAACTTATTTTTTGGGTAGTCTGATTTCTCCGTGTATGTGTATCATAAAACATGAATCAGCAACTGAGAGTTTTCAAGAAAATGTCGTACATCGGAATAATTTGTTGTCTTAGATATTTCTTTGTGAACACTATATGTGAACCAAAAACAATTATTTCAAAATCGTAAAAAGTGTTTGATGATTTTCTCATAGGAAAAGGAGGTTTAGGAGGCTAATGTTTCTGTTGTTAGAATCCAGTTTTCCAAGCATAATTTTATTGACACTGCTTATTTTGAAATTTCAAAAAAAAAGAAGGAAAAATGTGAGTTCTCTTGACTTTGGTCCTTATGTTATTTTGCAGTAAAGTAGAAAAGCTAAAATTTTCTGGATTTTCATATAGATATTTCTTTTTAGTTTTGGAATGGAAGAAAAGCGACTTCAGGATTATCAAACATTGTTTCAATATTTCTGGAAATTATTTCAAAATTTCCAGAAATAACAGGAGATTTATAGTGAAGCATTGAAATGAAATTTCAAGTCAATTGCTCATAGGTAAACAAAACAACAGCAAGCCAAAGTTGAGCATTTGTATGAAAATCGGTTTCCACTCGGTTTAAAACATCTGTATCAAATTATCATCAAAAAGATCACAATTGATGGAGTCCCGGACTTATTGTTACAAAGTCAAAATATCCCCTACTCAAGTCAGTGTGAACACCGACCATTTATGCTTCAAAATTAAAAATTATTAACATTTTGATCAAATTTAAAGTAATCCACCAGTAAATTTGATAGTTTGATCAATTTTAGGTACACTTATAATCAGAAGTAGATCAGAATAGAAAAATATAAATAACATATCAGGAGGCGATTCAAAAATATGAATCTATTACATTGGTTGAAAGACATTTGGTCGAATGACGTTTGGTCGAAAATACGTTTGATCGAAGGGACGCTTTGTCAAATGGACATTTGGTCGAAACTGTTTTATTGCAACAGAAAGCTAATGGCATTTCGTTGAACCAACATCTCGTGAAGAGGACATGTGGTTGAACCAAAATAGAATGAAAATAAAGTTTAACGATTGGTCCAAATATCGTCGAGAGTAGCATTTTGTCGCTAATACACAGAGTGAAATTGAATAATTTAAAAGAAAGTATCAGTCGATTTACTAACAATCTACATGCGGTTAGCGAAATTTTGTTTTTTAATTTGATGGACTTCACTTTACCACCATATTGATGCTGATCTTAAGGCGAAGTAGGCCGTCATTGAAATTTGTACGCGTCGTTGATGATTGTTGCTAATTCATCTCACGATTTCGAATTAAAGAAAATCAGATGGTTCTGCACTGACACAGCTGAAAAAGTATCAGCATACTTTATGCATGTTAGCGTTTACAGTGATACTTTTTCAAGTCAATATAAACTATCAAGACTGAGTTTCATCACTTGGAAAAGCAAGCTGAAAACTCATCATTGTTGTCAAAACGAATGACGGGCTACTTAGCCTTAAATGGAAGCAAGCCGACTTTCGTCACCTGAGGTCACCTCAGTCAATCCGTCTTCCTTTACCCGATAATTGGTATAAACACAATTTTCTTGTTTAATTATTTTTGATCAAATCATATCTCGGTGCTCTTATCGTAACCATTCAAAGCTTCTTCCACAAACTCTATTATTCACCCAAGGTCATCAACACCGCCAGTTAAGCCATATAATTGATTGAGGATTATTTTTAAACTGAAAGTCACAAAAGTCCAATTAACCATAAGTATCTTATCCTGAAACCTACATTTAACAGTCACTTCTCCATAAAAGAATTCTTCCATCATATGAAGATCAGCAGTTCATTACGAAAGAATAATAAATTCAAAAAAAACCTCATCGTGTTCACATCACATAAAAATCCTCCAAACATGCAGAATATTACTTAAAATAACATTTTGGATATAATTTGGTTGATATTGCACGATTAAATTTAGATTGACAAGCGCTTGCAGTCTCCATACATAATATTTTGTTTCCCTTATGTGACGAAACACAATATTTTTCTAAACTATCAAAAATATATAGTCTGAGCTCCAAAAGCACTATGCACTTTGTTGATAAATATTCTCATACACATGTAGTTTGAATTCTGTGGTGAATTGAGCAAACAAATTGCCATGCAAGCTAGATAACTTCCATGCAAGTTGACCGAAATATTCAAATTTTGCATTTTCAATAGCCAACTCGAAAACTAGACATGCTATGATATTTTTGAAAATGGCAATGGATTCTACAAGCCTTAATCAATTAAATAACGGTATTTTGGTGCATGAGACAAGAACGTGTTCCCCAGTGTAATCTAACAAACAAACAAAGAAGTTCTTCCAAAAACTTGTTTGTATGTATACTCTAGAAATCTGATATAAATTCGATATGTAGTGATTTGCAGAGTCATATGTAAAAAAATCCATGAAAAAATGTTGAGGTGTTCCTGAAGAAACATTTATAAAACCTGAGAGAATGCAATTTCTGGAGAAATTTATTGGGAAGTTTCAAAATAACATAATTTTGTTCAGTAAATCTCAAGAAAATTTCTTTAAAAAATCTCCAGAAGAATCGCTTGTGCTTTTCAATGAAAAATATCTTATGAAATAGTTAGATGAATCTCTGGTGAATTTTTCGGAAGAATCCTAGGACGATATCTCAGGAAGAACAACAATATAATTGTTTAAAGAAATTCCAACAAATCGCTTGAATTTTTTTTTCAGTATTTTCGCAAAAGAGTTTTAAGAGTACATTTTAACGTATTTCGATGGAAACTTTATAGGCATATTATTATTTTTGATTTTCTAGGGCAGGCACCTTTAAATAAATATTAAAATATTATTTTAGAGAGTTCTAAAGAAATGCGAGGAGCAACATAATTGAGATTATACAGAAACAATTTTGTGTGAAAAACAGCAAATCGATGTGCGGAGAACTTTTCTGGGAAATCGCTAAGAATAATTTCCCAATTTAATCCTGTTCAATTGCTTATGTTAGGAGGAATTTAGAGTAACACCTGGAAGAATCATTTGAAGTTTTGTTTCTCAAGAAGTTCTCGATGATTTTTGCTGCGAATTTCTCAAGCAGTCATTGAAGAAGCTCCGAGAGATTTTATGAAAAAATGGTAAACGAAACTGAATAGGAACTTTAGGAAAAACCACAATGGCAATGTTGGAAAACCGTTGTAAATTCTCTGAAGAACTTGTGGAAAGAATCCTTGCTTGGTGATCTTGAATACATTTTTGATAAGACTAGAGACTAGAATTTCTTGGGAAAATCCTTGGTAATTTCAGAAAATCCAAAACAAATTATTAAGTAACAACTAGTTGATATTTTAAACCAATATGTTATATGCATTAAATGCGCAAATGTTATATGCATTGGATACGAAATGTTTAAATGAATTTCTAAAGCATTCTCTACTAGAATTCTTCAAGAGATGTTTTCAAGAAATTTGATAGAGATTCTTCGCAAAATGGTTTGATCTTAGATTCTGAGACCAGAAAGCCTAAGATACTGCAGGCATGTTGATAATAACTACTAATCCCGAGAATGACCTCCCACAAATCCCAGGAGGAACTAAGTGAAAATTATAAAGGAGTTCTTGGCGAAAGCACTAAAAAAGTATGGATATATTTTATGAAGAAATCCCCGTAGAAATTCTCCGAGTAATTTCTTAAAAGCACATGGTTAAACACTTGAAAAGATCGTGGAAGAATTACAAGGGACATTTCTCGTGAGTTCTTTGAAAGAGTTTTTGAAGGAATTTTTACTGGATTAAACAAAGAATGAATATATTCCGTAATGAAAGTTGAATCTTATAAATATCACTTAGGAGCAGCGAAATGAAAAAAAAAATCACTAATATATAAAATCAATACAAATCTAGGCAAATTATGAAATTTGTAAAAATCGTGATTATTGCGACCGACATTACTTATGTCAAACAAGATTATACTAGCCCCCCTTACTGCCCTTCTTCCCCCATGTTCTATGCAAACTTTATGGACCACGGGACAAATATGCGTAGAACGGCAGCTTAGGCCTTCTAAAATAAAACAAATCCTAGCTACGCCAATGTGCAGGGCCGGATTTACAAATGTGGGGGCCCTGGAGCCAGAGTCTTGTGGGGGCCTTTTTCTCAAAATAGCAATTTGGTTGACACAGTATGTTTTGTTTGGTAACTTTCCTTATAACTTTCATACTTAATGTTCTGGATAAGGTTTTAATTAATTTACGTTTTGTTTGGACTGCTGACTGAGAGTTGTTGGGATCAATGGGTGTAAGTGACAATAACTTGCTCCTTAGAAGAACAGTTTTAAAATTTTTCAGCAATATTTCGCTTTGTATCAATTGTATTCTCATACAGAAAAAAAAAACAAGCCAATCTTTCAATCTTCTACGAATTTCAATATATTATGAGATACAAAAACCGCTTCAAAATAGTATTGGGAAGCTTCAAAACAGTAACACACCTCGGGGCAAGTGGGATCTAAAAATAGCAGTTCAGACTAATTGTTCAATATAATTTCCAAATGCGAATATTTTTCAAATCCAATAATTCAGTCACCTTACGGCAGCATGCTGATGCTTGCGTAATGGGAAGTTATGGATATGAAAACTGTTGAAGAAAGTTTGAAAATAGGATATAAGACTCATTTACCCCGCTTCTCGACAGAAGTAGGACCAATTCGAATCAATTCATTAATACACCTCAAGATATTTATGATTACCAATAAACTGAATAATCAATCTTAACATTCCATATAGGACACTTTTTAGATGTAATTAATATATCAATTATTTTATATGTAACATTTTTGGAAGAAAATGTCCATTAAATGAAATGCACTTCATACTCAAGATTATCTAAAATTGACTAATGAAAAGCTTTAAGACGAGCATGAAGTGGTGAAAAATCTGTTTTGTAAGCTGTTTATTAAGAATTGAAAAACTGTATAATACGACCGCAATTATGAAAATGCCCTGCTATTACTGTTATATTTGTCGGAAAACAATTTATTGGCTGGGATAACTGTTAACAGTTACTAAAAAAGGAGAAAATTTTTAGTAAAGTATGACTGAAAAGAAAAATTCATATCATTATTTTAATACACCAAAAGCTTTAACTTCATTTTTGTTAAATTTTAAAATTATACTTTGAAACCATCACAATGTTGTTAACGGTATGAAGAGACACCTAATTTACACTCACCCTCTTCAAATTATTACGTAATAGTTGAAGGATTCTTTTTTGTTTGTTCGAATATTACAATACTAGTCAGAATGATAATGATTGAAACTTGTGGATATTTTTTTATAATTCCACTATTTGTTTTGGCAGTTTCAACTTACCCTGGTTATACAGAAATACAGGGGTAATTTCAAGGGTAATTTAGACCAATTAAAATTTCATTTGTAAAGAAATCAAAATGTTTATTGAAAGTAAGCAACTTTCAATAATACTCAAGATTTGTTCTTCCTGATGGTAATTCAGTTATTAGCACAAGAATTTGATTTCAAAACCAGACAAGGCATTAAACGTGACGCAATTTTCTATGCAAGTTAAAGATGACGCTGAAATTACAATTGTTACAAAATACACGTGCTAGTAAAATAAAAAATTCTTAATACATTCCTTGTACTTAGGGCTTCAACTTTTAAGAAGAATTTCTTCTTCGAAACCTCCAAAAGAAATTTTGATATGTATGTAAAAGAGTACTAAACAAAAGTCTAAGAAACAAGCGAAACTGAAACTATTATATCCAAAACATTAGGGCAAAAATACTGCACTCTACAGACAAGCCTAAACATTATTTAGATTGCAAGCCAAAGGATTACACTCTAGTTTTAAATTAGAAATATTAAATTTTCAAATATTTTGATGTGATTTCAAAAGTTGGCACCTTGCATCGCTTTCAATAGTTATTCTTAAATAATGATCAATTTAGTCGGATTTTGTGGAGGCCCCTAAAATGTGGGGGCCCGGGGGGCAGGCCCCCTTGAACCCCCGTAAATACGGCCCTGCCAATGTGGATCCGTGTATCAACTAAACTGTTTATCTCTTTCAAATTCTGAGAAACATAATCGTGTAACGATCTCATTTGTTGGAAAATACCATTTATTATCATCTTTTTCAGTTCATATGAATATCAATATAGGATAAAGTCTACAAGATATATGATTTTGATTGTACACTGATGTCTGATTTACTGGGTTACATATTGCGAGGCGTTTCCAGATCGTGTCCGGTATTAGGTGCCACGTTTGAAGATTTGTCAATTCGATTATAAAATACATCATCAAAATGCAATGTCAAAATTAATATTTATATCTTCAAATTTAGTTTTGTACGCTACAAAAAAAGACAATATTTATCATAAATGGGCACCAAGACCGCATAAAATCAATAGTCTTTCAATTATTAATTTCGTGGCTTAGGTGTCCGGTACTGGTGGATCTCCCCCTAAATGCTAAAATCGTTTTCCGTTTTTTTTTGCACGGCGCAAAGCAAATAAAAGCAAAATAAAAGTTTATGGAAATACTATATCAAAATAAAAACTTTTATTGTTTTGCACGAAAAATGCATAGGAAACCATTCAACAAATGTCAAATATATGATTGAAATCGAAACATATGTTTGACGCTAGGGAAATTATGATAGTCAAACAAAATCTTTTTCTGCTTTCATATCCCATCCAAATATTTGACACCATGTAGCTTAACACTTACGTTTGTTTGTTGTTCAAATTCGGCGTCAAGCCTCCACAAGATCACGTGAATTTATCTCATACAAGGGACCGCTGTACCCTTCCCTATGTAGTGCGTAGGACGCTATCTCCAGATTGTTTGAAATTTGATCCCTCTCGTATGATGTCTCACGAACGAGTTGCTGATAACGAATGTTTACAAGTGAAATATAGCCAAATAAGATTAGAAGATGCTTCTCACACACTTTTACTTACACTCGGGAATGTTTGAAGGGTTTTCAGGTGACAAATCTACGAAGAATGAACACCTACACAAGCATGATAATTTGCATCGGTGCAGTTTCTACGTAACACGCTTGTGCAGATGCTTATCGACACAGACGTCATTTGCGAACCTCTCTATGACAACCTATCTTTGATGGATGAGGCATTTAGGTATTTGCGAGACTGAACACCTCCTTTGAATGGCAATTTCATGGAGTATATCACGCGGACTGTTTGCACACAAAATCAATAATCAAGTAGAATTGGTTTTTTTGTTCGCAAACGGATTAATTTATGCACACTAAGCCTGTTCACTTTCTGCATACCTACAATGAAATAGCCTTTGATCACGGAGCCGCTATCATACATTCTATCCGACTATCTATGAAATCATCAAACCTGAAAATCATCATATAAGTATGATTTGCATTATATCCAATCATGAAAATATTGGGAATTACATTCGCATATTAATCGGTATACTGATAGCTATGAAATAGTCCTCTAAAAGGGACTAAAACTGATTGATTATCAATAATACATGTACTTTTCAAAAATTTGTTTAATCGCAAAGATATTCAAATTTATTTATTTATAATAATTTCCCAAAATTATGCCATTTAACTTATATTCACTTCCATCCAGTTTTTGCAAAACAAATGTGTAGCCTTATCTGCTCTATTCGTTTCCATCATGATCTTCCGTTTCATTCCCAGTACACTCTCGTACCATAAATTACGCCATAAACATGGGAACAAAGCACGCTCAGCAGCCTGCGTATTAATTTTCCACCACACTCCATAAATTACATAAGCAAGATACCAACCAGACCAGACCGGAAAGTACCGATTCCCATCCCATCCCTATTCCTTGTGCGTAGGAACAACTGCTTAAAAATGTACGCATTATCGTGTTAAGTAGTTGTACGCAAACCGTGGTTGAACCAGTGAACGACGAACGGTGGTCAGCTCAACTTACGCGATACGCAACAGGCCGCACTCAAGCACTATCGTTAGAAGCTAGTAAATTATTCACATCACGATATCCTAAATACCGCCCGCAAAAACGTTCCTTTCCGATCGCGCCACGTTGTCTGCAGCGCTCGATGTTTTTTTCCTAGGGAATATTCTTAAAACACTGTTGACCGGCAACTCTCGTATTGAATGTGTATGGTTTACACGTCTAGCAGCCCTGTATGACTGGTTCTTGGGGACACGTCACACTAACATCATTCATTATTTCTCTGATGTGATTTCATCTTGAGTCATCTAAAAATCACTGCACTAGTCTCTGGTGGTCTCGCCTGAGCGCGGATTCAGATTAGGGCGTGACTACTCAACTCACGTTGTATGTTTCAATGGTTTGGAATGTGAACAACAAATTGACGATTTGTAATATCATATGGATAATCATTGTAGAACTCTGGTCAAATCCTACTTAAGTGCTGTATGTCAGCATCTAAAGTAAAACGGAAGATCGTCGATCGTACTTTTGTAAAGGGCTTAGCGGACTTTCCTCGTCAGGTTCGAATACATGCGTTCCAAATATTTGCTGATTTCGAAGATATTGTAATGTTTTTTAAGTCCTAGGTCAGAAGTAATGCATTTGTTTGCGTCTCTTATGTACATATAATTGACGTGAGGCGTCCAGGAAGTAGGACATAGCTTTGTCAAGAATGTCTAATGTGACAAATATGCAGTTACGGGTAGTCCATATGACATCGAATTTAAGTTAAGGAAAAAGATTACTAAGATTTATTCTTATTTGGATAACAAAATCATTAAAAGTTTCTATCGTGATAAAATTGAAAAGCATTGTGCAAAAAAAGACGCTTTCCTTTGCTTCCAATACATTTATTTGTCTAATCACATATGATTTTGTAATAGAAACATAGAATGCAGATTCATGAGAAACTATATACTCGGAGGATTCACCAGAAATATAACAGGTATTCCGTAAAAAAATGAGAATGATTTCAATACCTATTCGAAATTAAAGTAAAGAGCGTAATTCTTTTCCTCTCGAAGAGAATTGCTCTCTGAACTCCCTTAAAATGGGTGCCATGTTTCTTTTCGAACTGAACTGCGTCATCAAATACGACGATTCAATGCGATATGTTCATTTGCCAGAAACTAGCACTAGCAGCGTATGAGCCGTATACTCGAAAATCAGGAGCAAGTTTAGGGTAAACCGACCAGAAACTGGGTACCAAAACGCGAAGTATCAAAACGATGTTGGGAAGCGCTTAAATGTATGCAGAATGACAGCCGTGTCAGTCCCTTGGTCAAAACAGCAACCACTCCGCGAGCGTGTTGTACGGTTTTACGAAACGCCGTAGGTACATGCCGAAAGAAAGGAACCCAACCAACCTTTCCCTTTGCCGGCCCATTGAGGATTTTTCTCGTCACCCCTCAGTGCCCTAGTGTCCAAATATAAATTGCGGGCAAAGGATATGAAGCAGTTGACCACGAGAATCCGGAATTGTTTCCGGAAAATCGACGTCAGTACTGTCCAGCGCTCTTGTGAGAGCATCGACACTAATGTCGAATTCGTTTTTGAACCTAGGTAGGAACTGGCGAAACCCGTTCTGAATCATAGTTTCAACCCCAACTCGATTCAAGTTCGACCGAACTATCGTGACCCCATCTCCAATATTCATTGCCGTTTTTCAAGAATGTGTTTATTATAAAACACTGAATTCGCTTAAAACATGTTTTTACTACATGACTGAAAAAATCGTTCACAAGCCTGCATTTGGAAGGGGGGAGGTGGGTTTGTCTTGGGACCCCGATTAGAGGTGTCCCCCGAGGAACCAACCAACACAGAGCAAACTTAGTGGCATCGTATAGAGAAAAGATATCGCTTTCATTCGAAGCTTACACAAAATTGGCGGACGTCTTTAAATTGGTCGCCATCTTAAATTTTATTGATGATTTCTTCACCGTTTTTTCACCATTAAATAACGCTGTGAAAAAAGACCATGTTTTATGATTATAATTTTATGACGTGTAATGCAAACATCATTTCTAGAACAACAAAGAAACAAATTTGCAATCAATAAAGAAAACCCGCGTGATATTTTACAACTCGAAGATTTAATATCAGTTTTCAATCGATGATCTTTTCTTCGAGTAGAGTGAAGTATTATTAATCGAGTCAAGTATAGGAGTATTGTTTTGAGTGAAAAAATCAGGCGGGCATTTTGAATTTGGACGGTATTAATTTTTCCTAATAAAATATGCTTCTATGTACATCTGGTACTACTATTTATGTTTATTTCTAGTATTCCACCGAGTATTGCCCTAAGCCTTTTACGTAAAAATTATCCTGCTCTACATTTTCAGCCACAACAGGATGTTAACTACACGGAAAGCATGATTGTCATATGTCACAAGTGTTCGAAGATTATCAAAGTCTTTAACAACTTCAAAGAAATGCCAAACAAGTACTACTCAACTATCAACATCACTAGGACTTCCATTCTCTAAACGTGCAACCATTTACTTCGTTTAAATAGAATTCATCGTCAATCTGTTTATTGATTTCTAGGTAGCGTTCGACTGAGTTACGCAAATCAAGATGTGGCAGGTAATAGTACCGGGTACCCCCATTGGTTTGACCACATTTAATCTGAACACTTTTTAATTTGTACCCCGCTAATTTGCACATCGTTCAGATTAAAAATGGTTCAAACGTCATTTAGCTATTGGAACGGAGTGAAGTGAAAAGGAATTCTGCGAAACGGAACGCAGAATCAAAACCAAACAGCCAAAGGGGTAACCAGACACCCGTTTCTAGGGTGACTAGATGTTCCAATTAAAAATGAACCCCGATGGTTTGCATGAGGTACCGTTCAAATTAACGGGGGTGTACGGTATAAACTTAAAAAGAAGATGATAATATCTTAACACGAACAGGGAAAGCTGATTAAGCTGATAAATACAATCAAATGTAAGAATTGTAGAGGAGGTGGCTACTTTTTTTTGTAAATTTACATGGAATGACAAGGATATGAGTTTCCGAATTGAATGTCCAATATTACGTTTTGTCGCATATACTCCTTGATGACTTTATTGGAATTGATCGCAGGGCAGTAGAGCAGGGTTTCACTATTTTAAAGGACTAAACTTTTTATGCCATTTACTCTACCCAACCGTATATTGTTACATGTGAAGAAATAAGCCGGATCAGTTGTGTTGGTGCTGAGACATAGTGCTTGATGGGGATGTAGTTGAAGTTGTTGAAGAGCCATTGAACACTTTAAAAAAAACGTGTGATAATGATGTTTCCCGTGTAGTAAAACCACGTTCAGTTCTTGCTGCGACAATATTCTTCTACGAAGATTTCATTTCTCCATGGTTGCTTGATAAAGGGTTTTCCAACTTCATAGATCCTTTCTTTTGTTAATAACTTCGTCAAAACACCTCAGGATCCTTTATTATATAACACTGAAAAGTATTTTCAATAATAATGAAAGAGAGCATGCCCAAATGAAACCTCATTGTCAATTTGCCCTGTATAAAACGCTGATTATATCTTCCAAAACCACATTCACTTAAGAACAGGGGCGAAGTCTGTTAGGCAAATAAAATACGGCAAACTTCAGTGAGCTGGTCATTTAGTGCGAATGCTGAAATACAAAGTTGCATCAATCAAGTGGACGCCAGCGGTCCCGTGGAAGACATCCGCGTAAGTCCATTCTGATATTTACGTGAGCGTACCAAAGCAACCAAACCATTCCAGATCCAAAACAAACGTATAATACTTGCTCTAATCGACTATAGTTGTAATCACATGCCTTATCTTCTAAATTTCATTGTGCTACATTTATTCTAAGTTCCTTTTTTTTTTTTCAAAATAACAACATTGTTAACTGTAATTTTATTTGTTTTTACTTTTAATGGCTTTAACTAAAAAACAACAATCAATTAAACTTAAATCAGTACACTATGAAACATACTTAAGCTACTCCGGTAAAATGAATCAGTTGTAAATATATCTAATTATAACAACGGTAACAATTGTATACTTGTTAAGAACAGTTTGGCCAACTTTTTTAGCGCATTTGTAGGGTTTTCAGTGATTTTACGTAATTTTAATATGGTTTACATTGGATTTCTTAGTCAAAAACTTCAAATCAAGATTTCTCGACATTCCTACTAAGGATTTTTTTTAATTGGCCCAGAGGTGCAGAATAACCTCAGGAATCGAGCCCTGTACTCAGATTTGATTTTTTGCATAATAACGGTCTGTCGGGACACCGTGAAAGTGGTTCAATTTCAAGTGTCAGTTCTGCTGATTCTTTACATTATGCTTTGCGATTATTCGATTCCTTTTTATTCTACTTGACTTTATGAACAAATTTCTCACAAAATCTTGATCAGAATTCTTGAAAAATCTTAGACATGATTATCGTGGAAAATTTGAGCAAAATATTCACAAAATATTTTTGAGGTGTATTTGTTTTTGAATAAATGCTTGGAAACCATGTTTGGCCCATATTGGGACAAAAATTCGAGCTATACATTTTAATAATAATTAATAATAATAATAATAATAATAATAATAATAATAATAATAATAATAATAATAATAATAATAATAATAATAATAATAATAATAATAATAATAATTAATAATGAAAAAAGGAAAATAGCCTAAAATCCACGACGATCTTGGCGACGGTTTCACCGGCGGTGATAGCGAATCGTCGCATTCGAGAAGGTGCAAAATTGACAATTGCATTCCGTTTTGCCAACAAAATCGAAATGATCAGTTGCCAAAAGCGGAACCGTTCCAAAATCGGAACCTATTTTTTTATTCAAGGATAGGTACCATTAGTTTGCTGTTACATCATCCTTATAGAACCAAATGAGGAACTAACAATGAAACCTGAAAAGCCCGATAGGAATCTATAGGGACCCGCTAGGACCTTGATGTAGATCGCTATGAATCCAGGTTCTTGTCTAGAATTATTTGGATCTTGTTTAAGATTCAGACAGCACTTGACATCTAGCTACGAGCTCGTTGGGAATGACATTTTGAGAATACCACTTAAAATTTTAAGATTCCGCTGTTAAATTGCTGAAAATTATCAAGCCTCCGATGGAAATTCTCAAAAGTCTATTGGGAGTTCCCTGACTACTGCTAGCAATCCCCAAATTTCGCTGGAAACCTATTTATAATCCTCCAGGATGTTCAGAAATATTCTAAATACCACAGTATTCCGCTAGAAATTTACAAGACGCCTTATAAACCTTTTGAGTTTGATAGTATCCTCAATAATCGTCTGAAAAATCCCAAAATTCCACTATAAAACATACGATCCCGTAAGTATTCTCCATGATCCAGGTAAATAACACCTAGACTTATCAAAGCTTTCACCAAAATCTCTTAAGGAACATTTTTATTATTTTATGCGTAAATCATATTTGGAAAATGTTACTTCATACAGAGTCTCTACTGAAGAGGGAACTGTAAATAATCAGAGCAGATATATGTAGTACATACATACACCCTCGAACAACAGTTAACAGTTAAAACGCTCCCGATCGTATTCATCGCATTTTTCAATGGTCTAAATGGGAATAAAGTGTAGTTCAGACTATGCTCGCATGATTCTATCCCATTACTCTGAATGCCAATAACCCGAATGGCAAAATCCATATCCTCGAACGACCCATAAACCCGAATTCCAATATCACGAGGCAACGTCATTCAAGGTGATACCGTACACCCCCGTTAATTTGAACGGTACCTCATGCAAACCATCGGGGTTTATTTTTAATTTGAACAACTAGTCACCCTAGAAACGTGATTCTGGTTACCTCTTTCACTGTTTTGTTTTGGTTCTGCGTTCCGTTTCACACCGTTCCATTTCACTTTACTCCGTACCATGAGCCATTTTTAATCTGAACGATGTGCAAATTAGCGGGGTACAAATTAAAAAGTGTTCAGAATTCAGTACATTCGTTGAAATAGCATTCGGGGTAATGGATTTCGAAGTAATGGGGTAGAATCATTCTTGAATAATGCAATTTATTTTATGACATTCAAAAAAATTGACTCGACTCTGCTTGATTTGTTTGTAAGATTGCGTTGATTTTACATACGCAATGCATGTAATTCCATTTTTTTAATGAAAATGTAGTTTTTATTTTTCTGCAAACAAAATACAGTCAATCCTCGGTGAGTCGACATCCTGAAGGGACCATCAACTCATGGAAATATCGATTCATAGAACAGAAATATAATGAAAAGCTGTTTGACGGGACCACCATAGCAACCATGAAAATTTGTTTCTAGTAGGGTTCCATGAGTCGATATCGAGTCATGGAACATCGACTCATGAAGGTTTCACTGTAATGTTTATAGGTGGTATAAAATATAGCTGTCGTAAAGTTACCCATATTTGGTATTTCGGCCAGTGAACTCTTTCCCCATACTTGATTCGAACTTTGGTCCCATCGGTGGGGCAAAAGTTGGCTTAAGACAATCAATTCTGGACAAACATTTGAAAAGGGCCCAAGAGGTCTTGAGCCTTTTTTCAGAAACGTTGCTGTTGAGCCCTTTTTAGCCCGCCCACGCAAACTAACACCACTATCAAAAAGATTTGTGTTAGCTCTTCCTGATAGTGGTATTGGTGAGCGTGATCGAGTTGAATTGGGCTCAACAGCGTCGTGCAAAGCCAATGTTTACCAATGTCGATGTGCCCTTTTGAAATGTTTGTCCAGAATTATGAAACTGCAATAACTAGGAATGAGTAAATCTTTTGGCACAAGTTTATTCAGCAAAATTATAGCCAATATGTGGAAGGTTCACTGAGTGGTATTTATTTCTTTTCAACTGCTATACTTTCTGGAAATATTGATTATTCCACAAAGGTCAAACATTTGCCCCACCTTGCTCTATAATTTGAGCCACACCCTATTGTGCACGCGTCTAATGCAAAAATAATAACCGAAGACAACCGATACCGGTGGCAACACCGCTCCCAACAAAGCAATCCATGCATATCCAATGACTCTTCGGATGCATAAAAATGTCCCTCTCCCTTTCACTTTTTCAAGAAATGTGTAACCAGTAAAAGTCAAGTAAAAGGCCAGTAAAAGTCAAAATCCCATACAAAATCAAAACAGTGCAGAGGCCTATTACTCTCTCTTTGATAATTGACGTAGAGATCAGTATAACCATAACTTACTTGTGTACATGTAAAACAATTTGGTGCGAAAATATGTGAGCATTATCAAAAAAATAATCAGTACCTAATCCAATAAAATCGAAACATCGGTTTAAGAAAATAAATAGGAGGTTGTTGAAGACTTGATTACATGCATTGGCGTAAAACCATATGACTTTGAAGAGGATAAAAAAATACTTGGGCACTTCCAAAATTCACTTCGGCATGGGGAGTTTTCTCGACGGAAAATCTGAAACTTTGAAATAAGTAGCACTTCAATGGGGATCTGCACTAAAATGTACCTCTCTCTTTCACTCTTTCATGAAATTTGTAAACAACAAGGCCAGTAAAAGTAAAAATTCCAAACTAAATCAAAACAGTTTGGAGACCTATACCGTGGACGTACCATATTTGACGCGGTTAAGAAAATTCTAAATTCAAACACTTGTCAAATCGTCTAAATCTATCCGATTTTGTTGAAATTTGAATCTATGCTAGCTCAACTATTATAGAATTAGGGAAAAATCAGTAAAAAAATATTAAACGATTTTTTCTTCATGTTTGATTGACTTTTTGTGGAACACATTAGGTTCCTTAATTGACGCATCAATTCTTCAATGTGCCTAATTTGACGCATTATGTTCCTTATTTGACGCACTTACAAATAATTGCTAAAGTTTAAAATATACAACAGTTTCAGTATTCAATAGTTCAATTAATTGAAAAAAGCGTTTTAGAGAGGACATAAAAGTTAGAACCTTTGGAAAAAGTTTTGAATGACGTCATCCGGTAGTCACTTTAGCTATGTGTTTAGTTAGTGTAGAAAGTAAAACCGGCGATTGAGTTCAATCCATAGTTAAGCATTATTGTTTAGTTTAATGTATCTTCGTCGTGATATTAAACAAGGGAAAGATTTGAAAACTATGTTGCGCTGGAACGGGGAAGGTAGTTGCTAAAATAAGGACAAATTGGTCAAAAACTAGAACGAAAACAATCGGTTCCAAAAATGGCCGTTTGATAATCTTCGTTACTTATAACACGTGAACTACGCCTACTTGTCCCATGTTCTATGTCACCCTTATGGACCGCGGGACAAATATGCGTAGAACCAACGGCAGTATGGGCCTCGAAATAGATCGAGAACCATATATGGGTCATACATTAAGTACGTCATGTTATTAGGGGGAAGGAGGTGTTCTGCAAGATGTGACGAATCATACAAGTTTTTTGAAGGCTCCATATAAAAAGTGTGAAGTAGGGCGAATGGGCGGGGTTTTTGTAGAAAATGGTATGTTTTTGTGACACGTATCTCATGGACACACCCCCTATTGTATAAATTATACGAAACAAATCATTGAAGCTACACCTCACCTCCTGACGCATTTATTGAAGCTTCCTTGAAACATTAGGGGACGTCCATAAACCGCGATAAATTGTACAATTTTCAACCCCTCTCAACCTTGGCCACATTTATTTTATGAAAAGTGCGAATATTTTGTATGAATCGTTGCGTTTCCTTGAACCTCCTCCTCTTCCTAAAAACGTGACGTAATCTATGGATGACCCTTTACATCCGATTACATAAAGCCTCGGATTGTTCTGCGGACGGATTTTTTGAATGCAAGCACCATAAATATTTATTTTCCTATTTTCGATTCAACAAAACATGCTGACAAAATAGCAAATAATTAGGAACATTGTGTGCCTAACTTGACGCACAAGATTTTCATACAACAATATGTCTTAAAGCTTAAAAGTAGAAAACTTTCGACGTCAATTCATGAATAAAATAATATTACTGACTGTTGTTGATTATATTGCTGTCAAACAGCACAATAATTTCACGAAAATTGATCAACAATAGTTAGCACATTCACTAAGGAATGAAAAAATTGACGCACTTGTCGGATGCATTTTCAAATAAATTTTATTTTTTAACTATTATCAATCAAATATAAACTTTTTTCGATTGGAATCCTTCAATAACATGTAAATAAAGATTAAGCAATACATTTTTGAGTGCTAGTCTGATCTAGAATTAATTTATGATAACATTAATTAGAAAATGCGTCAAGTTTGGACCCGCGTCAAATATGGTACGTTTACGGTACGATGCATATTATGTACCCTCAAACGGGGTGACTTTCAGCACTTTTAAACTTGAATCAACCAAAACCATGATCTAAACGTTGTCTTAAAATTTAAATTCCTTGTAGAAAATCAAAAGTCATATCAAAAGTCATCAAAAAAGTGATTTTTTCAGATTAAAAATGTCCTTGTGCGGAGTGACTTGCAACACTCAATGCTAATTTAGTTTTTTTGATATTTTTTATTAGTCACACTTGATAAGTATTGTTATTCATAAAGCATTCAAACCAGTACAAGAGCGTTATGAATACCTTTTTGTAAGAAAATAATTGAACTACTTCTGTATGGGAAAAAGAGGCGTTAAATCGTGAAAGTCTAATATCTTAACTGAACAATATTTTTAACGAGTGTTTGTAGTTGATTGATGAATTATTACTCTTTTGATTATGAAGTAGACCTAACACAAAAGTTTTTATCTTTTATAAATTTCTAAATTGCTTAGAAATACAGTGTTTTTTTTTTTTTTTTTTCCCCTCATCTGTAGAGCCTTTTAACCACTGCTTCCATTATTTAGGAATATTGTGGTATGACCCATATTTTATTTGGTGCTCATCAAATATCCTTTCACAATTGAGATGTGATAGACATTGGTTGATGTGTCACACTGTCCCAACTGGGCACAACTCGTTTTATAAAGTCTATTACCCTATTAGGACTACCTTGCCAAATTTCCAAGGGCTCTAATAACCCTTTTCCAAATGTTAACGTTCTTTGATTAAGCAATGCTCCGCAGTTTCGTCTTCAGCTTGACAAAAACGACACTCAGAGGATTGTATTTTTCCTATATTTTTAAGATGATACCTACTTGGGCAGTGACCGGTCATCAGGCCAGTTATTACCCTAAGATTTCCTTTATTAAGATTCAGTATAGCCCGGGCTTTAGCTAGACTGGGTTTTATGAATCTTTTCGCTTGCTTGGATGTATCCGTGGCGTTCCAATTGGATTCTACCATGGACATTTCCCAATTTTTCAGTTTCATCCTGAGAGTGCACTCAGGAATACCACAGAACGGTTCAGGGCCGACAAAGCTCGAAGCTGCACCCTGTCTTGCTAGATTGTCGGCGATTTCATTCCCCTCAATTCCACAATGGCCGGGCACCCAGTACAATGTAACTTCGTTCCTACTGGCCAATTGCTTCAAAGAAAGAATGCATTCCCACACTAACTTTGATCTACATGTGAATGCCTTTAGAGCATTCAAAGCTGCTTGACTGTCTGAGAAAATACAGATCTTTGCAAACCTATAGTTTCTTTTGAGACAAACATTTGTACAGTCAATGATGGCTTGTATTTCAGCTTGGAACACAGTGGGACTGCGCCCCATAGCGATTACCTTGCTGATACCAGGGCCGAAAACTCCAGCTCCGGGAAATACAGTGTTGCAAATCATCCCCACAGGTACATTTATGTAAAAATGAGTTTTATTAAAAAGTTGATACTACAATTTCGTAAAATAAAATTCGTCATATTATTACTTATTAGTTATAGAAACAACATGTGGAGTATTACTTTTGTAAATTAAATATATCTCATGTTTTCAGGTCACGATTTTGAACCTCCATCAAGTATCAGTTTTCAAGACATTTAAAAAAATTATGTTTATTGTATAAACATATTTATAGCGACAGCTTTAATCGTGGCCCGTACTTGAATTGTGCGTCACACGTATTGAAGCACCGATTTAAAACCAATTTTCTTTTGCAATTTGTGTTTTATAGTGAAATTTAGTTGTAATTTACAATGTGTTGCAAGTCACCCCGTTTGACGGTATGCTTGATAGTTGTTTAAAACCCCTTGCCGAGAATAGGATCCTGTTTCCTAACCACGCGTACGAGTTACATATCTCAAATTGTCAACGATAATTATTTGTCTATCAGTTCTTGTTCTATAGATATACATTAATATTGATCCTAATCATAAAACATCCCACAGAAATTTTCGTTATCGACTTCCATTAATCTGGTAAAATACACAAACAAATGCGCATTTTCATTATTTGGTTGTTGATTACGTCAAATGAGCAGAAAACCACTACGATTGCATGAAAAAAGATTCATAGAATTAGGCCTTACTAATGATATTCTCGGCACGACATTGCAATCATTCCTTCCCTTATGAAGCAACACGTGCAATTTGAAAGAATTAGCAATGACTCGCGTCGCACGTAAATCTACGCTGCCGGCCGCGCCCGAGAAGCGACGAGTTATTTATTTGTGAAACGAAATTTGTGTCGATCGTGTGTCTCACATCAGGAGATAAACATAATGCGTTGACGTGGGGATGAATTAAAAATAATGTGTTCTTGCTAACTAGGGCTTTACAGCACTATTCTTTACCATTTGGAAGAAAGTGTAGCTCATAAGCAGAAAGCTGTTCAGCTTGACGTATTTTTCGGAGCTATGTTTTGCTCTCTATTTTATCACGTGTTGCATGCTCCGTTTCGAGTGCAGACAAAAAAAGATATGTAAATTCCACAAGGGAAAACAGTGAGCGCGAGAGTTGTTGTCAGTATGTCGTCGGTATACCTACCAGTCATTGTGCTTTGCAGCGCGATTTCTCGTGGCGGCGTGGCATAATGAGCGAATGAGTTGGCTGACTGCTGGCTGGCTCTGGTGCGCTTCTACGGAAGGAAAGACGCACGCTGTTGACGAGGGAGAGTAACAACAAAAATCATACGATCGTTTTTCATCTCTCCGTTTCTAAAATAAAAGTCCCGTGGTTGGGGCGAGATTATTTTTGCACACTCCGAAAGGTGCGTTTAGCGGTTTTATCTTTTCTGCCATTCGAGATGGCAGATTTCTTTAAAAATTTAATTTCATGGTCTCTATTATATGAATTATAGGTTTTATAAATTATGGTAATGAACTAAATGTAGAAAAAAAAATGTAGAAAAAATCTACAAGAGATTCTAAGAAAAGCTCCACTTAGGTACAAAGAAAAGACAAAATATATTTAGGAAAGATGTGTGATAAAAAACAGTAAAATTTCTTGATAATGAAGGAGAAGATTTAAAAAAAAAGAGATTCAATAATTTTGTCCAATAACTGATTTGTTATGGGAGACAAAGTGACTTAACCACGAATCAAAACAAAACACTACTTGAGTCGATTTTACACTAGTAGAAAAACGTCGTAAGTAACTGATTGAAACGGCTTATTTTATCAATTTTTTGTGGGAAATGATAAGAACTACCAAGTGTTTTAATATGAGCTGATTGCATGCAAAATTTAAGCTATGTACACGGTAAAAAAATAAAAATGGGATTAATTTTAAAACAGTTTTTGAAGAAAGGTTGTGATTCTTCTTAATTACTTTTTCAAAACTGTATGAAAGTTACTTAAGTCGAATTGAAAAAGTAATCGAGATTTATTATTTATTATACTCTCCACAACTCGATATCGAAGGAACCATCGAGATATAGAGAGATCGAGACAAAGAACATATTTTCAGTGAATACTAGATTGAAACCCGCTCCGTTGTCAGGAACATATTGAAAATAATGAACAAACAGACATCGTTTCGCGTTCCTAAAATGTTTGGAATCAAGAAAATCGGTTGTAGTTACCTTTTATATTTTTTTATTTTTACATAAAGAGAGAAAAATTGTTCTCAAATCGACAGGAACACATCGAGTTATGGAGAGGGAAATTGTATGAAGAACTAAGAGATCGAGGAAATCTCGCTGAAGATTACTAAATGACTTATGTACAAATGAGAGATCCTCTCCTCTCTCGCTCTCTTTCGACTATAATAGGTCCTTTTGATTTAATCATCGACATAGAGAGATTCCCATAAGCAATTAAACAGGATTCAATTGGGAAAACGTTCTAAGTAATAAACAGTGCGCAAATATGTATTTTTTAGAAAAAATCAAACATTACAAAGAAGTTTCTAGCTTCAACTTCTTCTTCTTCTTTCTGGCGTTACGTCCCAACTGGGACAGAGCCTGCTTCTCAGCTTAGTGTTCTAATGAGCACTTCCACAGTTATTAACTGAGAGCTCACTGTGCCAATGACCATTTTTACATGTGTATATCGTGTGGCAGGTACGAAGATACTCTATGCCCTGGGAAGTCGAGAAAATTTCCAACCCGAAAAGATCCTCGACAGATGGGATTCGAACCCACGACCCTCAGCTTGGTCTTGCTGAATAGCTGCGCGTTAACCGCTACGGCTATCTGGGCCCCACTAGCTTCAACTAGGTTCAATTATTATTTCCAGAACTATTCAGCGAAATTACTCAAGAAAAACAGCAATTTGTTCAAGGATTTGTTTAGAGAATTATATAATTGTTTCCCTACGGATTCTCCCGAAAATCCATTAGAGTTTTTTTTCTAGTATTTTCAAGAGATTTTTTTCTTTAAACAGCAATAGTGATTCTTCTAGGGATTTTTTAAGAAAATTTAAAACAGATTTATTAATAATAAATCTTCGAGCTGTTTAGTAGAATACCTATAAGTAGATGAAAAAACCGAATTTAGTACTATACCATTTAATTCCACTAGAGTTTGTATCCTTTGACAGATACGCGTATTTCGACCTCAACTGTAAGGCCGTCTTCAGTGTCGTGTACTAGACTCGACTTGTCGAGTCTAGTACACGACACTGAAGACGGCCTTACAGTTGAGGTCGAAATACGCGTATCTGTCAAAGGATACAAACTCTAGTGGAATTAAATGGTATAGTACTAAATTCGGTTTTTTCATCTAGATTTATTAAATTATTTTCTAATTCAATCTTGAGCTTCTCAGAAATTTACTCCACAAATTTCATCAATTTTCAAAACTCCATCAATGTTTCCGAATGGTAATGATTATTCCATAAATAACATCTAGAATTCTTAAACTCTCTATTTTTGGTTCAAAACCCATTCCAGGAATACCCAGTGAGCATCGAGAGACCAGGAAGCGGGTTCAGTTTTCGCATCGCGAAGTAGAAGTTTGTTTTTTGTTTCGGTATTCGGGCAGTGTGCTTCGAAAAGCCCAGAGTAGTGGATCGAAAAAATAAGGTTTTTGATGAAGCTCACATTTATGCTACAGTGGTTTACGTTGCGTGAATTTGTCTCGTAGAACTCGTGTGAATGATACTTTATAAATAACGGTGAAATAGTTCGTCGACATCGTTTTGACGACCAGCTTCAAAATACTACACAAGGATAAAAAAAAACGGTGAGATCTTTTCATGATAGATTGTATTATTTGATTATATTGCCAAGCTTATATGCATTTCGGGTTGGGTGGGGCCATCAGAGCACCATTGAAGCAAGATGGATAGGATGAGTGAAACTGTCAACTTTCTATCGCTAACATTTCGCGGAAAAAGCGCGGGCTCTTCTCTCCATCTTTTGGGTACTTCTGACAAGCAAGGGCTCGATTGTAAGACTGTTTATGAGAACTTACATCTGGAAAAAGATTGTTTTTCCCTTGCGGGTTTCACGTAAGCTAACGGATCCGCCATTCGTTGTTGGCCCTTTAGACAGGAGTATGACTGAATACAATTACCGACACGAATGCCCTGACGAGGGTAAAGTGTCGTTAATAAATAATAATAATAATAATAATAATAATGAATACAATTAGTCATACAATCTTGAACAAATTGTTTTGTTAGAACAGGCCATTGCTACCGGAGGATGCCTTGCTACAATAGATGGCAGCTAATCACTATCATCATCTTCAAAACCATTCCAGGAATACCTCAATATTTTTTCAGGGTTTTCTTCACAAATTACTCAACGAATCATTCCATATCCATATCATAATTACATTAGATTTCAAATTGTTAGAAGAAATTCTAACAAAAAATTGTTGAATAATTTCAGCTGAAATTGAGTTCGGAAAAAAAAAAATTTGATTTCTGCCGGAAAACTCAAGAACTCACCGTAGACTTTCTGAAACTTTTTTACGAAATTTCTGGAAACATACATAAAAAAGCTTAATTGGTGTTTGTAAATCCTATAAAAACTTGTTCTTTCTTCTTCGTCGAGTATGAAAAGATGTGTGTACGAAGTTAATCAAGAAAGTGTTATGCGAAGGAAGAAGAAACAACAAAATGTTTAAGCAGGTGGAAACATAGATTCCCCAGAATACTACCAAAAAGCGTCTAGGAATTCCGCCCTGGGATTGCACAAGAATCAAAACCCAGAAAATGGACTCTGCCAATAATTGATAAAACTATTTTTAAAGAACTGTTTTAACCCGTATAGGCCTGAGTAATAGAAAAATTACTAAAACTCTCACCACTCAGCAAATATTTAACGGATTTCAATTATTTTTTGTCAGTATACTCGTACACATATCTAGTTTCAAAAAGTGGTCAAAGAATCTCGGGAATGTTCATGTGGCCGGAGTTATTGCGGTGGATAACTAGGTCAGGTCGGATGACAAAGGTTTTGTGCTTCTGTGCCCCTGGAGGTAGGCAAATTTCAAGTCACAGATAATTTCCAGAATCTACTATAGTGTGGCTACTATATCAAGGAGATTTATTACAAACGCATCAGCGTAAACATTCTGATAATCGATTAAATTGAAAAATTATGCCAACTGCATTTGATTGATCTTACAAATGACAATTTTCGGGTCCCCAGGATGCCTCAAATCTATGATGAAGTGCACAATTTGTATCTTAACATCTGTGTCAAGCATATGGGAACGCATTTTAGTGAACTATTATGTTCGATTTATACTTTTAGAGATTTGAAACGGTTTAACACCTAACAAATCTAGAAGCGGTTCTTCAGGACATTTAGCTCGAGTGGCCGCATCTGGTACACTCTAAACGGTGCAAAACTATTAATTTATAATGTTGAAAATCAGATCTTAATGATTTATGTAAAATAAAACGAATGCCATTGGAAATAAATAAAGATAACTTGTAATGTCCCAAAAAATCGCATTTTTCTACCCGATTTGACCCAGTGACCCACCACAATAACTCCGGCTACAGGAGTATTCCTGAGTTCCTTCAGCCATTTCTAGAAACTAGATATGAGGGCCAGTATACTGACAAAAAATTATTTGAATCCGTTGAATATTCGCTGAGTGGTAAGGGTTTTAGTATTTTTGCTTTCACGGGTTAAGATCCCTACAAATGCAATTCCCAGTTATTTTTAAACATCAATGTTTCTGCGAAAAATTCTTTACCGCTATACTTAATTCGGAAGCAAAAGTATTCCTGGGGGTTTTCAACTAATTTACCCTGAAGATTCGAAAACAAGATATATTTCAAAACCACATTTCGTATATAATTCTGTGTAATCCGGGGATTTGGAGCAGAATTTTCTGAAAACATAAATAATAAAAGAATGATGATGTACTATATCATTTAATTACACTAGATTAAACTTTAAACATTACACCGGCGTTTTTCCGTGGTTAGGTTGGGAAACAGTCTTTATTCAGCCAAATTTGACAGAATTCTTGAGAAATTTCCCAAGGAATGTATTAAAGTTTTTTTCAAGGGAATGTTTTCAAAGTGACAAGCAAATTTTTAGAAATTATTGTGGAAATTCCTGAAATTTTAGAAATTATTGTGGAGATTTCTGAAAAGTATTTCTAATAGAAATCATAGAGCAACTTTTGCAGAAATTCTTAATTAACTGCAGGAACGATCTCTTTCTAAGCTATTCAGAAGAAGGTAAATTTTGCAGATATCTTCTAGCAGGATTTACTGAAGGAATGCTTTGAAAAACGTAGAGGTGGATCCCTGAAGAAACTTATGAAGGAATGATTGATTTGAAACCTTAAATAACATTCTCAAGAAACCATGGAGATTTTACTTCAGAAGTAAAAATTACTGGAGTAATGTTGGGAAGAACTACAGGAATATCTCTTGGATAAAATGGTGGAATAATTCCTAGATGAATTTTTAAAGGAAAATCCCTGGTCAAAATCATTGCGATATTCAAAGTCTTTTCAACAAATTTATAGCTCTGGATGAGGTTTAGGAGGAGGTTTGGGAATGTCTGAAGAATCTGCGAAATAGTTGGAGGTTTCTCTAGAGCCTCTAGAATTTTGCACCAGGATTCACTGCAAGGCGAAAAAGCAAAAAAAAATGTCATTATAGATCTGGTAAAAAAGAACCTTTAGTGACCTTGTGCCGAAAATAGAGACTGACATTACAATAGTGACCGAGTGTCAAAATAAACCTGCTACCAGCTATGGTTTTGGAAGAAATCATCCTCTCGAAATTGAAATGATTTGGAAGAAATTTTGAACTAAGAACAGTTAGGAAAAATTGTTTGTGTTTGGCCTTTAATCTTATATCAAAAGAAAAAAATTAGCAATCTCTCTCAAAGATAATATTATATATCTGGGGAAGACATTTCGTCCATGAATGGCAATCCATTTCTAAATGATGCATAGAAAATTATCCCCATTTCTAATCACAATTTTGTCTTCAGCAAAGTAGAAGCTAAGAAAATTCCCTAAGAGAAGAGATTGTGAACTTTGATTTTTAAATTCGAACAAAATTACAGAAGCAAGTACATTTCTTTTCACAAAAATATGTCACACTTAAGTGATTTTTTTTTTTTTTTTGGAAAGTCTCGTTTATAATGTTGGGTTTAAAGTTTGATTTTTAAGGCATTTACGTCAACGTTTGAATACTCCCAAATTAATTAAAAAATGACATTTAATCTTCGTATCAACTCTGATATTTTGCGAACTGAGCAGAGCATAATTATGAGCATTAGGGTGGCTCAAAAACCCGTTTTTGCTACACACCACTCATTCGATTCTAGATCAAATTATTGGTAGACGTATTGTCCTCTCAAAATTTGAGCGTTTTTGGATGAAAACTGAGACTGCACAAGCCCTTCATACTTTGTATGAGGATTACTATGGGGAAATCAAGCAATTCGTTCAATCGATCATATACTATAGTGTTTGCCCAGGTGCCTTTGAGAGTTAGAGCAATGTTAGAAATATTCATCAGCTACAACTTTGCCGAAGACCGTTTTCAAATCGGTTACCTTAGTAGTTAGTTATTGATTTTTGAATGAGTTAGAAATCTTTGGCTATAATAATTCTGCTGCTTTGCAGGCATCACTGGCTATATGCAGTAAAACATAGTAGCCATGAGTTATGTGTACTATCTTTTGCTTCAGGTGCAGCAATGTTGCCTGCCAAAAAGATAAATGAGCACTGTTGAAGAATTTCCAATTGGATTTAAATCAATAACTAATTACCGAGACTTCCAATTTGAATACGATGATGAATGATTAATGTTTCTAACAGTATCAGCGTTGCTCTAACTCTAAATTGCACGTGGGCAAACACTATGACCGCTTGAATTAATTGCTTGCTTTTCTCATAGTAATTCCCATACAAACTTTAAAAGGCATGTGCAGTCTCAGTTTTCATCCAAATACGCTCAAATTTTGGGAGGACACCAAAAATTTGATCTAGCACCAAATGAGTGGTAAGGAGCAAAAGAGATTTTTAAACCACCTTAATGTGCATGGATACAACCGTACAACTCATATACAACTACTAAACGCACCTCTCGCGTACGTCCCACAGATGAATGAGTCTCCGGGAACTCTTACGACCTTACAAGAGGGAAAAATAAGCATTATTGTATGCTTACTTGTTTTGCGATTAACATACGTTCACGAATAATAAGGTCACTATAAAAAAAACACCAACACACCGGCACAATTACGACCGTCGCCAAATTTGGCCCAGTTCAGTGCCCTTCCTTCCGCGTGGTATTCGCACACAACCTAACCCTATGTCCCAATGAGACCCCTCAAAATAAAACCGAACCGGCTGTTGTACAATATCTACATGCAGAGAGAGGAAGAAGAAGAAGAAGCTACATACCTTGCCGAAATACCACGCTACCGTAAGCCCAATTGGAAAACAACGTGTTTACGACGCTATTTAGCTCACAACTCACACAAAACAAGGTTAACGGCTAACTTCCAGCCTTCTGGCGGTGGCTTTCAATACAGGAAACTGACCTCCGCTGGAAAGCAGCTCAACGCCACAGAACAACCAAAACAGATATTTTTATTCTTCGTATTAGACAATTACAACGCTCTTTCGCCTCACTTCACTATCACTATCGCTATGGATGCCACAAAATGAGATAGCTGTTGAAACTGTGACAAGCCCTTTATCAGCTTGTATATCCTGCACAAAAGCCCACTAATTGCACTCGGCGTTCTAATAGGGATAGGGTTGCACCTCTTTGGACACTTTTTGAGCGGGAGATCCCCTCGCGAGACAAAACGACGATGCCGACGGCCACGATGATATACAAGAACTAAATGCTGAACGGGATTATCATCATCGCACACTTACACCAACCTCAACTAAATAATAACATGCAGAAAACACACAAAAAACCGGCGCGCGACACTTTGAGAGCAAAACTTTCTGCTTCTCTTCTACGACGACGACAACTGAAAAGCGACAAAATGTGCGATTGTTCGTTTTGAACGCGCGAACGAGTTGCGACTCGAACTAAGTTAGCCACAACACTAAATGCGCGAACAACGAACGGCACTTGATTCGATTCGACGCAAGCAAAGCAGGCTGTTCGCAGACCAGACAGCCTCCGGCAGAGAGGCTTTCCTCTGTCGTTCGATTTGATCTTCTCCGATCAGCAGACGAGGCCTACTGTTGCTACCAAATAAAACACCGATGAAGAAGATTGGATTCTCTCGATACCACATGGATGGTCGCACATGGATAGTTTTGGGAGAGCTGGCTGATCGATTGTTTTTCAACCGGAGATCTCTGCTCGTTTGAACGGTGTCCCGGACAAAGTGTTAACTGGTAAGAACAGTTCACTGTCAAGTTTGCAGAATTGTTGGGTGAGACTATAGCTATGGGAAGACTGATAGAATCGGATAAGCTGAGAACACAGCTTTGTTTTGCCAAGGTTCAAGATAACCGAGAACGTCGAGTCACGTTCTAATTTCTAGAGTAAATTACCGGCTGGTCACGCCTAACAACCTTAGGGTGGTTCAAAATATCGTGCTTGCTTCACACCGTTTACGTATAAACTCTAGGTCAAAGTCTGATTATCTTTCTTCGACGTCATTTGGAGGAAATCTCAGACCTCACATGCTCCTCAAATTTTGTTTGGCAAAATCAAGTACAGGGTCCGTTCGATTTTGGTAACAAGTTCGTGAATTTCGTGTTGCCAAAATCGAACCGTGCCAAAATCGAACGGTTTTTTTTTGTTCACATTTTTTTTTAATTTATACTCCTATGTTGCAAACGATTAAATTTTTGACCAATTGGGGGATGCCCATAAACAACTTGACCAAAAAGGGGGGAGGGGAAGGGTAGAAGTTTTCAAAACATTTTTTAATACATTTTTTTATTTGTATGCACCGTCGACATCGACCAAAGACCCAAAAATAAATGGTCTGCGTAGTTAATGGACAGTCCCTAAGTAATTTAAAACAAAATAATACATACTTTTGATCTGAAAGAAAAAAACGGTGTTGCCAAAATCGAACGGTATGTTGCCAAAATCGAACCGTGCCAAAATAGAACGGTATGTTGCCAAAATCGAACCGTGCCAAAATCGAACCGTGCCAAAACTAAACCGTGCCAAAATCGAACGGACCCTGTACCGTAAAATGGCGTAACTTTGATAGTTTTTAAGAAAAAAATCTGATAATTTCTTCATTTTGTTTCGAAGTATATTTTTAAAACAAGTAATGGTGTGAACGATTTATTTTGAATGCGCGCCTATAATTTTTCATACAATCAAAAGTCGATTTTTGGGTTTGGGGTAACTTTGATAATGAACATGTAAATACATGGCAATCTACAACAAAACTACTGTTTCACATCATTGTGGTTGGAACTGGATTGGAGAATGTTAATATAGTCCACGTTTACTACCGTGAATCGCAAGTCAGTCCCATCTGCATTTTCATCAAAATTGAGTTGAGTTCAGTTTTCAACATATCTTCCTATGCTCTTTCAGCTGCCCTAATGAGATAATATGATGTGTTCACAAAAAGTAGGAAAACAACAGCAAGTCAAATTGTCCCATAATGAAAGGTAACCGCATATCAGTCCCACTACAGATTTCCGCACTGTTTAACACAAAAATGACCCATGTTTTGATCATTTTTTTTTTTTTTATTTTTCTTAGAAAGATATTGTAGAGAAAAGCAAATTGAGAAAGTTTCATTAAGATTTGAACATGTACCAATCTTCTAGATTTTTTTTAATATTCGTATGGAAAACGAGTTAGGAAACTTCACACCCCGTTTTCTCAATGCCTACTATTTACAGATGGGACTGGCTTGCGATTCACGGCAGTTTAGGTTTAGGAAAAACAAAATCATCTACAAAAGAGTTTCAAGTTGAAACAAGCATGCCAAATAAGTCAATGAGGATTTTTGTTCTATTATATTTCTGAAAAGATGATTCTCATGTGACATTGAATAATTAAACACGATATATTGACCCACCCTAATAGTTAAATAATTGCTTGAGTAAAGTTTCATCCAGGCGTTACTGCAATTGCTGCGATGACAAAGAATTGAATAATTCTTGGATTATTAGACAATTTGGTATAGCAGATTCTCAACCTATGAAATGACAATCCCCATAAATTTTACATTTTTCGTAAAAATACAAACTGTTTGCAGCAATTACGCCCATATGGAATCAAATGCAGGATTTCGTTGACATTGTGTAGTTTAGTTTGCACAGGTGTCATTCATGGAGTGTTGGATGATGTTGTATGCATCTCTGAAAGCAGGTGGAGGAGTGTGAAACTATGTGAGGTACGCGCATCACCATGGGCATAGCAAAATGAAGGCAGGGGTGGTGTGCATCCCTCTACGAACCCGCCAAGAAATTATTTCTCGAAATACTTCAACAAATTTTCCGAGAATAGAGTCCCAAAATTTGTGATAAAATCTTTATTGGAAAAAAAAAAAAACACCTCTTCGTGGTACTGGCCGGGCTACGAGTAATCTTAGGGAAGACCGGGTAAACAACCCCGGTGGGAACTCGTATATGCTTGTCGTAGGGAAGGGGGGGGGATTGATTTAGCTTTTGCTTCAGCAAACCTGGAGCGTCTGTACTCCATGGTAGGAGCGGCTTACAACAGCGTCTGTTCCCCATATCGGGGGCGGTTCATCATCGTCCGAGTGCTAGAGAAGGACTCTAAGCTAAACTGCGCACTATGGTCCTCCGAACATTTAGAGGGAAAGGTCCCCCGAAAATCTAGGGGGTTGGTTTCAGGCCCTGTCAGATAGCCGTAAAAAAATCAAGAAACGAATAATCAATGAGTGAATACGAACCGGGACATTCTGCGAAGACCACAGCGACATAAAGGGACTAGCGATTGGAAGCTCGGTACGTGAAACTGTAAATCAACTTCATCGGAAGCACACGCATACTCGCCGACGTGCTGGAGGACCGCGGATTCGGCATCGTAGCGTTGCAGGAAGTGTGTTGAAAGGGATCAATGGTGCGAACGTTTAGAGGCAACCATACCGTCTAGCAGAGCTGCGGCAACAAACACGAGCGGAGGAAAGCTTTTATAATGATGGGTGATATACAGAGGCGCGTGATCGGGTGGTGGCCGATCAATGAGAGAATGTTGTGGTTCAAAGCCCGGTTCTTAAACTTCAGCATAATAAACGTGCACAGCCCTCACCCCGGAAGCACTGATATCATATGATATAAAGATGATGATATAGAAGCTTTTTACTCGCAGCTCGAACGCGAATACGACAGCTGCCCAAGCCACGACGTCAAAATCATCATAGCAGATCTAAGCGCTCAGGTTGGCCAGGAGGAGAAGTTCAGACCACCTATTGGAAAGTTTTGCGCCCACCGGCTGATTAATAGAAACGCCTTACGACTAACTGATTTCGCGCCTCCAAGAATATGGCAATTCGTAGCACCTGGGAGTAGCCTTCCATGCCGATACACCTGGAGATCCCCACAGTAGACAGAATCGCAAATCGACTACGTTCTGATTGAAGGACGGCACTTCTCCGATATTATCGACGTCAGGATCTATCGTAGCGCTAACATCGACTCTGATGACCACTATCTGGTGATGGTTAAACTGCACCCAAAACTCTCCATCGTTAACAACGTACGGTACCGACGGCCACCCCGGTATGACCTAGAGCGGCTTAAGCAACCGGATGTCGCAACCCCAGCAAACCAGAGATCATATAAGGATGTTCATTTCAAATTGTATAAATGTACAATTTTCGTTGGAATTGGATATGATGCAAAATTTAATTGATTGAAATCGTTAATGGAGCCATCAATTTCATCTGACTTGAATTTGCATCTTATAGAATTCCAATTAATCTGACCAAATATGTAACTTCATACTGCCATTCCATTACGATTTATTTTTTACTTGGTATGACTCTATTATAATCATCAATGTGAGATTACATATGGGTTCATCTGATGTAGAGATAAAATCATACAAGGCAAGAACCCAACATAAACAGAAAAGGTGGAATCCATAAACATAGCCATTGACTTACCGGTTAAAAGAACATCACCGTTCAGCAGAAAAACGATGAAATCACTTTGCATCAGTATTTTCGTACGATGTCTATACCTAATAAATTGCTGCACTTCGTTCCAAACTGCAAACGTTAACAAGAAACCTTCAGTGTTGCACTGGTTTGGTCATTTGCCAAACGACAATTAAGATTGGTAACATTCGCATACGATGCTCAACAGTGTTCCATTTATATTTATTTAAAGACCAACTTCTGTAACAATAACTGCGCAGTATAGTGGTAGTGTATCAGGTTAGTACTTTAAGGGTCAGTAGTTCGAAGCTTGTACCGTACTATTTTATTTTTTTTACTTTATTTGTTTGTAAAAATTAAGTCATATAAACTGCAATACACAATCATACATGAAATTATAGTGAACGCCAAATCAAATTGTCTGGAGTTGTACTGACCATGATAAATTCTCTGAAATGTACGTATATGGCCTCCAGATTTGTGCGAATAGAAGGAATGTGTGCATTTTATACAATCTGTTTTTACCGAATAAGTGTTCACTTTATTCGTTTGAAGTATCAGTTATGTGAACATATTTGTTGGCTGGGACTGCATACGCGCAGCTCCTCGAGGCAGCATTACCGGAAGAGGGTGAGCTGGATGAAGCCCCTCTTGAGAATTGCTGGAGAACAGTGAAAACAGCCATCAACAATGCAGCTGAGAACAACGTCGAGCACGTAGGACAGAGTCGACGCAACGATTGGTTCGACGAGGAATGTATGCAGATTCTGGAGGAGAAGAATGCAGTGCGGGCGGTCATGCTGCAGCAAGAGACCCGGCAGAACATGGAACGTTATAGACGAAAACGGCAACAACAGACCCGCCTTTTTCGGTAGAAAAAAAACGCCGCCTGGAGGAGACGAAGTGCGAGGAGATGGAACAGCTGTGTCGGACTCAAGAAACACGTAAGTTCTATCAGAAGCTCAACGCATCCCGCAACGGCTTCATACCGCAAGCCGCGGTGTGCAGGGATAAGGATGGAAGCATCTTGACGGACGAGTGATCGAAAGGTGAAAGCAGCACTTAGGCGAACGCCTGAATGGCTTTGAGAGCACAGGCCATGAAGGTCGGGACAACGGAGGAAATGCCTTCGCCAGTATTGCGGGCGATAGAAACCAACTAGCTCCCACTTTGAGGGAGGTTAAGAATGCCATTCACCAGCTCAAGAACAATAAAGCTGCTGGTAAGGATGGTATCGGAGCTGAACTCATAAAGATGTGACAGAACAGAACAGCTATCGGAGGAGTGGAAGGAAAGGGTAATATGCCTACAAGAAAGGCGACAAGTTAGATTGTGAGAACATTCGAGCGATCACCATTCTAAATGCGGCCTACAAAGTATTATCCCAGATCATCTTCTTTCGTCTGTCACCTGTAGTAAACGAGTTCGTGGGAAGTTAACAAGCCGGCTTCGTTGACGGCAGATCAACAACGAACCACATCTTTACTGTACGGCAAATCCTCCAAAAAGTCGTGAATACCAACGCATCACCTTTTCATCGATTGCAAGGCAGCATTCGATAGTATCGACCGCGTAGAGCTATTGAAATTCATGGACGAGAATCTTGTATCCCAACACCGATTTCCTAATTCCGAACACTACCGCACTCAGAAAACGTGACTGTGTTCTCTGAAAATCGTTCACAGAATATACCAGCCTGTCAACGCCTTGCAATAGTGTGTGACGAGTTCTGCTCATTCTATTCTCTGCGTTGAAATCCGCCTCTTGAACGCTGCGCTCCAAAGCTTCAGTCAACGTTGCATTTTTAGCTTTCTCTTCTGCCAATTCCCGCTGTAAATCCTTGAGTTTCTTCCTCTGCTCACGCGTACGGCCTGATTTCTCTGCAACAATTAAAAAATCGTACGTGTTTACTTACATTTAATAGGTATTTGGCAAGAGTTTGAATTATATAATCGCAATATGGGGTTATGCACAAATTATGTCACGCTCTAAAGGGGAAAGTGGTCAGGCATGGTGTGACCAACCTATTATTTTTTTCATACAAAAGCGTGACAAGTTTGAGTCGAAAACTCTCAAATTTAACGTAACATTAGTTATGTACCACCCCTATGTTGCATTTCATATTATTTCTGCTTGTTCAATATCATTACTGCTGCCTAAATCTCTTGACTCTTGAATTTTTGTTTGTACAATTTTATACAAATTGTTGTATTAATTCATCAAGTAGGTACCCACACATCCTTCTTAGTTATTGTTAAAAGCAGGAGCCCACTCGTCCTACCGATTTTTCTTTTTAATACAGGAACCCACGCGCCCTGAATTCAATTCAATTATTAATTCATCATACGGGTACCATACACGTCCTGTATTATTTGTTTTTTTTTTTATTTTGTTTTGCCATACAGGTACCCACGCGTCCTGTAATCAAATAAGCTACTGCATCGTACAGGTACCCACACGTCCTGTATTTGTACAATATCCAAGTTTTCCAATACATTCTCATTACGCAGGTACCCACACGTCCTGCATTAAAACTATTATTTCTCGCATAACTTCTGATCTCGCCCTAAAAGCCATTGGTAACCATGTGTGTAGCTCGTTGTTTCTGACCATTTAAATGGAGTTACATGTTATTTTACAACGGTATGGTGAAGAAAGGATCATTCTCTATACGCCAGTGATGTTGCTTTGGATGCTGATGCATTCATTTGCTCAGAAACAACGATCTACACACGTGGTTACCAATGGCTTTTAGGGCGTTATCACAGATCATGCGAGATTTTTATTATTTAATGGCTCAAGTCCACATTTTTATTTTAGCTTCAACTAGACCGCCATTTTGTTTTTCATCACACTAGCACTCGATTATTCTACAATTAAAATTGTCACTATATTCACAGTCTTAAATTTCAGCAACTTTCAATTAATCAGGCGTGATGATTTATTCACAATTGATTAATTCTTCGATACTCACCTATGGGCTGCGCCATGTTGTATCCCAACACCGATTTTCTAATTTCCAACACTACCGCACTCAGAAGACGTGACTGTTGCATTATTTTATTTTATTATTTATATTTTTCAGAGAACACAGTCACGTTTTCTGAGTGCGGTAGTGTTCGAAATTAGGAAATCGGTGTTGGGATACAACACAGAACAGCCGGGAATCTCACGATACTGATAAGAGCGACGATGGAAGGTGTATAAAATTGTGTAAAGGTTTCAGGCGAACACTCCAGTTCGTTTGGATCCCATCGGGAACTACGACAAGGTGATGGACTTTCGTGCCTGTTGTTCAATATTGCGTTAGAAGGTGTTATGCGGAGAGCCGGCTGAACAGCCGGGGTACGATTTTTACGACATCCAGCCAATTTGTTTGCTTCGCAGATGATATGGACATTGTCGGCCGAACATTTGAAAAGGTGGCAGACCTGTACACCCGCCTGAAACGCGAGGCAGCAAAAGTTGGACTGGTGGTGAATGCGGTCAAGACGAAGTACATGCTAGCTGATGGGGCCGAGCGCGACAGAGCTCGCCTAGGTAGCAGTGTTACCTTAGACGGGGATACGTTCGAGGTGGTCGACGAGTTCGTCTACACGGGTAGAAATCAGAATCCAAAAACAAGATTATGACTCATGATATCATGATTCCAGCGTGTTTTCGTCTTATGAAAATACACCATGATTTGGACTCATGATATCATGAGTCAGATTGCCGTAACGCAACACACGCGTTAGGTTTTTGTAGCTGATTGCTCGGAATCATGATTCAAATGCCAAAAATGCTGAGTCGCGCATCCGTTTATGATCGAGAAAAATAAAAAAAAAAAGTTAAAATAGCATACACTAAAATTCGATCCAAGAACCTTCCGATTGTGAGTCACGTACTCTACCACACAACTGCTTCGTCATCTTGAATTGTGAGTGATCGATACAAATGTGATGAAGCAAAGTGCGCCGCTTAGTGTTTTCACACTGGATGTTACGCTTATGAGGAATCATGATTATGACTCCACGAACCATGATTTGTGATCCTGATATCATGACCTAACCAATTTATGAATTTCATGATTTGTAAATCATGGTGTGGGGATCAGATTTTTATCCGTGTACCTTGGGGGTGCATCATCAGTGGAAGTCGGGCCTACTATAGCCTCCACAAGAAGCTGTGGTCATAAAAGATTTACACCAAATGAACCATGTACAAAACGCTCATAAGGCCGATAATCCTCTACGGGCATCCCACAGATATGGCTCACGATGGGGGAGGCGGGTAGTCTGGAATCCCAAAAAACTGTCCAATTCCTACATTTATTTTTGTAGGAACATTTTCACAGATTGTTCAGGGTATTTCCTTAAAAATATTCTAAGAAATCTTCGAGCTATGTCATACATATTTTCTGGAATTTTTCCATTTACCAGAGATCAATGGTTACTCTGACGTTCTGGCAGTACTACATATTTTAGTGCTTTGAAAAACCTAAGGATCGATTGCTCTCAAATTTCATGTTCACATGATAATTTTGCCGTAATTTACTAGGGATTTGTTCAGAAACTTTTATGATGTTATCCCTTAATATGTTCAATGGATAGTGCTAAAACATCCTAAGCAATTTTTCAAGACGTTTCATCAAGAAATATTCTAGAATTCTAGAAGAATTGATCGGAATAACTCATCTCGTAATAAGTTAGTATCATCATTTATTGATGAAATATTTCCAAAACATGAATATTGCTTCTTTTTCTTATATATATGAGCTATTCAAAATTGAGATTTTTGCAAAAATTGCGGTAACTTTATGCGTAAATTTGTCAAGTTTGCGAAACAATGATTTCAATGGTTAAGGATGACACTACCGAAGATTCATGTCTCACATAAGTTCCGAAACGATATGAGCAAGAAAAATGCGGTTCTCACTAAAAAACTGTCAAAACTTTTATACAGTGAGAGGCAAAATAAAGTGCCCACCTTACCAGTTTTCGAATTTCTCTCATTGATTTGGTTCAAATTAAAGTTAACACACCTAAATCTTTTGTGATATTTTATTTTTGATGTTCTTTTAAAGTTGCACTTACGAAATTTTGATAAAAAAAAGAATTTTACTTAAAGAAAAAGAAAATCAATTTGTATTGAAAAAAAAGTAGTGACAAAAATAAGTGCCCACTTCCTTCTTGGCCCCAGAAAAGATGATTTAAGAAAAATAAAAAGCAATTTAATAGTTAATGTGTCCTCCTTTGGCCTTAAGGACTTGCTGGAGGCTCTTCGGCATGCTTTTCACCAGGTTTTGTAGGTGTTGTGGATCTAGTTCTTCCCAGGCGCGCTCCAAGGCTTCAAAATAATTATTTTTGTTGGTAACACCAGTTTTTTCAACCCTGGCATCGAGAATCGCCCACAAATTCTCGATGGGGTTGAGGTCTGGGCTTTGTGGAGGCCATTCCAGCGGTTTAATCCGACAAGACCGGAAAAAAGACTTGGTCTTCTTTCCAGTATGCTTCGGGTCGTTGTTCTAGAGAAATATGAATTTCTCTTCAAGGCCCGTCTGGATCAGCGAAACCTCCAGATTTTCCAGCAAGATGTTAATGTAGGAATCTGCCATCATTATTCCGTCGATTTTCACGAGGTTTTCTACTCCACTCCATGAAAAACACCCCCAGACCATCACATTTCCTCCTCCATGCTTCACCGTTCCTTGCATGTGGTGCTCTGCATCACACACGAGCCCGCCGCTCTCGGTTAGACAGCTCGAGCTTCAGGAGCGCCACATCCAAGGAACGGTGACGCATGGAAGTGTGATGTGATGAAATGTGATGGTCTGGGGGTGTTTTTCATGGAGTGGAGTAGGAAGCGTCGTGAAAATCGACGGAATAATGACGGCAGATTCCTACATTAACATCTTGCTGGAAAATCTGGAGGTTTCGCTGATCCAGACGGGCCTTGAAGAGAAATTCATATTTCTCTAGAACAACGACCCGAAGCATACTGGAAAGAAGACCAAGTCTTTCTTCCGGTCTTGTCGGATTAAACCGCTGGAATGGCCTCCACAAAGCCCAGACCTCAACCCCATCGAGAATTTGTGGGCGATTCTCGATGCTAGGGTTGAAAAAACTGGTGTTACCAACAAAAATAATTATTTTGAAGCCTTGGAGCGCGCCTGGGAAGAACTAGATCCACAACACCTACAAAACCTGGTGAAAAGCATGCCGAAGAGCCTCCAGCAAGTCCTTAAGGCCAAAGGAGGACACATTAACTATTAAATTGCTTTTTATTTTTCTTAAATCATCTTTTCTGGGGCCAAGAAGGAAGTGGGCACTTATTTTTGTCACTACTTTTTTTTCAATACAAATTGATTTTCTTTTTCTTTAAGTAAAATTCTTTTTTTAATCAAAATTTCGTAAGTGCAACTTTAAAAGAACATCAAAAATAAAATATCACAAAAGATTTAGGTGTGTTAACTTTAATTTGAACCAAATCAATGAGAGAAATTCGAAAACTGGTAAGGTGGGCACTTTATTTTGCCTCTCACTGTAAGTAGGGTAGAAGCACCGGCTTTGGCCATACTCCAGTTGTGGCCATAGTGAATTATACACCGTTTTACAAAGCCAATCAGCATTAAACCTTTTGTGTTCAGTAGGTCACATTTATATGATATAACTACATAAATTTACTCATCCGAATTGATTCAAAAAAACTGAACTGAAAAACGAAACTGGTTCTGGTACTGATCAACGATATTTTCAAAGCGGAATACAGTTGAATTTCGTTCGTTGCACTATGTTTAAATTCGATCTCAGAAACTGGCTAAGTAAACAATACATATGAAACGGATCAGAAATACGTAACAGTGATCTTTGGGGACTGGCCTGGTGTAGTGGTTAGAGCACATATCTCTCATACCAAAAATCTAGGATTGTATTCCAACCCGGTATAGTCACTTATGACGTTAAGGTTACAGTTATTATTATTTTTATTGAAGAGACTTTCAGCTGAGATAACTAAGGTTACATGATCGACTTACTTTGGAAATGAAATTAAGGCATTAAGCTCGAGATAAATAAGGCCGTTAGTTGGGCTATAGCCCACCTAAAACGAAGGCAAACGTTATTTTCTGACATAAGACGCGAATTATCAATGTTGGTAGCTGTGTATTTCTTTTGTTCCATGTTATTTAACAGCTCAAAACTCAGCCCGATTAGTGAAAGTCTTTCACTAAGTGGGCTACAGGTTTAGTGCAACGAACTGACTGTAATGGTTTTAGCTCAGATTCGATACTTTACACACATAATATGGATTGAAAGTATGCATTTGACATGTTTGTAGAATAAATACGGCTTCCCATGCAATTTTTAATGACATTTTCTCTTAGGCTGGCAAAAACCGGTGCTTTTACCCTATGTTGAATTAGGCAACATTAACGAATTACTGTTAAGAATGTAGAATAATTCCTTTTGGAAATTGCCTACCTTGAGGCATATTCCGCTGTTCTAGGTGTTTTTAATTTTAAAATAACTCAAAAAGTAAATGAGATGTAAGCGTTTGTTTATGTTCGGCTTCATGGGACATGATTTAAGTAACGACATTTTCAATATTACCGAACGTTGTTTACATGGATGATCAATGTTACCGTTACCACATATCAGCCAAATGAAAAAATCACATAAAACATTGTTGTAAATATGCTTAAATCTTTCAAAAAAACAAAATACAGTATATAGTCACGAGCTATGGGTGGTGTTTTAAAAATTTAAAACTCACAACATTTACATTTTTGGATGAAATATTTCAAGCGTGTGCTAGAATAAGGGCGTAAGTCGCATGATCGATTTCTCTTCATCGATACTCTCTTCTGCGAATAGAGGTGATAAGCCGTAAGTTTGTCAGCATTTTTTCAACTCAGGATATCCTATATCCTATAAACTAATCAATGTTTCCCCGGATTACGGTACACAAAATTTTCACTTGGTTTACTCTGACTGAACGCATATTTGATATGGGGCTCTGCACTGTTTTGATTTTGCATAGGATTTTGACGTTTACTGGCCATGTTGTTTACAAATTTTGTGAAAGGGTGAAAGAGAGAGAAAGATTTTTGTGCAGAGCCCCATATCCTGGTTTTCAATGCCCTGACTCAGCAAAACTTGAATTTTCAAGCTATCGTAGGGGAAAAGCACCAATTTTCGACCTACGAGAATTCCGTGTCAATTTTAGGATTTCCATACAAAGTAGGTCTATATCATATGAATGGGTCGAAAATTGGTGCTCTTCCCCTAATGCCACTGATTTCGAGATTGAAGATATGGATCATTGAAGAATATTGGATACTAAAGTCGAAGGTTGCTGATAATCTGTTTATCTTAGAAATATGCACCTGGTTTAACCATGCAAGTATTAAGTGATTCTTATTTTCCTAGAAACTGTTCAGTCAGAGTGAACCAAATCACAGAACGATAGCCTTTAGTTCAGTCAGAGTGGACCATGTACACATAGTCCATAAAAAAAATGCTCTAGAGGTTTGGATTATGTTTTTTCATGATTATCACTTCACATTATACTGTTTGAAAGTAACATAGAGATGTGTAGAAATATTGAATCAAAATTATAACGAGTTACAAAATTACGAACTGTTAGACTTTAAGCCCATTTTTCTCAATATATGAAAAATGTCACTTGGTCCACTCTGACTTAACGCCGACCATATACGAATTGTATAGGGTCGATAGGGGCAAAAGCTCCTGAAAAGCATAGAAACACAATACAATTTAATCGATCCATAAGCTTAATTTGTAGTTTGAAGTGTCTCCTTTCATACTACAGTTGTATTTTGGTATGAAGATTACTTAGATTTGTTTTGTGTACATTTTTGAAAAACACTATTTTGTGTGTGGCTCTATACTATACGGGGCAAAATGGTCCCCCCTACGGGGCAATATGAGCCACCATACCAAATCTCATTATTTTAATTGGAAAACCGTTTGCAAGGCTTAATTTAGAAGAAGCCAAGAATGTATGATTGAGTTTAGTGCAAAAACTGCGTTGAAGTCTGAGTTGTATCATGAAAAGGTATGTTTTTCTGACAGTTCAATAAATCATGGTTCTAAGAGCTTCAGTTTTTAAACATTGTCGTTCAATAAGTTTAACCAGTTAAAAATTCTAGTTTTAATTGAAATCACGTGCGACGACAATATTGCAATGAAACGGCAAAAATGACATGCCATGTTTGATTATCTATTTTTGTGATAAGATAGCTTTGACCGGCTATGACCATATAGAGCTTAGTGACATTTGAACACACGTAGACTAGCATACGCTCGTCATACACAGTTTGTTTTTGTTTTCCTCAAAGAAACTTGCACACACTTTCCAGACTCATCAAAATGCATATGGAAATATTACCCAATTTGAAATATTTACACCCGGTTTCTGGGTGTTTTTCTAGACTGAGTGCATATTGTTTTCCTCTAAGGTTCACAACTACATCTACATTAGGGCACTCATACCATTGGGCGTGATAACCACTATTGCCCCGTTTCTGGATGATTCCATACTGAGAGAGACTTGCGAAGAGGAAAAATATCAACGTAATTTGCAGCCCAGATTCGGCTGTCACGAAACTTCAAATGCAGTCCGTCGTTTTTATGGCTGCAAAAGTGAAAAGCATTGTATTCGAAATAAACTATTTTGTAAAACCTCATTCAGCGGAACAGTTTTTCCAAAGATGCTGATAAATCTAAACACAAGACTAGTTATTTATAATATCTGCTACGTTTGATGGCATGAAATTTTACTCAACATGCCGCTTAAGCTTCGGTGTGATGCAAACGCAATAGTTTTTTGCTGAGATGATCATGTGAGAGCTTGAACGGCTTGCGCGAGATAAATAAACACTGAGTGGAATAAGAAAAAAACTCAGCAATCGCAGAAAAAGAAGACCGTCTCCGCGAGTCTCGTCTCAAATTCCATATAAATTATGTTTTATTGAAAATTTATTTTAGAATCTATACAATTTCGCGCACATAATACATATGAATAATGGAAGAACGAACTTCTGTGGAAAAAATTGAAAACAATAAACAAAACTTTATGCAAAGCTTATTTTTACATCCAAAATCTTATAAGATTTTCGTAGTACACACTAAGCTCTTACGGTGAATTTCACCGTAATGTCAACAGCTGAACAGTACGGTGAAATAAAACACCGTAACTTAGTCGGAATTCAACGGATTCCGGTGATTTTTCACCGAATACTGTAAAAATTTACCGTACTCCGTTAATTTATTTTACCGAACTGTTCAGCTGTCTAGATTTCACAGGAATCCGTAAAATAATTTAAGTGTGTAGCTTTCAGATTTTTATCGATACATGAAGTACAAAAACAGATTTTCGCGTGGTTTTCACGGTGGTGGCTAATTGAAGCATACTTAATGAGGTCTTAAGATTATCGAGATCAAAATCGGTTTTTTAGCTCAAATTAAAGGTGGCCCATTTTACTCCGTATGACCATACTGCCCCGCCTTCCCCTATAAAAGGCTTCCATTGCAAATATTAATATGGATATAAAAAAGTATGCATAATATAAAATTTGATAAACATTACGGGTAGGTACCGACATTTATTATTTATTTTAAATGAAATAACATTTACCATTTAAAAAAAAAAACTTGAATATTAGCATTTAATTTGATACACTGGGGCAAAATTGATCATTATGTAATAAAACAGGTGTAAGAATAAAACATATCCTTATCTTCATAATTTTGGTCACCTGAATTAGAAAATGACGTCAAAGTTCTTACAACTAGTGTGTTTGATCATTATATTGGAAAGTAAAGTTAAACTACGGTTTTCGAAAATAATCGGCTTTATGATCGAAAACTATATGTTTACCAACGCCATGACACAATAATAGTCGTTTTTTTATACGAGATAACTCCCGGATGAGCAGTTGCCTGCAGCTAAACCCAATCCTTACCATGCCCTTCCTTCTAGAAATTGTGACCAATAACTCGAAGTTCCACGAGTTCCCTGGCTCCATCCCGTATTACTTTTTGGTTCAGCTCCGACATGATCAAATTCGTCACGCAGTGTTCAATTTAACTCCGGGTTTATCAAACGGATATCAGAACATTACAACAGCAATTTTCATTTCTATGCGTGAAAAATAAAATGATGTATCAATCAAAGCCTACATCTTGGCGGTTTTCGCTCAATCGCTTTCTTTTTTAGTACATATCCGTAGCATCGTGAATAGGGGATAGCTTGTTCACATTTTAACAACAGCTACTATCTTGGTCAATTGGCTTTATCTAACCACACCGAAATCGTAATTGGAGTGAGTAGCATGAATGTATAATAACGAGTTTAGCTGAATGTCAGAGTCAAAACTCTGTGCCTATAGAGTCTGAATAAATCAAAATTGAAGCGGAAGGAAAATCGAAAGAGACGAAAAAGGATAGAATGGTGTTTCTAGAAAAGGTACCAAACAACCTCAAGAGTTCCGTTCGTCAGTTAATGATTTCTTTATTCACGATATAAATCAAATAAAAGTCCTTATTATATTTCCACATTGTCAGTCAACATAAATCGAATAAAACTGAACAATAATCACAGAAACAAACCGTGCTCTGTCTACAACAGGGGCAACATTAGCTTTTTTAATGCAGTGTCGTGTAGGATCGCTGAAGCTCCGCCGGTCCCACTCCGTTACCCGAGGAGGAACTTCTCGCCTGGGACATCATATGCTCCACACGGTTCGTCGTTTCCCGCACCACACCGGAAATGTCCGGAAGGTCCGGTAAATCTAGGGTGATGTGGGCGGACAGTCGCTTATACACGGAACTGTTGGCATCCTTCTTCGGTCGTCGTGATTCCATGTATTTCAGTTGCTGCTTGAGGAAAATGGCATTCTTCAGCGCTTCCTGGACGTTTCGCAGTGAGTCATCGGCCGCTTCGATGTCCTTCACTGCCCTGTAAGATGAAATGAGGACAAATATGGTGAGTCAAATTTATATTTGTACAGTGTACTGTTTTCACATTCACTGTGCAAACTTCAACCGAAACTCTTTCAGTGCGCACGAATATCATTTTTTATAATTGATTCATCGACAAAACGAACAAAGTTCTAGACTTATTGGATTTTATGACAAAAATAATTGAAAAAAAAAAGAAATTTTCATAATTTTTGATACTTGGTCGGTCCAGGAGTTTTTCGTAAGGTAAATTTCCACGATATACGAATGCGAAAACAGCAGCTCCCAGTTAATAACTGTGGAAGTGCTCATTGAACACTGAGCTGAGAAGTAGGTTCTGTCCCAGTGAAGACGTTTTAATTCAAATCTTGAGGATTTTGATTTTTTTTTGTGAACATTACCCTGTACAAATATGAAATTTCGTCACTGTAATAGTAATAAACCGCTAATGCTCCTCTCTTTCCATATCTTACTGAATTGCATATTCCATATCGTAGCATTTCCCTTGCAGGTCTTGCTGCAGCTGGTAGACTTCAGCCCTACGGTCCACAATCAAAGGAATCACCTTCCGGACGTGTTCCTGTATCCTGTAGAACGCCAAGCTGGGCTCATTCGCAATAATGTGCATATTTTCGGAAATTTTCTCCGTCGCTGGCAGAACAGAAGACGAACGATTAAAATTTTCCATCAAATTTGTAAAGTGCATCGACTACTTACTTTTCTTCACTTTTGCATGGAGTTCTGGGTCATTTACGGTGGTCATTTTGTTAGAATAATTAATTATTAAACGGAGATCAAACTCAACTCACTCAGTTTTTTCAGGATTCGAATTCGTGTTTGTTTGTATACATCACGGTGGGCTCAACACTTGCCGCTTCTCAACAAAAATGCGAAGGAAACACAAAAAGGGGGTAGGAACTTAAGCATTATAAATACAATTCTGGACAAACATTTCAAAAGGGCACATCGACATTGGTAAACATTGGCTTTGCAAGTCGCTGTTGAGCCCAATTCAACTCGATTACGCTCACCAATACCATTATCATGAAGAGCTAACACCTATCTTTCTGATAATGGTGTTAGTTTGCGTGGGCGGGCTAAGAGGGGCTCAACAGCAACGTTTGTAAAAAAAGGCTCAAGACCTCTTGGGCCCTTTTCAAATGTTTGTCCAGAATTCGTCATTTGTTCCGTATAGATCTAGAAAGATTCGCGAATTAGGCGAAACTGACAAAATGTACACAATTGAAGAAACTATAGCGGTGAAATTGTAGCTTGATTGTCTATTCACTGCACTTGAACTTTTCCCCTTTCGATAATTTAACTATTCAAAAAACGCAAATTTGTAGAAGACGAAACTTCACCTCATGCAAAACCACACACTGTATTGATTACGCCTGTGTTTTTGTTTATCAAAGTGATGGGCGCATCTGAAATCTAAATCAAAACACGGCGAGAGTAAACGGCGACACTGCAAACAGAAAATAAACAAGGCGTACATGGCGGGCTTAATTGAAACCAGAATGAAAACACGGCGCACAAGTAATAGGCGACACTGAAAATAATATCGATTACAGGCTCATAACATTGGGCGATACTGGCATTCTTGAGTGCGTTTAAGGCGAAACCTTATAATATTTTTTTTTATTACGAAATAGCTATGAAAATTGAAGGAGATGTGTGTGGTGTTGATGAGAATTTTGAAACTAGGTTTATGAAATGTGTATTAAAGTAAAATAGTTAAAGTTGGAGTATATTTTCTTCAATTGGGATTTAAAATTGCACATGAAAATTTCATTGGTTATTTTCTCATTGTTATTGATTTATCAGATAGGCCCTTATCGCGAATCCCTCTCGAGATAAATTCCGCATAGATAAATACAATTCGTCATTTGTTCCGTACAGTAAATATACTTTTACCATAAAGGTAAATGTATCACGAATAGTTGCTTTTATGTTGAACAATTTAAAAACTAAAACTTTGGAGAGTAAAAAATGGTTTGAGTAATCCACCCTGAAATGTAACATTGTCTCGTGGTGTTCACATATTGTTGAACAATACGAACACTGAACAAAAGCTCCTACCACTAATTGAATGATTTGTAATTCACATGGCTACAAATCTGCATATTACTCGTTTTGAATGATTTTTAAACAATATGATGCACCCACCGACTGCCGAACAAAAATCATCCAATTTTATGATGACTTTCAGTATACATCTGTATGACAATGTGTTGATAGTTGAACTTTAACAACACAAATGAGTAACATGCGGCTTATGAGGGATATTCATTTCTTCCATGCCCCAAATCAAAAATCATTCAATAGGGTCCTAAAGCCCTGTCCCAATTTTAGTGCCAAACGCTTAAGTTTAGGCCAAAAACACATGTTTACTCAATTTTCTAATGTTTTCCGTTGGTTTAAGCCCAAAAAACATTTTTTTAGATTTTGTCACATCCTTTGGCTTAAACTCAAATTTTGGGTGTATTTTGTTTTCCGTGTCCCTCACGAAATGTCAGATAGGAACAACCCCAGTGGTCGAACTAAAACCCCTGTGGTATTTTTGTCGACTAAGCGAACGTCAAACATGATCAGAAGCGTCAAGGTTCATTTATGGACCAAATTTTTAAATTAAAGTTTAAACATGATATACCCATTATTTTAGCGGGAAAAATTGCTAAAGTAGTTACAGTAACATGCTTTTTCGTGTTATTAAATAAAAACAAGATTTCATTAAAAATTTTAGGACCCAATTATACACTCAGGCAAATTAATTATAGAAATTCATCAAATCCCCCTTATGAAGCATCAAAAAATACTCAAAACTTGATTTCATAAGGCTTTTATTAATTTCATATTATTGAAATGACAATCATAATCAAGAAAAAAAATAAGCTTAACTAATTTTTACAAGTTTCATTGGGCGCCTTAAGATTTTCAACATAAAAAAACATAAAACCTGATTTCATAAGGCTATAATTGATTTCATAACATTGAAATGACAATCATAATTAAGAAGTAAGCTAAACTTAGTGAAACTTTACAGATTTCATTGCATGCCTTATGATTCTCATCGATGCCATTACTGTAAAAAAGTTATAAGGTTGTTATTATGAAAACATAACGAGCATTGTGTTGAAAGAGCTTTATTATTTATTGTTAAAAGATGAGTTCCAACTGATAGTACTGGGGTAAGCTAAATTCTTCGCCTAATGCGGACGTAGGTGTGAAATCGTTTAGAAATATTATTCAGAAAAGGATAGTTGTCGTAGCACACACTAAAGTAATTTCGTATTCCTTATTACTTTCAGTACGGCTAGCTAACATGATAAGGGGCTTTCCATAAAAACAACACAAAACGAGCCTCGCCAAAATGTCTCTGAGGTTGCGGAACAAACCCCGAGAAAAGCTGCCTAAACGGAAACAATATTCAACCAGAGATGGTGCTTCAAACAATCGCCCTCGTTCAAACCATAAACATTTGAGATGTCCATTTATGGGAAGCCGATATTGCCAAACGGAAATTCTATCTCTTTGTTAAAAAAAAAATAGCTCTATATGTTTAAGCATGGTTGAGCTTACACATTACTGAATAAACTATAGCTCATAATTCTTATTAGTTTTTTTGCCTGTTTTGTTTTAGAATATGAAACGTCCAAAAAGTGAAAATCTAGATGAAAATAGAATTTTCATCCACTTCGCTGAGCTGAGACTGGGCGAAATTCGTGAAAATTCTATTTTCGTTAATTGGCTAATTAATTTCTCACCTGTAAGTTTAATAATATCCTGAATGCAATACATAGTTTAATATACATGAAAAACGAACTGTGAATAATGATTCCCGCCATTAATAATAATGTACTTCATACTGCTGATGAATTGGATTCTTAAAATTTTATATCAATTTTCATAATGCTATTCTATGAAATAAGCAAGATAACGCTTGGGCATAACTCAGATAAATTCATAAGGCGAAATAATGAAATGCTTACCGATTTCTTGTGGCAAATAAACATAAGTCAAAACAATGAATATCGATAGAATTTTTGCCTGAGTGTAGTCTAAAACTTCATTCGGATAGCAAATGATCCTTGACTTGAAATCATCCTTGTCAATCTAAACAAAAACATGGCGGCAGCAGCGGAACATAGCATTTCTTCTCGGATTTCGCAGGTTATTGCTCATTTTGATAGAAGCATTCGGAAGTATATTTACTTGTAATTTGTTAATTATTTTCAAGGTGACCAAGAACCGATAATCCTGGTTCGATCCAGGGACATTGGAGTGGATAATGTGGACACTTCCAGGATGCTTCAAACAGCTATATTAAAGGCGGCTCATTAGTGCGTGAATTGTTAATTGATTTTTATGTTGCCTATTATCATCAAAATAAATGATGACTTGTGGAAACCACCAATGGCTGATTACTTATTTTCAATTAGATTTCTTTTAAATCACGAAATAGAATGCAATGGGGTTTGTTTACATGTGTGTGTGATAATCATTCAATTTTAAACATATTTTACTTCAATATGAATCATTTTTCGACTGGATGATTTTCATACGATGCGATTTGTAAACAAATGATTTTGACAGCGATGAAAATCATCTTGTTTGTGTCTGAAAATAGGTATGGGGCTTAGATGAGGCAAAAATCATTCAATTGATGGCGGGAGATTTCGTTCAGTGAAGGTGCCAATTCGTGGGAAATGGTGAGAACGTAACATTACCTTCTTGCAAATAGTTTTGTTTCATATTTGCACAATAATACTTACACATACTCATTTTACCATATATTACTAATTTGTAACAGTTTACCGAACAGTCAAGCGCATTGGTATTTGTGAGCAAACTTTTCTGGGCACATTTTCCGAGTTATCAACTTCCCAACGTTTCTCCGCACACGCTAAAAAAAACTTTGGTATGATCGAGAGCATGACTTTGTTTCAGAGGGCATTCACATTTTTTTTCATCTCGCAGTACATTTTTCTAAACACCCCAAGCAAACGAATTTAAATAAAAGTATTTTTTGCGTTAGTTTTATGATGTTAGAACACTCTTTTAGTTAAAACAGGTCCGTCACACTCGGGCTCAGATTGGGTACCACTTCTAGTACTGCATTTCGTCCCTCGGTAGTACAAAAGGTACCCAAGTTTGACAGATCGCAGTACACTTTTCACGGCATTCTAGATTACCTTATGAGCCATAAAATTTTGGGCAACTGCAAGGGACATGGAGGTCTTTAATTTGTCTTTGGTTAAAATGTTTGTGAATAGAAAACATAATGAGATATTTGAAAGTTACATTGCTGCTTCATTGTGTGGGTTTCTTTAAACGTGTCATGTTTATTTTGGTCATCCAGCGAGACAAAAAAATGAAAATTTTGTTGCGAAAAAAGTCATCCCGCACCGAAGAAAACATTCCGTTGCAGCTAAATGGTGACCTGCACTGGCGATTTGGAGTTGTATGTTCCGAGGTAAATATGTTTTCAATTAAAAAAATGTGTAAATATTAACATATCCTGTTGCCCGCCAATAAATTCCGCAAGCTTCCCGTTGGATCTGTCTCCGCATGCGGTGTCAAACAAAGGTTCAACTTCAACATCCAGGCAGGAGATTCCCGGAAAGCCGCTGATAATGTAGCACTCATCCTGTTCGTAGCTGAATGCAATCCGATCATGTCCGATTGCCAGGACTAAGATTGGAGCGAATCAAAATTTCAATCCAGATGATGTTGAGATATGTAAGTGCAGAAAATTCTTATTAAACTGTAAATTGTCTAAACTATTTTGTTTTCTCCTATACGACAGGTCCTGCATTCCGCTTGGCAACGTAAAGCAGACACAAATCTAGGCCGAAGCTCACCCCATATCAAAAATTCTGTGTATATTGAGTAAAAAGACCCACAATGCAAATTAAGTGTATGCTTATTTATCGTTAGTTTAATTCAAATAAAAATGAAGTTCTCAATTTATTCATATATTTTTCATTTATTGTATAAACATATCACATTAATACAGTTTATAGTTAAAATACCATAACGCATCGTAAACCAACAATTACAGATAATGTTTTCGTTTTATTTAAATTTTATAGTTCAACTATTCTTGAACAGTTTGCTTAATAGTGGATTGGACAAAAACTGGGCAAAAATGGATAGTTTATCTACTGTTTGGCAAGTTGTCAATGAAAAAAAATGTTCGTGAAAATTGCCATTTTTTATGGTTACATAACTTAACCGCCTATTTCCCACATTGTACTTTTGCCAATTACAATTTGCCAGATTGTTAAAACCGTTCATGGTACGGTAGACTTATTGTTATTTTGGGTGTTATACGAAGTTGTTCAGATATTGTTGCAAATAGTTGAGGATAGTTTCGGAAACAGTGAAGAAATGGTTTATGTTTATGCGGGTATGTTTCGTCCGTTTCGTCACGCAACACATTGAAAACAATTCTCGCATAACTTCTGATCTCGCCCTAAAAGCCATTGGTAACCATGTGTGTAGCTCGTTGTTTCTGAGCATTTGAATGGATTTTCATGTTATTTAACAACACTATGTGGAAGAAAGGATCATTATCTACCTGCCCGTGATGTTGGTGTGGATGCTTATTCTTTCATTTGCTCAGAAACAACGAGCTACACACGTGGCTACCAATGGCTTTTAGGGCGTTATCTCAGAATATGCGAGAATTCTCGCATAACCTGTGATCTCGCCCTAAAAGCCATTGGTAACCGAGTGTGTAGCTTGTTGTTACCGAGCAAACGAATGAATTTACATGTTATTCAACAATGCTAAGATCCAGAGAAGATCCTCCTCTATCTCCCAGTGGTGATAGTTTTCATCCTGGTCTATTCATTTGCTTAGAAACAAGGTGCTACACACCCAGTTACCAATGGCTTTTATGGCGAGATATCAAGTTATGCGAGAATTTACTTAAATATTTTTGGAATGTGTTCGTGATCTAACGCAAAGCTAATGCGTGGTTTGCACCTGAAACGTAAAGGGATTATTCACATATTTCATAACGCCGAAAATGGCAATTTTTGATACCCACCCACCCCCTTGTAACGCTTTTTGTATTAACATTCTACAAATTTTGAATGAGCCGTAACATCAAGAGGACACCCACCCATCCAATGTGATATAATATAGGTGAGGAGGTGCTTCTGTGTAATACACAACCGTTTGTATGTATTAGTGCACCGTTTGCATTTTCACACAGCAACCCATTGATTCGTGACTATGTGTGACGTCATACCGTTTGTTATCGGTGTTGCTAGTCACCTTGTCGTTACCAAGGTTCTTATGTGAGTTGTTACTCAAACAAAAACATGGAAAAATCAGCACGGGATGATGCCGCTACAGGTGATTTATGTAATTTAGTTCTAACGTTCTAACTTTTCTTTTATTTTAGGACGGATTCTACAACGCAGGAAATAAAACCATAGAAGGTACCCGTAAACTATTAATCCGTAAAATATTGAATCGTGAAGTACTGGATAATATTGGGTGCGCATGAAATTTTATCGACATCTCGTCAATGAATGTAGTGCTAATATTCATTATAACAGGGAAGAGCAAATTTATCCGCGAATTAATTGCGGGAATATATGACTCCGCAATCTGATACACTTGTAAATTTAGGAGTTGGCTGCAGAGGTTTTCTCGTCTACCCCTGACAAGTTCTACAATATAGGACGTTTTGTACCCTTTTACCAATATGCACATTGCCCACTCACAGCATTTAAATGAACCCGTATGACGTCACCCATTTCCCCTCAATGTTTATTTTGATTTAACATTGCACTAATACAAGCACACATCGACTTTCTCCTCACCTCCTTTATATCACATTGCCACCCATCGGCTCATTCACAAATTTCATAACGCAAAAGGGGGTGGGTGGGTGTCCTCGTGGAGTTACGGCTCGTACAAAATTTGTAAAATATTCATACAAAAACCGTTACGAGGGGGTGGGAGGGTGTCGAAAATTGCCATTTTTGGTGTTATGAAATTTGTGAATAAACCCCATCCCCTTAAGCCCAAAGCACTCAAGTAAAATTTCTCTTTTTTACCAAAGTAATTTTGACAGCTAATCCAGTATGAGCAAAATGTCACTTTTACTTGCGGAATAATTGAGTGGCACATTTTTCAGTACGGAAAAGTGACAGCTTCATTCAATTTGTTCGGCAGGCGTTACCTACGTTATGAAATCAGCTCAACTTCTCAACAGCGTAGAGGTCAAGTAATTTCGATAGCGGAATCATTTGACCGTCTCTTATCTTATCCTTCTGCACAGTACTTATTGCTGTGTGCGTTTGAAACGCAAATATGAAATGCGGGAACAACAAACGCGGTATAATTTTCCACAAGAAATGCGATGTCAAAGACAGGTTTTTCTATCTAGGTCAGCGGTGATTTAGATAATCGTTACTAGGAGTCCTTTGATTGGTTTGTGTTACCGCATTTGGAGGACATTTAGTCAAGATATGCACCTCAAATGCAAACAGCAATATGATCAGCATACCAGCTACCGGGTACCCCCATTGGTTTGACCACATTTAATCTGAACATTTTTTAATCTGTACCCCGCTAATTTGCACATCGTTCAGATTAAAAATGGTTCAAACGTCATTGAGCTCATGGAACGGAGTAAAGTGGAATGGAACGCTGCGGAACGGAACGCAGAATCAAAACAAAACAGTGAAAGAGGTGACCAGAAACACGTTTCTAGGGTGACTAGATGTTCAAATTAAAAATGAACCCCGATGGTTTGCATGAGGTACCGTTCAAATTAACGGGGGTGCACGGTATTAGCAAGGAACCCATTAAAAAGCAGGGGTCAGTTTTGAAGCGCCACTGGCACGTCGGTGCGGCGGTGGAAATTGTTCTATTCCTGAGTGCGTTTGAAATGCAAATTTCAAATGCGGGAACACCAAACGCGATAAGATTTTTAACAAGGGAAGCGAAGTCAAAGATATTTTTTGCTAGGTGGGTGGTGATATGAATCATGGTTGCTAAGTATCCTTTGGTTACTTTGTGTTACCGCATTTGAAACCCAGTTTGACTGGATTTGCATAATAATAAATCTTCGAGCTGTTTAGTAGCCCTTTCTGAAGAATGATACATTTCGGGAAACGTTATAGAGTCTAAAACGATACATATTGTGTCCAAATATGAGTTTCAAAAATCCACCCCTGCCAAAGAGAATCAAAATTGCCACGAATATGATCCGGGTCCTTAAAGGTCACCTACCAGCTTGAAGTTGATCTTAATCATCTGCTTGAGCGCCTTGAAGCTCCATTCGCCCTTTTCACCGTTCTCCAGATCCAGCACGTTTTGGAAGGATTTAAGCGCTTCGTGGAGAGCTTCCTCCTTGAGGGCCTTACTGTTGTAGTATTGGTTCTCCAGGTCCACATCCGGTTCGGAGTTGCTGTCCTCGGAATACTCCTAAATACAATCACAACAAATAGACAAAAACAAAACCACAGCAGTATAGTCGCACATAAAGAAGAACCGAGCAAGCAGCCGAAAGCAATCTTTTTCTTCTTCGTCCTTCAACCCACAATCCAAAAATTTTGCAACAGCATTTCGGGATTGGATTTGCAATGGCTTTTAGGGCAAGATCACAGTTCATGCGAGATTTTATGGAATTTTTTCGAAAAATTGAATTTAGCGTCGATTAATCGGCATGAAAACATCGCCCGACGCTATCAGCAACTTTCATGCAAGTTTTGTGTCCTATCCCCCCAGCATAAAATGTTGTTTTTCCGTTTTCCCTTCTGTGTTTGTCATTCGCTTGGATGCGATGATGCAGAAAAAAGAACAAGAAGTGCCGACCGACAACCAAACGTCACCTCGTTCCGCAAAAAGAAAAAGCAAACCGTAAGATTTTCGTCGACCGCAAAAGAAAATTTTTCCTTCCGCGTAAATTTTGGTTACAAAAGCGAAAGCAACCGGCAAATTCTTCGATAGGTTTCGGCTTCGAGGCTGCGTGAACCGGTAGCACTAGGAAAATTCAGCGAAAATGTCCGACATCGATGATGATTTCATGTGCGAAGATGAGGAAGACTACGGATTGGTGAGTTTGGATCTGAGTTCCCGAAATGCTGTTGCAAAATTTTTGGTTTGTGGGTTGAAGGACGAAGAAGAAAAATATTGCTTTCGGCTGCTTGCTCGGCTCTCCTTTATGTGAGACTATTTTTAACTGCTGTGGTTTTGTTTTTGTCTATTTGTTGTGATTGTATTTAGGAGTATTCCGAGGACAGCAACTCCGAACCGGATGTGGACCTGGAGAACCAATACTACAACAGTAAGGCCCTCAAGGAGGAAGCTCCCCACGAAGCGCTCAAATCCTTCCAAAAGGTGCTGGATCTGGAGAACGGAGAAAAGGGCGAATGGGGCTTCAAGGCGCTCAAGCAGATGATCAAGATCAACTTCAAGCTGGTAGGTGGCATTTAAGGTGCTGGGTCCTATTTTTTGGCACTTTTGCTTTATTTCGGGAAGGAGGAGGATTTCAACAAGCAATTTTCGATTCTATAACATTCCCCAGAAATCCAATGTACCGTTTCCCAGAATTTCATTCTGCAGAATGCACCATTTCCTAGAAAACCAAATTTTCAGCACCTAATTAAATTCAATCTTGTAGCTCCCTTGCGACGCCTATCCACATATTAAATTCATCATTTGTACAAAATCTTCTACAGACTCCCTTTACATTTGAGTCGCATAACAAATAATATATCTTAGCAATTTATCTACGACATCCTTCCAAGATTTCAGATGTTACTGTAGGATTTCCTTTCAAAATACCTCACTTGTTTTTAAATACCAAAATTATTTGAAAATATGTGTTTTGCATATTTTTGAAAACATCTGTGAAAAAATTACTGGAAAATTCTTTGAAGATTTCCTTGGGAAATTTCTAAAAGAATTTTTGGAAATAATCCTGGAAGAATCTCAGAAATAATGTTTGGAGTGATTCCTAGAAGATTTTTTAGAGAAATTTCTGGTTGAAACCTAAAAAAACTTGAACGATAATTTTGTCCTACCTAAAGTGTCCTAATTCAGCGCATTTCATACAAACTTATCAATATATGCAAACACAGATTAATATTGCAGTAACTTTTAATGGCATTTGATGCTTCTTTCATTCATAATAAATTTGAATCACAAATAAAAGCAAATAATACACTTTTTTACTTTTTTAAAAATAATCAGTGGAGACCCGTTTAAGTAGACGCCATTATTCTAATTTCCTTAGCGTCCGTGCTAAGACTGTATGACAAAAACAAAAACGATTTCTATATTGAAGATGTTTTATTTTTTATGCAATATTCCATGGAACTACTTACTACAGATATGTTCCATAGTGTTTCTTTGAAATCTTATTAAATATTAGTATAATTATTGAGTTTTATCCAAAAAAGTATTGCGCGGAATTAGGTCACGGCTTTTTTCATAATGCCCTAATTGTGCGCACTGTTTTTCGCTGAACAACAAACAAGTTGAACATGCTATATCGTCTTCACAAATACGTTTCACGTACAAAGCGGAATATCTGGAAATCCCATTTACAGTCACCCCACAGTTATGGATCAACTAAGGGTCATTTTTCAGCACAAAATGTGCCCATAAATCATGGTAAAGTTGTACAAAACCAAATTACCTTCCTGGTACTGCAGAATTGAGTCAAAGACAAATAAAAGACCTCCATGTCCCTTGCAGTTGCTCAAAATTTTATGGCTCGCAAGGTAATCTAGAATGCCGTGAAAAGTGTACTGCGATCTGTCAAACGAGGGACCGAATGCAGTACTAGAAGTGGTACCCAATCTGAGCCCGAGTGGGACGGACCTGATTGAGTTGTTTTTGGAAATACATCTGAAAATGCTCGATTATTTACAAAAAAAAGTCGATTTCGAGGAAAATTCCATAAGTTGTCCATCCTACAGATGTGGATCAGTGCAAGAGCAGCCTCCTTATTATGGATCAAATCGACTCATATTATGGATTAGAACATTATAACAGCAATTTATCTGCAAGGTAAACTACTGGTGTCTTAGTGAAAGCACAGACAAACAGACGTAACACTCTCATCATTGCCCATCGACCACCTTTTTAACGATCGATTCAAAAATATGGTAGGTGGCCAATCCGCCACCCGCAGCGCTCGCATCGTTTTTGTTCGCGTTTGACGTTTACACACTACCGACATCTGTTGGCCTGTCGGCCAAACACGCTAGTTTTAGAATTGGGCGTACATGTGCTCGTGACTATGATTTTGATCGAGATTTGCTCTAAGTGTTACGTCTGTTTGTCTGTGGTGAAAGCATACTTTTTGACGTTTCTTTCGGAATCGTTTGATCGTTGATTCATAACTGTGGTAAGCTTTTCTAACCAGGTTTTTACGAGCGCTAATGGCTGCCGAAAACAGGCTCGCTTTCTGGTAGGGTTCAGTCGATATGACGTTTGGCTTGGAACCGTTCAATATAAAACGACCCAAGCCAAACGTCAAATCTGATCCCTACCAGAAAGCGAGCCTGTTTGCGGCAGCCATTAGCGCTTTTAAAAAGCTGGATACCCCACAGTTATGAATCAACGCTTCTAGGAATATGATTGACATTTTATTTGCTAAGGGCAGAAAAAAATATGTTAGAGCATATTATAATTCATTGCGACGCTGTGCAGATATATGCTTCACGTAGGTAAAATGTGTTTTGCGTGATTGCAACTCTATTTGATGAGATATTCACCATTTAGTCCAACTTTGATCCATATCTGTGTGCTATCCATAACTGTGGGGTGACTGTACAGGGAAATTAGAAGCGGCCATCCAGAAACCACGTCTTTGTCCAAAGACCAAAGTTCATAAACATTTGAAAATTGTTGTAGACAATTTTCATCTGAATACGAGCAACCGCTTATGCAACATAGACGACGACATATGGCGAATCGATCTATGGCGCGGATCAAGAAGAGTTCATGAAACTGACCTAATATGCTCCATACGCTGTACAGCAGTGTTTCCCAAACTTTTTTGACTTTCGTCCCCTCGAGGCCAATATTTTTTGGAATCGCCCCCCTGATGAATGGTTCATATACAAGTTCATATATTTGAATTATTCTATATACTGTACTACACATTTGATCAATATTATACGAAATTATCAAGTTTACCCGTATATTACTACAAAAGTGTTAAAAATATCAAACATATTTGCTTTGGAAAAAATATACACTCCACAAAATGGCTTTAATTCATCGTTGGAACCTGATTTGGTCAGCCAAATTTTCAGAGATTTGTTAATTAAAATATTTGTACCATAAGAAGTAAGAATGGTAAGAAAAAGTGCAACCTAAATAACAAAAAAAGGTACAACATATTTTTCTCTGTGAAAAACTGGATGCTAACAATAGAAATATAAAAAAAATCTTAATGTTGAATGTTAATGTGGGTTCGATTCCCGCTTCAGCCATTGACACTATTCGCCAAAAATGTTTCGCGGCTGTGCCACTGGAGCATGCTTGTCCGTTGTCTAGTGTTAAGTTACAGTATGTGCAGCTAAATGTCTGGAGACGGTGTCAATGTGTGTTATCAATGCTCTCGGTATCTTGAAATCATTCTGATCTTGAGAAAACCAAAAATTCTTAAAACTCATATGATATGAAAAAAAATCTGAATGCATAACACAAATATTTTCTTTTGACAATCATCTAGTGTTATCTAGAATAAATTAAAATGGCCATGCTTAGATCAGAGGTATATTCGATCTAAGGTGAAACTAGAAATAGTTTAGAATGAAATTGATTGTCCTTCAGAAGCATTAGCATAAATTTCTATCAAATCGTGTGTCCTCCGAACGTTATGAGTCATTTTTCAATTTCTCCCATACTAGACTTTTCGCCCCCTTTACTGGATTTTTCGCCCCCCAAATTCTGTTTTGAAAATTTTCGCCCCCTTCGTCCCAAAAATCGCCCCCCAGGGGGCAAATTCGCCCACTTTGGGAATCACTGCTGTACAGCATGCAAAGATTGAACCCACAAGGCATGTGCTGACCTGGGAGGGAGAAACCAATACGAAATTTATGTACGTCAAGGTGAGCCGAGATTCTGCTGTCACGAACTGTCACTGTGAGCCCAGATCTAAAACAATGGACAAACATGATAAAAGCGCGTAATTGATTAAAACTAATTTTTGCATTTTATCAAATGTGACAAAAAATCGATTGAAAAGCTATTCATGCTTATTCAAAAGTAATGTCACAATAGCACCTTTTATCCTGATTGAATATAAAGTGTTCAAATACGCATTATTTTACTTTTTCCAATAAAAACGAAAATTAAATGCTCAGAAAACTTTGGCCCTTTTTCCATGTTTGTCCAGAACGATCAAAGGAACACAACAAAAGAAAACTAGCGATTTTCATCAAGTCTGCCTTGATTGTCGTTGGCAAGCTGGAGTTTTCTTGCAATTCAAAATAACTTTGTGTCATATTTCGTGTGTAATATCGGTGCCTCCCTCCCAGGTGCTGACATACGAAGCACCCTTTGACCTTTCTGTGGATTTGGTGTAAACTTTGATGGTGAAGATCATAGTGTCCGTCCATAGATGACACATTTCAGTGCACACCATTTTTGGTACATAATGTTATCATACATCATAAAAATGAATTGTAAAGGTTTATTTTTGTTCTCATGTGAGCTTTTACTTGAAATAATGTGATTTTTTATACTGTACATAAATTAACGGTAAAACTAATGTAGATTTGGAAATATTACCAAATAACAAAAAGTGCCCGGCATAGAGGACCATGCAAGATTTTTTGACTCTGAAATCAATATCCAGGAAAGTTTGAAATCTAGAATGACTCCGACGTACTCAGTCACATTAATCGCTGAGTCGAAAAGACGTAAAGGTCGAATTCCATCGCAGTTTTGTCTTTCCTTAAAAAAAACATTAAATGTTTTCTTCGGGTTAACCGAAAGGCCATATTGGCGACACCAACTCTCGACTACCTGAAGAGCACTTTGCATCAGGTCGAATAGAGTGTTTATGCACATACCAACTTTCTAAGCTTGATAGTCGTCGGCAAATTCATATGTTGGGAAATCGCTATTATTGGATTGACTCAATAGCGTATTTGTTATAGAAGTGGTGACAAGACTCCTTCTTGGGGACATCCACAAAAACTCAATTTTCGAATAGCTGCTTGACCCAATGTCGAGAAGAGATGTCGGTTTCTGAGCATTTGATGAATCCAATTGGTAATCATTGTAGCCCATGGTTTTGTGCAATATCATTTGATGATCCAATATTGTGCAAAATTAAACAAGTATTTTGTTCAGCTTTTTTACATTTGACGCAAAGAAGGTATCAGTATTCGATGCATCTTTGTAGAAAATTCATTCATTTGTAGAAAAAAATCATTGGTGTTTTGATTTCTCAGGAATAAAGTTCTGGGGGACGATTAACTCTGGGGAATGTTATAGAATCGTTGTAAAGAAATGAGAAGCATTCGCCAAGTTTTAAACAATTCGGCTGAGAAAAACCTCCTAGCCCAAGAGTAATCATGGAAGTGCCCAAGTAATTTTTTTTTTTACTGTAATTGTTTGTACATTAAAAAGCTCTTAATTTCATTTTTAATTTCCAGCAAAACTATCCAGAAATGATGACCCGATATAAGCAGTTACTGACCTACATTAAAAGCGCTGTGACACGGAACCACTCGGAAAAGTCAATCAATTCGATTCTAGATTACATTTCTACGTCTAAAAATGTAAGTAATTACTTTGCTCTCATTGATTCCTTGTTATTGAGAATCGTCTATCTCATAATTATTATTTCAATCCTGTAATTGCTTTATATAATTATTTTAGATGGAATTACTGCAAAACTTCTACGAAACTACCCTCGATGCACTGAAAGATGCGAAGAACGATCGACTCTGGTTCAAGACCAACACAAAGCTGGGAAAACTGTATTTCGATCGCAGCGACTTCGGAAAGCTCCAAAAGATCCTCAAACAGTTGCACCAATCCTGTCAAACGGACGACGGAGAGGATGACCTAAAGAAGGGAACCCAGCTGTTAGAAATCTATGCGCTTGAAATCCAAATGTACACCGTTCAGAAGAACAACAAGAAGCTGAAAGCCCTGTACGAACAATCGCTGCACATAAAATCGGCCATCCCTCATCCTTTGATCATGGGCGTCATTCGAGAGTGCGGTGGCAAAATGCACCTCCGGGAGGGCGAATTCGAGAAAGCACACACGGACTTCTTCGAGGCGTTCAAAAACTACGACGAGTCCGGTTCTTCTCGGCGCACAACTTGCCTCAAGTATCTGGTACTGGCGAACATGCTTATGAAGTCGGGAATCAACCCGTTCGACTCGCAGGAAGCGAAACCGTACAAGAACGACCCGGAAATACTGGCCATGACCAACCTGGTGATGAGCTACCAGAACAACGACATCATGGAGTTTGAATCGATCTTACGAAACAATCGTAACAACATCATGGCCGATCCGTTCATCCGGGAGCACATTGAGGACCTGTTGCGCAACATCCGGACCCAGGTGCTGATCAAGCTCATTCGCCCGTATACCAAGATCACGATTCCGTTCATATCGAACGAGCTGAACATCGAACCGGTGGAGGTGGAGAGTTTGCTGGTTTCTTGTATCCTGGACAGGTGAGTTGCAGCTGTGTTTCTACAGGGTAGCAGGTCTCTTTTTGGAGACTTGAGCAAGTATCTACAAGTCTCTATTTTCAACGAAAGGTATCTAAGGCCACTTCTTTACAAGTCAATCGTGGTGTAAACTTCTATAGAATATTCGAAGAAATGTGTATCGCGTAAAATTGCGCGACTATTCCACAAATTCGTCAGAATTTTCTTTTAGTTTTGAATTTATTGGATTATTTTCAGGAACTTCCACAATGATTCCTCAAGCAATTCATCCAGAAATTCCTCTATAAATTCTAGGAATTCATCTAGACTAAAATCACTCCAGTTGATCCTTGAGCACTCCAATGCAACTACTCTCAGTAATATCAACAGGGATTATTCTGAAAATTTTCCTAAGGACTTCCTCGGTATTTCCTCCAAAGATTTAGGAATCTATAAAAAAAAACTTACAAGAATACCTTCAGGAGTTTATATGCTAACTTTTCTAGTGATTCTTCTTTCATATGAAAATGAATTTGCTCAAGAATTCATCCACGGCTGACTCCACGAATTGTTTTAAAATTTCCTCCTAGTATGTTCACAGGTAATCAAGATTACTTTACAATTTCTTTTAGAAATTCCTCCCAAATTTGTTTACTTACTTATTTTAGAATTTCTGGAAAATTATCTTGACAATTCCTTGGAAAAATCCCTGGAATAATGTTTTGAGGACTTTCTTGGAAATGTCTCTACAAATTTCAGGAGAAAATTTATGAGGAATCTTTGAAGAGAAATTCCTTGTTGAACTCTCAAAGGAATACCAGCCCTAATAGCATCCGGGATCAAACTTCCTAATGTTCGAAATTCTTTCTCCAGTACCATTCAGGGACGTATCGATCAGGTCAACCAGGTGCTGGAGTTGAACAAGGAGGCCCGCTGTGGAGCACGTGATAGCGCCATCGAAAAGTGGTCCAGCCAGATCAACTCGGTACAAACGGCCATCATCAACAAGATGGCCTAGAGTTACGAGGGTAAGTTCTAGTTCTAGCTGTGCTAATCGACCTCGAAATCTGGGGATCAGCCCGTGTTCACTCCCAGTTTAGTTAAGTAACAAACAAAATCGCGGGAAGGCTAGTCCTGTCCGCGCCATCAAATCGCTTACAACCATGTTTCATGCTAATTCGAAACGGAATAAAAGAGACGGAAAATGGATTGCAAAGGAAGCTCACAATAAAGACCGACGGAACGAGTCACCCGTTGTTATTATAAAAGCGTAAGTTGTGATAACTGTTTCTATTGAAAGAACACTCCTAGTTGAATGAGTTTTGCAGGATACGAAATGTTGGCTCATAACTAAGGGCACAGTAATAATAAAGTTAGTTTTCAGGAGTGATTTATCGTATTGGGCTGGCCTCTGCAAGCAATCCCGTTAACACACTGAATAATGTTGGCGTTTACAAAATTAATTAGTTATCTCCTCTGCAGTAAGGTTAACAATTGTGAAACAAGGCTGTCCCTTGACATTAGTTTCAACAAACATCGCTTTTTTAATTCGGTGATGTTCAAAAAAGTTGCCTTCAATGACCCATTCGTTCACCGATTCCTCCAGTTAATACTCCAATCCCCTAACTGTCATCTTACTGTTCAGACTCCTTCTAGAAATTGTCCACAAAAATCAACGAAGTTTTGTTCCACGAATTAAAAAAAATGCTTGGGTACTTTTCTATTAAATTCTACAAGAATTTTTCCAAGACTTCCTACTCAGTTTGTTTTCAGTGTTCAAAAATTTCTATCAGGTATTGCTGCTGAAAGTCCTCATGATTATTCCAGTACTGGTAGCACGTCTTTTTGGAGAGTCTTGATAATAAAATGGTTATCGAGCCTCTTTAAAAATACATGGTAGGGGAATTAGGGGCATAATGGACATCAAGCAAATGCTTGTTTTATGGTCCAATGACATTTTTTTTCAATTTACTCCTGGCTAGTTCTCAAGTTTGATATTAGTATAACGACGTGCTGCATTAATTCATGTAATAAAAATCATATCATATGTCAGACAAGTGAGATAGAAAATTAGGTCGAAAACAAGGCTAGTAAAAAGGTATCGGGGTAAAATGAACCTTTGAATAAAATGTAATGATTGCAAAATATTTAATGACTGTCAGTTGTTCCGATATGTAGAAGGGCTCTCCCTCAATCATAAGAGCTAAAAAGAACCTTTCTAAGTTCTTTACTTTGCTCGAAAATTAGATTTTCCCACCACCTTGCTTATTGTCTGTTTCAAGATAAATCCAATTATCGCGATTATCTGCCCATGTCACCAAATATAAGCGCAGCGGTCACTGATCATACAGAACCTTCAACTAAGAAACACAGTACATGGACTAGACAACAAACACACTCATTGTGTTCAGTGACGCCTGATATGTATCACTAATACACAGATACAGTGCTGTCATTCTACGAAAACCACGTGCTTCCAATTTAGGTGGGAAAGTTTTTTCATTCATTTCACTCTGCGGGTGTCAGTTCGCTGTAACGGCTGCGAACTCTAAAAAAAAAACAATAGATGATCAATAATCTGAAGCAGAGCAAAACTTAAAACCGAATTTCAAAGGACAATTCAAGCAAAACATAAACTTTTTTACCGTCAAACACTTCAAATGCAATACAGATTTCATGCAGTGTATGAACTTTTGATGAAATATGCAAGTTCTCAGAGATTAAGGGGGTGTCCATTTCGCCCCAGGTGTTCATTGTGCCCCTAATCTCCCTACCAGTGCTGAAATCTTTATTTTTAATAGAAGATCTCTAAATACTCTTTTTCATCCTGGTGCAATTCTAGAGGATCCAAAGACACTTTCAGAGATCCTTCTTTTTTGTCCTGCACGTAACTTATTTTTAGATTTCTCAAAGAAAAGCTTAAGGAATTCTTCTAGTACTTTCTCCAGAGATTTCTTCAGGAAGATATCCATCAATTCTGCTACGAATTCGTCTAGTAATTTTACCTGCGATTTTCCAAGAGATTCGTAGAGAAATTTTCCCACAATTTGCTCCAGGAAATCGTTGAAATTACTGTGAAAATTTGCTATCCTGTAGATATTTTTGTACTTTCACCATTTACCCCATTTGCTACTCTAAGAGATCTTCAAAAGAATTCTACATGAATTCTCACAACAAAACCCACAAAGTTTTATTCCATGCATTCTTCCAGTCATGTTCATATAGATTCCTACAACAATCCACAGTTTCTCCCAGAATGCCTCCAGGGATTGTCCCAAGAATTTCTCAGCAAATTCAACTAGGTACGGATTCCCGCATTTCATCCAGGGAGTAACCTGCACTTTTTCCAAACATTTCTCGAGCAATTCTTCATCAATTGTTCAGAGGTTCTTTGAGGTGAAGATGCATCGAAGCCAAACCTTGAATATTCAAGAGCGCAAATCTAGAGAACCTGACAACCGTTCGAGCTGAAAATTTGATCGATTGATCACCACCAGCGATTGACCAGTGAGGTGAATTTTCAGCACAAACGATGTGCTCTTGAAAATTCGAGGTTTGGCTTTGATGTACCTTCACTTTAAAGGATTCCTTGGAATCTCCGGAGTAACTTTTGAAGGCATCCTTATAGACATTCCAGGCTGAAATCTTGAAGAAATTGTGAACGACAAATTTGGAGGAAATTCTTAAAATTTCTCGAAGATTTCTTATGGATTCTGTGGAAGAATCACTGGATAAATTCATGCATGGTTTCGGACTTTCTTGTGAAATTTCTGCAAGAGTCTTTGGTGGAAAATCATCCAATAACTATTAATGTAATTCCTGGGAAAATAAAGTGAAAAATATATACAGTACAATTAATAGTATCACTTCTTGCAATGTCACAAGGCATGACAAAATTGGAAATCTGCAATTGATATTTCACTGGTTTCTTCGCGCTATGGCCACAGGTTCTCCTGGTCTGTTGACTCAGATCTGCATGGACTATCATGTCTTACTGTCTCTAGCTGACAACATAGTGCTGGAAACGCCCAGGCGCCCCAGATGGAAATACGAGGCAGCCGACTGGGATAGCTTCCAAAAACAGTAGAGATTAAACTCAATGCATGCCCTCCGTCTAATATTACGGACCTTACCGCCATCATTAACGATGCAGCAACTGATACGATACCTAGTAATACCAGTTTCAAACCTGGACGACGAGCCTTACATTGGTGGACGGATTACACAAAAAAGCGATCAGGCACAACGAAGTCTCTTAGCCTGTAGGGTAAAAGGCGATCTAAACGTGTTGCCCTGTGTTGAGGACAACCCTATCGCGGTGTACTATGAAGTACTACGCACGCCGCTGGGCTCGCACTCGGCAGCATAACTGCTAATGTGTGATGCTGGAGAAGCGCATCAATGAATGATTTTAATGTGGTTGTCATTGTATTGTATCTGTGTACTTCAGTTAGTTTGTTTACGTCCCGTATATCGTTTTGTACTTTTAGCGTGTCGCAATAAATTATGTTTTATTAGTTACGTGCGCGTTTAATTCCCTGATGTAGGGACGAGTATAGAGAACGACCATCGGGGTATTTCCACGGTACAAAAGTGGCGACGAGAATTCGCGAGTGAGGGTAGTTTTTCCGTCGATAAAAACTCACCCAACATTTCGTCACCCGCGCGGAAGAAAAGAAAGTGGAGTGCGATGGCTGACGGTGATAGTGATCGAAACGGGCAAAATGGTGTTGACCCCCCGGGAGTGATAAATCGGCAGCAATTAAACCAGCCGATTTCCACGCGCCGACGGCTCACCAGCAGCAGCAGCAGCATCAAAATTTTCGTCCCCGTTGTGACTACACACCAGCAGCAGCAGCCATTCGTTCCGGTTTCTTCAGCTCCACAACAGCAGTTCTCAACCTTCCAATTCCACCAAACACCGCAAGCCCAAGTAAGTACCGATATGCTCATGCAAATTATGCATATGATGCATCAATCGATGACCCAGAGTCAGCAGCAACACCAACAGCTTATGGGGCAAATTATTGCGCAGCAGCAGCAGTTCCTAAGTAGCGTCGCGTCGTCAATAAATGTTCAAGTGCCACCCAATCCGGAACAAATCCTTGACTCCTTGGCCAGTAATATCAAGGAATTCCGGTACGAGGCCGAAAGTAATGCCACTATCGCGGCGTGGTACTCTCGCTACGACGACCTCTTCGAAAAGGATGCTGCGAGGCTTGACGATGAGGCGAAAGTTCGCCTACTTATGCGCAAATTGGATTTATCTGAGCATGAGAGGTATGTAAGCTATATCTTGCCTAAATTGGCGTTCGCATGCAGGGTAAATAAGGCTTGCGTAGAGTTTGAACTAGGAAAGTTCACAGAAGAGCAGTTCAAGTGCTTGGTGTACGTTTGTGGCCTGAAATCGGAGAATGACGTCGAGATCCGCACTCGTCTCCTCACGAAAATCGAGGACAACAACGACGTCACGTTGGAGCAGCTCTCCGAGGAGTGTCAACGCCTGTTCAATCTCAAGCACGACAGTGCGATGATCGAAGCTCCATCTCCGTACAACCAAGTGCAAGCGGTGAGGAAGTTTGGTGGGAAGAGGTTCGACAAGCGTGATTGCGAGGCACAAACACATTTTTCCAGTGACGCCGTCAAGAAGCCAACGTACCCGTGCTGGCTCTGCGGTGCATTACTCTACGCCCGTGATTGCAGCTACAAGAACCACAAATGCTCCGATTGCGGCCAATTCGGACACCGTGAAAGTTACTGCGAAAGTGCCAAATCCCGGAAACCTGGAAGCAAACGCAAGAAGCGAGTAGTCTCGACGAAGGTGGTAGTTGTCGACGTGTGCAGCGTGCAGCAGCGACGCAGATTCGTTTCCGTCGGCCTTTCTGGAACGAATATCAGACTGCAACTCGACACCGCCTCAGATATCACCGTCATCAGCAGGGAAAGTTGGCAGAAACTCGGCAGCCCAGCATTATTGCCTGCAACGGTGAAAGCGAAGACAGCATCCGGCAACATCTTGTCGCTCGATGGGGAATTCGAGTGCGACGTCACCATCGGAGAAAGCACACGGCGAGAGCTCATCCGTGTCACCGGGAAACAACTTCAGCTACTCGGTTCCGACTTGGTGGACAGCTTTAATCTCTGGTCCGTGCCCATGGACAGTTTCTGTTGCCACGTGTCAGGCTCTCCTGCGTCACCCGCTGCACTCAAGTCGTCTTTCCCCAACGTTTTCAGCGAGCAGCTCGGCTTGTGCAGCAAAACGAAAGTTAAATTGGAGCTGAAAGAAAGTGTTCGATCCGTTTTCTGTCCGAAGCGTCCGGTTGCGTACGCGTTGTTCGATGCCGTCGACCAGGAACTCGATCGGCTGGAAAAGCTAAATATCATCACCCCGGTCGAATATTCGGAGTGGGCCGCTCCGATCGTCGTCGTCCGCAAAGCCAATGGTTCCATTCGAATTTGCGGAGACTATTCCACGGGTTTGAACGCTGCGCTCCAACCAAACCAGTATCCACTTCCCCTGCCCGACGACATCTTCGCCAAGCTGGCTAACTGCAAGGTCTTCAGCCAGATCGATTTGTCCGACGCCTTCTTGCAGGTGGAAGTCGACGAGCAGTGCCGTAAGTTGCTAACCATCAACACTCATCGTGGTCTTTACTCCTACAACCGCCTCCCGCCGGGTGTGAATGTTGCGCCTGGTGCGTTTCAGCAGATCACCGATACAATGTTAGCCGGTCTGGAATGCACTTCCGGCTATCTCGATGATGTTATCGTTGGCGGCCGAACTGAAGAGGAGCACGACCGCAATTTACGGGCTGTTTTGAAACGAATACAGGATTTCGGCTTCACTATCCGACCCGAAAAGTGCACGTTTCGCAAGCAGCAGGTGCAATACGTGGGTCACATCGTCGATAGTCGCGGGTTACGTCCGGATCCGGCCAAAATCGAGGCGATTACGAAGCTGCCGCCGCCTACAGATGTGTCCGGACTACGATCCGTCCTGGGGGCCATCAACTACTACGGCAAGTTTGTTCCCAACATGCGTAAGCTCCGATACCCGCTCGACAATCTCCTGAAAGACGACGCAAAATTCCAGTGGACTCCAGAGTGCCAGAAAGCGTTCGAGCAGTTCAAGGCAATTCTCTCCTCGGATCTGCTACTCACACATTACGATCCGAAGCGGGAGATCATCGTTTCTGCCGACGCTTCTTCCGTTGGGCTTAGGGCAACAATCAGTCACAAGTTCCCCGACGGTAGCATCAAGGTCGTCCAGCACGCTTCCAGGGCACTCACGAAGGCCGAGCAAGGCTACAGCCAACCGGACCGCGAAGGTTTGGCCATCATATTTGCCGTCACGAAATTCCACAAAATGCTCTTCGGACGGCACTTTCGGTTGCAAACCGACCAACAGCCTCTGCTCCGTATCTTCGGCTCGAAAAAGGAATACCGGTCTACACTGCCAACCGGCTCCAACGTTTCGCTCTCCATCTGCTGCTCTACGATTTCGACATCGAGTACGTGCCCACCCACAAGTTTGGCAACGCAGACCTGCTTTCCCGGTTGATCAACCAGCACGTCAGGCCCAAAGAGGACTATGTCATCGCGAGCCTCAACCTGGAAGAGGATCTCAGGTCAGTTGTTTCTAATACGGTAAAGGTTTTACCTCTCAATTTCAGAGCCGTCGCCCAAAGCACCCAAGGAGACCCACTGCTCCGCCAAGTCTACCACCACGTTCAACATGGCTGGCCCCAGTCAAAGCTTTCGGGGTCCGACATTCAACGGTTCCAAGTCAGGCAGGAATCGCTCTCCGTGGTAGATGGGTGCGTCATGTTTGCCGAACGGCTCGTCATCCCGTCGCTGCTCCGCAAGTGCCTCGAACAGCTTCATCGTGGCCACCCCGGCATGCAGCGTATGAAGGCCCTCGCCAGAAGCTACGTGTATTGGCCCAGTTTGGATGCCGATATCGTCGACTTCGTCAAGGCATGTCGACATTGTGCGTCCGTAGCCAGATCGCCTCCTCACTCTCCACCGGTGCCGTGGCCCAAACCAGCCGCTCCATGGCAGCGCGTCCACGTCGACTACGCCGGTCCAATCGAAGGCGACTATTACCTCATCGTCGTCGATTCCTTCTCCAAATGGCCGGAGATCGTCCAAACAAATCGTATCACCTCGGCGGTGACCATTTCCATTCTCCGTGGTTTGTTTGCTCGGCTGGGTATGCCCGTTACCCTGGTCAGCGACAACGGTACCCAGTTCACAAGCGCCGAATTTGCCGATTTCTGCGCCTCCAACGGCATCGAACACCTCACGACAGCCCCATTCCATCCACAATCGAATGGCCAAGCGGAACGATTCGTGGACACTTTCAAGAGGGCCGTGAAGAAGATTCGAGAGGGGAGAGGATCGATACAGCACGCACTGGACATTTTCCTGCTCACGTACCGCAGCACACCCAACCGGGCTCTGCCAGACCAGAAGTCGCCATCAGAGATCATGTTCGGGCGCAAAATCCGCACGTGTCTCGAGCTTCTGCGTCCTCCGCCGATACGTACACCAGTGCCGACGACCTCAAGAAATCGAGATCCTTCAGCCGAAACGACCCTGTTTACGCCAATCTCCACAGTCGTAATGGTTGGAAATGGGTTCCCGGTACAGTCGTCGAAAAGATCGGAGATGTGGATCGACGATCGCCGAATGTTGCGCTCTCACATCAACCAGCTCCGGAGTCGTCATGCTGCTGACACGACACCAAAGCCTTCCATCGGTCAAGCCACCTCTAACCAGCATTTGTTGCCGCTGGACATCCTGTTGAGTGCCTGGAATCTTCCCAGCCAACCGGCCGGCACGCCAACTCCTTCGCTTGTTCCAAGCGCCTCGTTATCGTCACCTACGTTAGCGCCTGTCTCCAGTCCCGAGCCTACCTTGCTAGGTTCCACGCCGGCCCGTGCATCGTCTACGCCACGACACGAGGTTCCGGCTGTCGCGTCCACCTCTTCATCATCAACGACATCAACATCACCCGAATTCGAATCCGCAATCGAAGTTGAACCGGTGGTAGATCTCCCTAGGCGATCTTCACGGATTCAAAGACCGCCAATCAGGTTCGACCCCTACCACCTATATTAAGAGGGGAGATGTTGAGGACAACCCTATCGCGGTGTACTATGAAGTACTACGCACGCCGCTGGGCTCGCACTCGGCAGCATAACTGCTAATGTGTGATGTTGGAGAAGCGCATCAATGAATGATTTTAATATGGTTGTCATCGTATCGTATCTGTATACTTCAGTTAGTTTGTTTACGTCCCGTATATCGTTTTGTACTTTTAGCGTGTCGCAATAAATTATGTTTTATTAGTTACGTGCGCGTTTAATTCCCTGATGTAGGGACGAGTATAGAGAACGACCATCGGGGTATTTCCACGGTACAAAACCCTGAAAATAAATAATACTGTTACGAGATATCCGACCATCATTGCGGACGCATTAGCAAACTTTTTTAAGGATGCCTCGTCCATACAGCGCTACAATAAAACCTTTTTCAAGCATCATCCGACCGCTGCAACAGCAATTGCAAAACTGAACATACCGCCGGACCGAGGACAGCACTTCAACACTCCGTTTTCCATGAAAGAGTTAGTCTTTGCCCTTCGAATTCCCTGAGGAAAAACAGAAGACTTTCCTGAGATTTTTTTTTTAAGAAATGTTTGAAATATTTTTCGTAGACATCCTTAGCGAAATTCCTGGTTGCAAACTAAAACGAATATTGTACGAGAACTTTGCAGGATATCTAGTCTATAGAAGATACAATAGATGGATTTATGATGAAATCCTAGGGAGAATTTTTTGAGAAATTATTCGAGGAATTTATGAAAGAGGCTCTGGAATAATTTTTGGAAACCCTTCTGGAGTCCCTTGTTGAACACTTGAACACAACCTCTCCTTAAATCTTCAGCACAAGCCCGCCGTTATCGAGCCTTTGTACATAGTAATATAATCACTACCACAGTAAAGCACATTGTATTTATAATACTGTAGATTGTTTATTTCTTATTAACCAAATATTTTCGAAAGTGTTTTTTTGTCTATTCTCTTTCCTTCTTCGAACAATGATAAAAATTAATAGAGCAATGCTTACCAACAGTGTGGCTGCCATCATAATGCAAAACGCTATCATTCCCGAGCCCTTATGAACGTGCCAACATGCTTCATCATCGACAGAGCAAATTATACTACTGAACCCCGCCTTAACGGTTGAATCCTGTGATTGAGTCCCATCAACCAACCGAGCCAGCTGGGGCCCACCGCAAAATGCGCCTCGGTGATTGAGGAACTTAATCAGTCGCACATTGTGTCTAGCTACTGGACTAGCGCAGCGAAAGTCGTCCAACAGATACTGCAGATCTTTGTTCTCGTAGAGCATTGGCAACATCTCATCCACCAACCACTGTTCAGAACAGCTACAATTCCAAGGGTTGCCCTGAAGATTCACTTCGCCACTTAAACTCTCCCAATCAGTCAAATTTACCGGAATAGATGTTAATTTATTGTAGCTAATGTCCAGCTTACAAAGCTCCACATTTTCGAACGCCATTGAGCTTATACTTTGCAACTTGGGACAGTGAGACATCCGAATCTCCACACAATCTTGTTCTTTGTCATCTTCTCGTCCAACTGGAAAACACGAAGAATTATGCAAATCTTACTAGATTCTGATTACCAAATCATCTTACCCAATCTCCAGAAGCTGTATTCTCCCAATTCTTTTAGATTCGGAAGCCGACTGAGCGATAGGAATTTCAACGACACGTGTTCGTCGAAAAATATCCTTTCGAAAGGATTACCGTCCAGAATCAAGCCTAAAAGATTTTTACCCAGTTTCCGAGGTAGCTCACTGAACTTGTTATATGATAAATCAAGCGTTGTTAGCTTCGGAAACGAATCTCCGTTGAACACATCCAGCTCATTATCACTTGCATTCAGTATCAGAACATTCACCGTTTGTGCAAGATGTAAATCTGTTAGCCTATTGTTCTGGATTTCTAGCAGCTCTAGACTCTCAGGGAGATCTGCAAAAGGCCACTGGCCGATCGAGTTTCCAGCGATACTGATGCTGTTCAAAGCTGATGGTAGCTTGATATTAGCGAACATGTTCGAAATTTCGTTGAACGATAGATCTAGGCGTCGTAGTTGACTGAGGGAGGCGAAGGCCTGAGGGTCGAGGGCATAGATTTGATTATGTGAGAGATCAAGAATTTCCCTGAAAACAAAAAACTTTGAACAATATTGGCGTTAGGAGCGATTGATAACTTACAGTTTTGGCATAGAAAAGAACATGGCAACGTGTAAGCCCTTCAACTTGTTCCAGCCCAAATACAACTCCTTCCAGGCGAGTTCATCGTAACTCATCCAACTATAAAGCTCACAGTGTTCTAGTCGAACTATACTAGCGTTCCGCAACTTCCCCATCAGCAGCTCCGAAATAGACATCAATTTGTTGTGGGACAGATTAATCGATTCCAGATGCTCAAGAAATGCTCTTTCCAGGGCGTTGACCGTTGAAAGTGAGTTGTTGGAGAGATCCAGGTGTTTCAGGACGTTTTGGGATGCGAAAAAGTCTGGATAAAATAAAAATGGGATCAGTGAGAATATGCTGGATGCTGAGATTGCCAAAGAAGGTACCTTTATCCATTGCTTTTAGGTCATTACCAGTCATGATGAGTGATTCCAAGTTTTTAAAATTTTCGAACGGTTCATTGTAATACGAATCGATGGCGTTATTGCTAAAGTGAAGCTCCGTAACATATGCACTAGATGGTGGCCTGTTGAGTATGAAAGTAAAATATGGTGAATTATTTGTCCAGGAATTTGTTAGTCAAAGACTGTAATTATAATAATACGGAGGAGGAATTGTTCATCAAACCTTTCGGTCAACAGTCGACAGTATCAACATACTGATAGATTCAAAACAATTAATAAATATTCCGTCCTTTGATCAAATTTTGAACATTACTTGTCCTATCCACGGTTTTGAACGTTGTCGCGCCCCTAAACAATTGCATCGTTTCATTTTCGAACATACGGTATATCAGTTGGATATTCAGTGTTCGTCTAGAAATACACTCCCGTGCAAATTTTGGGTTCACCCTCTTAAAAACATAAAACATGTTTTGTCCATAGCTCTGTGATTACACGTCCAATTAAAACACTTTATGGCGCATTCGAAAGTCAATGGGCTATTCTTACTTCGTAGGTATTTTTCCAAGAATATTTCTTGAATTTTGTATACTAAATTTTTACTTAAATTTGTGAACCCAAACTATTGCACGATACACCATACTGAGGAGTGAACCCAAACTTTGATGGCGAATTTTGTTTCCGTTTGCAAGCTGCGGGTCCTAAGCTGGTTACGTTGTCCGTAAAAGGCCTTATTCGCAGCCGCAACTCGTCTTTTCACTTCGCGGGAAACGTCGTTGTCACATGTCACAAGTGTTCCAAGGTAAACAAATTCTTTAACAACTTCAAACACATCCCCATCATACACTACCTCAGCGCCTACACCACCAAGCCTGACTCTATCTCTACCTGCAACCATGTACTTCGTTTTGGAAAAAAAAAATGGTCAGGCCTATCCTCGCTGTCTCCCTCTTCAGAGGCACGAAGGCCTCTTCCACTGACCTGCGATCGATTTCAATTAGGTCTATATCGTCCGCAAAGCCAAGGAGCATGTGCGGCCTTGTGATAATAGTGCCATTCCTCTGCACGCCAGATCTCCTAATAGCACCCTCGAGTGCAATGTTGAACAGTAAATTCGAAAGTGCGTCTCACTGCTTCAACCCGTTTAACGTCACGAAGGAGGTTGACACCTCGTCTGCAATCCGAACACTTGATTTCGAACCATATAGCATAGCACGTATCAGTCTAATTAGTTTCGCCGGAAAACCATGTTCAGACATTATCTGCCACAGTTCATTTCTTTTCACTGAGTCGTACGCCGCCTTGAAATCAATAAACAGATGGTGAGTCTGCAAGTTATACTCCCGGAATTTGTCAAGGATCATTCGCAAGCTAAACATCTGGTCCGTAGTCGAACAGCCCTCACGAAAACCAACTTGGTATTCGCTGACGAAGGACTCCTCGAGCGGTCTCAGTCTATTAAACAGGATGCGCGACAGAATTTTGTACGCCGAATTCAGCAGGGTAATTCCTCTGTAATTGGCACACTCCAGTCTGTGCCCTTTTTTGTAGATTGGGCGTTTGAGGCCATCCAACCAGTGCTGAGGAAATTGGCCATGTTTTAGTGTGTTTTTGAAAAATGTTACAACTTTAAGTAAAAATATAGTTTACGTAATTCAATAAATGCTTTTGTCAAAATACCTATGAAGTCAAGTGAGAATAACGAATAACTCATTCCCTTTCGAATGCGCCATAGAGAGTTATCATTGGACGTGTAACCACAGAGCTATGGACAACACACTTTTTTATGTTTTTAGGGGGTGAGCCCGAACTTTTGCACGGAAGTGTAGGTAATAAACAGTTCTTCTGTATCAGTTCAGTGTTGGCTCAAATCTGCTCCATAGCGAATTTCAACAACCCTTCCAACGTTCATAATATTGACTTTCAAGCATTGGCCTTTGTTTACACACATGTATGTCGATATCAGTTTGACAGTGATAACGGCCGCACAATCTTTAGTGTGATAAGCTCCTCGATGATTGCTAATTCCCTACCTACCTATGTCAGCTTGGTAGGTACACATACAATTCCTGGTTTTTTTATGCATCATTTACGACCTACATTTTCCAAGAAAACCGTTGACTAGCAAACTGATAGGATGCCAATAACTTACCTTGGCAAAGTTGGTAGCTTCATATTTCTAAAAAACGCCCGTATCCGTAACGGATTGTTTAAAGGATCCTTGGGCACGGGCCAGATGATGTTCTGCAGATTGAAGTACTTCGCATGCTGGCCGCCAGCGGCAGCCTGCTGATCCTCACCGTGACAATCCACAATCATCTCGTTGCTTGTCTTTGCGTCTAGACAACGACACAACGTACAGATGTCTACCATTTGTATCGTAGGCGAAGCACCTTGCGAAACTGTTGCACATAGTAGTGCAATTACTGAGTAACTTATAATAACCGTAATACGAATCATTTTGAATCGGCTTTAATTTTCGCGAGACATGTTAACCAAATTCGATCTAAGTATCAACTAACTGAGTAACTGAAGCGACTTTAGTCGTATCGCACAACGTTGGTACACTACAATCGATTTCATTGTATCTTATCAGTGATATCGCTCAATGACAGACTGTTGTGATATCACTACTGAACCTCTCTGTAGAACGAGCTGACCCAGCTTGTTCGCTAGAAGCCTAGCTGACTAACGACAGTAAACACATGGCTGATTCAAAATATTTCACGCACATTGCACAAAGCCGCATTCAATCAAGTGATGGTAAATTTAAGTCATTGCTCACCTTCAGTTTGTTTATATTGACCTTGCATTACAGTGCTGGTAGCAGGTCTCTTTTTACAGAGAACTGATTACTATTTTAATGCAAGTCTCCAAAAAGTCTAGAAGGTTTTTCCCTGTTTTCTTACATGCAGTGAATCGTGGTACTGAATTCTAGAAGCTCTTGCAGAATTTTTAGAAACCCTTACGCGACTATTCTACATATTTCTTATTCTGAGATTCCTCAAGGAAAAACTCGTGATTTCTCCAGAGATTCCATCTGTGATACTTTCAGGGACTTCTCAATTTAAAAATTACTCCTGCGTTTTCAAAGTATACTTATAGGAATTTATCTAGAATTTGCTCCAGGAAATTCTTGAGCACTCCAAACTCCAATGGTTTCCAAAGGAATTCAATTGAAAACATTCCCAGATGCTATTCCAGGATCTTCTTCAGATATTTCTCCACAAATTTTACTCTAACTTCTCCAGACGTCAAGAGTAGAAGGTATTCTAAAGATTCATACAGGAGTTCTTCCAAGTAAATTCACAAAGCTTATTTCATGTTTGGACTTTTTTCAAGTCTCTACCTGCCTACTAAGGGTTTATTCACAAATTTCATAACGCTGAAAATAATCATTTTTGACACCCACCCACCCCTTTGTTACGCTTTTTGTATGAATATTCTACACATTTTGCATGAGCTGTAACATCACGAGGACACCCACCCACCCCTTTTTGCGTTATGAAATTTGTGAATGGGCCCTAAGTTGTTTTCTTTCAAAATAAATGCAAAACCTCTTGTACTTAACAAAGTTATATTTTCCGAAATGTTTCGTCTCTTACATTAGGCGCCTACTCGTAATCGACCTTCTTGAGTTGTTTGCGGTTTTTAATGTGCTTAAACTTCATCTCTCCCTTCTTGTCCTTGTTCATCGTCTTGAAGTGACCCAGCCCCCGGTTGCCAGCCCGCCTATCCGAGTTCTGAATCTTGTAGCTCTTGCCAAAGTCCACATACGGGGGTTGTGTGAAACCAAAGTTCTTGGCCACCTTCACCAAGTCCAGGTTACCCACATTGAATACATCCTTCATGTGGTGTCCTTCGTAGGCCCGAACATACGATTTGAACGCCAACTTACCGGACTGGTTCAAAAAGTAGTTTTTCGACAGCAGATTTTCCAACTGCAGTTGAATATCGGCGATTTTACTCCACGAGAATTCGAACTCGTTCAACGGTACCTTTGCCTGTTTGAGGTACTTCAGGAATTCCACTTCTTCGGGACGAAGGAGCAGCAATGCATGGCCGCAAATGTTTTCACCACGGGCCGTACGACCGACGCGATGGATGTACTCCTTGGTGTCATTTGGAGGGTCGTACTGCACAATCCAATCAACGGCCGGAATATCCAAACCACGAGCGGCCACATCCGTACACAGCAGGATACCTGATTCCGCATTGCAGAACTGGAAAAACACCGACGTTCGCTTGGCTTGCTTTTGTTTGCCCTACAAATAGAATTTCACATTAAAATCACAGAAATCCACCTCCGATACTGTATTAGGAAACCCAATTGGCTTCAACTTACATGAATCGAATTCACCGGGAGGTCAATATAGTTGAACAGCTCGTGATGGTACTTGACGGACAAACATGACGAGAAGAAAACCATGACCTTCTTCTTGCGGTTCTTCTTCAGGAAGGTGAACAGCACCAGCAAGCGTTTCTCCGAGGGACAAACAATGTAGCCCTGCTCCAGCCCGGTAACAGTTGCTTCCGTTTTGTGATCATCCACCCCGACATAGATGGGCTCCGATTTCAACGCAAGTTTTCCTAGTTCTTCTGTTCGCGAGGTTTGCGTTGCTGAGAACAGCATGGTCTGGCGTTTTTCTAGATATTAAAAACCAATTTGTTACAATCTAGCTTATGATTTACAATTTAACGTAACTTACTCGGAAGGATACTGATAATCTGTTTCATATCTTCCTCGAATCCAATCTCAAGAATACGATCGCACTCGTCTATGACCAAGCACTGTAAATTCTTGAACAGGAAATTGGGTGTCCCCTTCAGATGATCGAGCAGCCGACCCGGAGTGGCCACCACAATGTTTAATCCTTTTCCTAGTTTTTCGTTCTCCGTGTGCCGACTAGCTCCGCCCATCAGCAGCCCATACGTATGATGATGGTGTGCCATCAGTTCTTTCAGTACCCCGAAAATCTGCATGGCCAGTTCGCGTGTGGGCGAAATGATAATCACTCCGGTACCGTTCCGCGGTTTGAACTGCAGCTTGTTGATCAACTCCACGACCGGAATCAAAAATGCCAACGTTTTTCCGCTACCCGTCTTGGCCGAACCAATTAGATCACGTCCCTCCAGGAGCGGTGGAATGGCTTTGGCTTGAATCTCTGTCATCTTGGTAAAACCCATTTCGGCGATCGCCTTCAGCGTGTTATCCGATACCTTGCCGCGAAGCGTTTCGAACTCCTGATTACCAAGCAGGATTTCATATGCACTTCCCCCTCCCACCACAGCAGCTTCCGAGTCCTCTTCAACGCCATTTTCGTCAGCGTTATCGTCTTGTTCCGCTGTTTCGGCATCTTCCTCGTCACTGTGTTTTGGCCTTTTTACAACTGGAAGAAAAGTATCAAAATATTACTAAGGAGGCAGCAAAATCAAATAGGCAATTTTTCTATCAAAGCATTGTTGAACCTTCAAGCACAGAATATCAGGTTGACTAAAGTGACCAGACGTCACGGATTTGCGCAACCTGTCCCGCATCACAAAGCGTTCCGTATTGTAGAAATAACATAAAGGAGAATTTTTACTTGAAATATGAACAATGTAATGTTTTTCATCATTATATGAAATTCGATATTAACCTCCACATAGTAGTCGGCTTTCACCAAGTATCAAGAAGATTCTAATCCAGATCTTAATATCTTAACAAACAGGAATTTGTTGTTATTCTTTCAAAATTTATGTTAAAATCTTCAAAATATTATTGGTATCTTAACATAATTCTATACGCACTCAAAATTGCTGTAATTATTAAATTTCCAGTCAAAATTTCTAGAACACACAAATTGTCCTATAGACGGGATCCTAACAAAATTGTACAACAGTCTACATGATGGCAAGACGAAGATTCTCGGAATCACTAGTTTATTATATTTTCAGCTCATGGTTTGGTTCATAATCTTCTCATGACAGTGTTAAGAAACCTCTCATGATTCTGTTCAAAATCTTCCAATAGTTTGGAATGATTTTGTTCTCAACATGTTTTCCCCTTTTTCTGCAAAAATTTTGACCAGGATCAAGTATGAATTCTTAGGATTTTGTTACCCAAATCAGCTCAGAATTGAACTTCCACCAAACATACGTGACGTCACTATTTGCGCTGCATAAGAACAGCGGGAGAATGAAAGAGAGAACTAGTGTCACGCATCAATCATCTGCGCCAACTCAGTAAAATCCATCACATTGATTCAGCGCACCAATCAGTAGCTAAACCGAATTGGTACGATTAGCTCAATGATTATTGGAATAAATTTATGCGCTCATTTGTCTCATTAAACATCGAAATAAGTGACTTAAGGGTCCAACTATCGAAAAACAATCAACGAACTGTAAAAAGAAATTATAGCGATTTTGAATAAATTAGCTTATTTGCATCAACTTTTGTGCACGTACTTTTTTAGAAACGCCATTTTGACAGTGAAATTCTCGAACAAAGCTGTTGAAAAGAAAGGGTTAAATTCAAAGTTTGAGGCAGATTCATTGAGTTTTAAATTTTATACAACTCTGAGTGGACCGCGGACATAATTTTCAAAAAAAAATATATTTACGATCCATAATTCATCAGCTAGGGTAAAAGTACCGGTTTTGGCCAGCCTAAGAGAAAATGTCAATAAAAATTAAATGGGAATTCGTATTTATACTACAAATATGTCAAATGCAAGCTTTCAATCCATATTATCTGTGTAAAATATCAAAACTGAGCTAAAACCATTTTTTCGCTTTGAAAATCCCGTTGGTCAATATAGGCCAATGCACTATGGTCCGGAAAGATGCATTTTGAGCTTTAGAATGAAACATTAGACAAAAACGGTCTTCTACAAAGTTGTTTGTATTAGTTGAGCCCTTTGTGTGGTTTTATTGAAAATTAGGGTGGATCACATTTTCCTAGAAATTGTGTAACTAACTTTCTTATTTGTAGAAATTATATTATACATGCTTCAGCAAAGTTGTAGACCATTCAATTTCAAGCAACTTTGCCAAAAAAGTTTTTTTGTATCTCTTAAATTGACCGATTTAGAGCGTTTTTCCTACGGTGACCTAGGGTGGTCCGAACAAAACTGGTTTTCTGGCTCTAGAGTTTTCAATTCAAGTTTCTCATCAAAGTAGTCTATGAAACACTTTTAGAGCTTTAAAAAATGCGTAATTTGGTGAGTGAAGAAACTCGCTATCTCCTTCCGTTTAGGAGTTATTGTTGTTTTTCTCTCAAAAACATGCCTATTTTGATTGTGAATTTCTCTTATTGGGGCAAACATAAAAAATATCTGTTGACGGCATTCAAAAGACAAAATAAAATTGTATATTATATCAAAAAATTACAGATGTGTTATTTTTGTAACTCTAATAAAGTGCCTTAAAAACAAAGGATTTTAAGCAGAAAAACTTTAATAACTTTTGAACTAAAATAGATATCAACAATCTTTTTGCATGAAAATTTGCGTTTTGTTAAGTTCTAAAAGTCGTTCATAGACGACTTTGACGAGAAAATAATATTATGGATGGTACACAAATTATGTCACGCTAAATTTCAACTTTTTCGACCCCCCCTTTGTCACACTTTTTGTATGAGTCCTCTGAAAATTTTGTAAGGCTTGTCACGCTTGGAGCGAGACGTAATTTGTGCATGACCCCTTAAAAAAACTAGAGTTAAAAAACTTATTTTTGTTCAAATTTTAAGCTACATAAAAACTTTTTTTGGCAAAGTTGATCAAAAATTCAAGTTCTACCGCTTTGCCTAAGAGCATATACCAGTATTTTTGCAAATAAAAAAGTTGATTATATGATATGTGTGATATTGTGGACCACCCTAGTTTCAAATGACACAGTATGAAAGCTTATATTTTTAGAAACAATTTTGTAGAAGATCATTTTTGTCTAAAATTTCATTTTCATGCTCAAAATGCAAAATAATAAAGAAATACATACTATGAAAATCTTCAAAATAGTTTTAGGGCCCTATCTTTCTTATTTCAGATTTCTCGTCAAAGCGGTCTATGAATAGGCTGACCATACGTACCGTATTTAACGGGACAGTACCGTTTTCATCCCCTCGACGGACTGTCCCGTCGTTTTATGGAAAATACTCGAATTGTCCCGTATTTTAGGAAATGGAGAATTGGCACATAATTTTCAACAAAAGTAAAAAAATAAAAATAACAACATAACAAACAGTTTTTAGAAATATTTCAGAGTTTATTGTCTTACTCTTCTATTTTACAAGTAATAATTAGTTTCTCAAACAGAGTTAAACTTGATCCGTACATGCTTCTGCTTAACTTTTTGCGTATATGAGTAAATATTTATGCCAAATTTTGGTTGCTTTCCAAAATACGGAACTTCATAAGATCATTATTCATATGATACTAAAAGGATAAAGTTTATTTCTGATACGCAATTGATTGGATTAACTGTTTAAAAAGTGGATATTTCAATAAAGTAATGAAATATTAGAAAAAATTACGTTTGAATTTGAAAAATTGAAAAGTGTAACGATTTTTTTATGGAAATTCTTAAAAAACGCTGCTTTTTGGAAATCATAGAATGAGCTTCAAGGTTCTTAAATGATTTTTATTGAATCATACAGACATGTAGCTTGGGATTGCATAATCGGGCTCTGCTACTTTCGCTCGAATGGCGGTTTCCCGAATGTCGTTCTCCTGTCGCTGATATTAATGAGATCTTATAAAAGCTAAATATGATATGCTAATGATATTCCAGAAGTAAATTTGAGATATTATTTTCGGATCTTTTATCTCTTATATCTTTCAAGTTAATATCACTTTTGTATGTCCATATCAAAATTTGCTATTACTTAGCTTTTTTCGCCTGCTCGGCTAAAGACTATTATTGTACTTTTTTGAGCTGGATTGGTTTACAAGGGAACGGGTCATTCGGGGAAATGGCTTCGGAGAAACGGGCCTTTCGGGGAACTGGAATTCGGCAAAAAGTAGCTCAATCTCATAATCTATGTCTTTTAAAATTGTCCCATTTTTGTTTTTTATTTGTCCCGTTTTTATCTGGTTGGCTTATGGTCAGCCTATCTATGAACGACTTTAAGAACTTAACAAAACGCAAATTTTCATGCAAAAATATTGATGATATCTATTTTAGTTCAAAAGTTATTAAAGTTTTTCTGCTTAAAATCCTTTGTTTTTCAAGGCATTTTATTAGAGTTACAAAAACAACACATCTGTAATTTTTTGATATAATATACAATTTTATTTTGTCTTTTGAATGCCGTCAAAAGATATTTTTTATATTTGCCCCAATCAGAGATATTCACAATCAAAGTAGGCATGTTTTTGAGAGAAAAACAACAATAACTCCTAAACGGAAGGATATAGCGAGTTTCTTCACTCACCAAATTACGCATTTTTTAAAGTTCTAAAAGTGTTTCATAGACTACTTTGATGAGAAATTTGAATTGAAAACTCTAGAGTCAGAAAACCAGTTTTGTTCGGACCACCCTATGTCACTGCTGGAAAAAAGCTTTCAATCGGTCAATTTAAGAGATACAAAAAAACTTTTTTTGGCAAAGTTGCTTGAAATTGAATGTTCTATAACTTTGCTGAAGCATGTATAATATAATTTTTACAAATAAGAAAGTTAGTTACACAATTTCTATGAAAATGTGGTCCACCCTAATTTTCAATAACACCAAACAAAGGGCTTAACTAATACAAACAACTTTGTAGAAGACCGTTTTTGTCTGATATTTCATTCTAAAGCTCAAAATGCATCTTTCCGCGTAAAACTGATTCCTGGACCACTGTGCAATGGAACCAGTTTCAGCCAGAGATTTAACTTCGGTTCCTAAATTGGCCAATCGCTTTGATTTCTCATGAGAGTGGCCACATTAGGAGTGCCCTGGCTAACTTAGGTGTATGGGAGTTGAAATTATAAGGAAAATGAATTATTTTTCTTATGTTTTGAATCAATTTGGACGAGTAAATAAATGTAGCTCTATCATGTGAATGTGATCTACTGAACACAAAAGGTTTCATGCTGATTGGCTATGTAAAACGGTGTATAATCCACTATGGCTACAACTGGCGTATGGCCAAAACCGGTGCTTCTACCCTATTTATGAATTTAAAGAGAGCTCAAACCGAAATTGTATCTTCAGAGAAGTTGTTTGTAGAGCATGAGCATGACTCTAACCACTCGGCTAAGGAAGGCCCCACCACACTCAAATCTACATCAATGAGATAATCAATCTTGAGATTGAAATTCCGATATACAATCATTCAATCACCCCCAGTCTATCGTTCGAATACCTCGAAATGTTGTCTCGCAGCACTTTATGTATGGCTTCTGAGTTTTGGCCCGTGGTTTGAAAAGGTTGGGCAGGCCTGAACTAAACTGAACCTTTCATTCAATTTATCATATCTTTAATTCTAAAGAATTTATCCTCTCAAATCTAACAACTATTATTTGAAGTAAAATGTAAAAATTCCATGCGTGATATTATTAAAGAACCTGAATTGTGTTTTAAATTCATTTATTGATTTATTCTTCAACATGAGCTTTCCTCTACATAAATATACCAACAAATATACAGAATAATTACCCAACCCATCAAAGAACTAAGATTCTTTGGGTAAACTAGAAAGATTAGGAATCACTGATCAATGGTGAAAACATTATGTGGGTTTTGTTACTTTTAGAAATATAGTCAACTTTTCATAACTCGAACACAAAACCAGTGCAAATGCGATCCAAGAGACCAATCAAGCCATGAAAACCAACTCATATTATGGTTCTTTAACTCGATATCAAGATATGAAATGCCGAGAAAGGGAGAGTTCAAGACTAACAATTCAAAAGGCCTCATCTCCAAAAAGTAAACAATGAGAAAAATGCAATCTTGTTTTGTCAAACAATAAATCAAATTTAAATTATGAATTTAAGCATTGTTTGTTATTTTATCGTCCAGAAAGTCGATGGATAAACTGATTTATAGCTATGAATATTCATTACTATCATTTTAGCAAAAAATCCTGCTAAAAAAACAAGTCAAAGGAAATGAGGCTTTTATTTCACCAAAAGCTGTGCAGCCCTTTTCATTTGTGGCCATAGACGCCGGCCGACGCTGTGAGTTGACGCCTTTGTTTACTCTAAAATGTGTTGAGGCCTTCTAGTTGTGGCTTGTTTTTTCATCATCTTCTGATGTGGCCTTTTGAAAATCATTCAAAATTGATGATGAAATAAGAAATTTGAAGTGTAGAAGAGTGTTAAGTGGTGAAGAAAAGTACATGGAGATCCCTACAGCAAGAGAAGATTCGTGCGGTCGATTAAATATGTGATTTATTGAACCCTTCGTCATCCATGAACATTGTGTATGTGCTACGCGAGTTTGTCGTCGAGAAAATGTATGGAAATATTGGTTCAATTGAAATAATATTGCAATTGAACGTTATTTTTCATGCAATTGAAACCAAATCGTGTTTTTGTTGATAATTTGTGAAGTACAGACAGGCTGACGCAGGTATTATTAGGTAGTATGATACAAAATACATCAGTCTACAGGAACCCGATAATGTTTAGACAACCACTGTATAAAATAATACAAGGAGCAGTCGCTCCGTAGTATAACCTGCATCTACTGAGTTAATTTGGAACGTTTTTCGCATTCTACATTGCAATTTTGATGTTTGTTTAACAGGCCTCAACTCGGTTTCCGTCAGATATAGAAATGAGGCCTTTTTGAGAAAAGGCCGCATTTGCGATGAATATCCTGGTTAGCGGAAAATGAGATGGGGCCTTTTAGAAAAATGTTATTTTTTCAACTTTTATGCATATTTTTAAATGACTATTGTATGTTTTAGTAAGAATAGGCTCTTATACACTGAAATCAGCAGAAAACCGATTTGTTTACATTTTGGACTTGGGGCCTTTTCAATTGTTGGTCTTGAGTTTACTGGAATAGTAACATCCATAATTTTTCCAACTTTAATAAAAACACTTCCCCAGTTATACACCGATTCTAAAACCTTCGTCAATCGTATCTACCTGAGAGTCTAAGGTATCTACTTACATGCTCCAGCAACGGCTTCCTTGTTTTTGCGCTTATTTTTCTTTTTGTCCACTTTGGAGGATTCTGTCTCTAGCTCGAAGTTTTCCTCTAAATCCTCAACGGAAGCTAAAGAAAAATCCGGAAAATATTCATTGACGTAAACAAAAACACGTTTCTTGGGCGAATCGGATTCAGTTTTGGCTTACCTTTCCCATTCTGAGTCGGTGTTGCCACACTTTGGGTTCCCCCTTTGTTTTTCAGCTTATTTTTCTTGCCCATTATGGAATCTTGTAAACTGCTTCAAAAACACGACGAATAATGTAACTTTTGAGACGAAATCACCGGAAAATCTAGGAAATATTCGCGAATTCGCGAACACCAGCCCGAACACACGTGCAGAAGAATGCTCATCGGCTCGATCGGTTTTATTTTGACGTCTCAGCGGCTGTGGAACCTGTTTTTTTGTTGTTTTTTTTTCATTTTGTGGATTGAATGCTGTACACGTCAGTTCAAATCAACTCAAAACTTAAAATATAGGTACACTAATTCACAAATCGAATAAATAGGGTCAAAGCCCTGTCCCAATTTTAGTGCTAAACGCTTGAGTTTAGGCCAAAAACACATGTTTACTCAATTTTCTAATTTTTTTTTTCCGTTGGTTTAAGTCTAAAAAACATTTTTTCATGTTTCTTTAGATTTTGTCACACCCCTTGGCTTAAACTCAAAATTTGGGTATATTTTGTTTTCCGTGTCCCTTCCGAAATGTCAGTTAGGAACAACCCCAGTGTTAAAACTAAAACCCCTGTGGTGTTTTTGTCGACTAAGCGAACGTCAAACATGATCAAAAGCGTCAAGGTTCATTTATGGACCCAATTTTTAAATTAAAGTTTAAACATGATAAAGCCGTTATTTTAACGGGATAAATTGCTAAAGTAGTTGCAATAACATGCTCTTTCGTGTTGTTAAATAAAAACAAGATTTCATTAAACATTTTAGGACCCAATTTGACTTCTTTAGTGACTCGTTGACTATTTTTATGTTCATGGTACAAGTAAGATTATAAACATTTCTCGCATACTCTGAGATAACGCCCTAAAAGCCATTGGTAACCATGTGTGTAGCTCGTTGTTTCTGAGCAAGTGAAGGAATAAACATCCAAACCAACATCACTAGTAGGTAGATAATGATCCTTTCTTCGCCATAGAGTTGTTAAACAACGTGTAAATCCATTCAAATGCTCAGAAACAATGAGCTACACACATGGTTACCAATGGCTTTTAGGGCGAGATCATAAGTGATGCGAGATTTGTTCAGGGTTCAGGATGTTGGAAAGTATCTTATAAAGATACTTTTTGAAACGAAATTTTACTGGGCCATTGCACCCCTATTTATTGGATGCAGCTCTATCTACTTTTGACAACATTTCACGCAGCGAACTGGACTATCGAATTTCATACATTTTGCCTTAGGCAGCGTCCATTTATTACGTAACGCTAAAATTGGAAAATTTTGACCCCTTCGTAACGCTTTTTGTATGCAAATTTTTAAATTTTTGTATGAGACCCCCCCTCCCCCTAGAGCGTTACGTAATTTGTGGATGCTGCCTTATGAAAGGTGGAACGATTATTGCAATACGAACGCTTTATGTATCGTTTTAGCATCACTCCATATCAAGGCGTTGATAGGCGTGAGGTGTACGCTCGGGCCTATCGATCGCAAGGTTCTTGGTTCGATTCCAGGTTGCCGTGTAAACGTTTTTCGTTGTAATGAAATCTTGTTTTTATTTAATAACACGTAAAAGCATGTTACTGTAATTACTTTAGCAATTTTTCCCACTCAAATAATGGCTATATCATGTTTAAACTTTAATTTAAAAATTTGGTCCATAAATGAACCTTGACTTTTGATCATGTTTGACGTTCGCTTAGTCGACAAAAACACCACAGGGGTTTTAGTTCCCCCAGTGGTTCCTATCTGACATTTCGTAAGGGACATGGAAAACAAAATACACCCAAAATTTAAGTTTAAGCCAAAGGATGTGACAAAATCTAATAAAAATACTTGTTTTAATTATGAATCGTGGTTTACGGCCAACCAGCCGAGTGGAAGTTTAACAACTACCGAAAAGCTAAACATTACATATAATTTGCAATTGGATTAGATGGACAAATTGATGTGAAGATTTGCGAAAAAGTTACACGTCTTCTCAGTGAGAATCGAACTCACGACTCCCCGATCTCTAGTTGGGGCGCGTTAACCACTACGCCATGAGAGGACTCATGAACGCAGAAGTTAACCTGAATTCGATTTCAGCTCAATAATCACGTGGTCCTCTTTCGCAAAGTGCACCTCTTTCGGAAGAATTAGATGCCCATCCAAACACAACGCTTTCTATATATATCCAATGCCTAGCCCGAGAGCGCATTGTTTTTTTTTTAGATATAGGAATAGCACACTACACTAGCCAGCAACTGCGCTGGCTGAGGTTTCTATTGTGTGGGCTTCCAATGGGTCGCGACGTTCTCAAACGACCGGTTACGGAACATGAGTCCGTTGCTCGATAAATACTTGTTTTAATTATGAATCGTGGTTTACGGCCAACCAGCCGAGTGGAAGTTTAACAACTACCGAAAAGCTAAACATTACATATAATTTGCAATTGGATTAGATGGACAAATTGATGTGAAGATTTGCGAAAAAGTTACACGTCTTCTCAGTGAGAATCGAACTCACGACTCCCCGATCTCTAGTTGGGGCGCGTTAACCACTACGCCATGAGAGGACTCATGAACGCAGAAGTTAACCTGAATTCGATTTCAGCTCAATAATCACGTGGTCCTCTTTCGCAAAGTGCACCTCTTTCGGAAGAATTAGATGCCCATCCAAACACAACGCTTTCTATATATATCCAATGCCTAGCCCGAGAGCGCATTGTTTTTTTTAGATATAGGAATAGCACACTACACTAGCCAGCAACTGCGCTGGCTGAGGTTTCTATTGTGTGGGCTTCCAATGGGTCGCGACGTTCTCAAACGACCGGTTACGGAACATGAGTCCGTTGCTCGATAAATACTTGTTTTAATTATGAATCGTGGTTTACGGCCAACCAGCCGAGTGGAAGTTTAACAACTACCGAAAAGCTAAACATTACATATAATTTGCAATTGGATTAGATGGACAAATTGATGTGAAGATTTGCGAAAAAGTTACACGTCTTCTCAGTGAGAATCGAACTCACGACTCCCCGATCTCTAGTTGGGGCGCGTTAACCACTACGCCATGAGAGGACTCATGAACGCAGAAGTTAACCTGAATTCGATTTCAGCTCAATAATCACGTGGTCCTCTTTCGCAAAGTGCACCTCTTTCGGAAGAATTAGATGCCCATCCAAACACAACGCTTTCTATATATATCCAATGCCTAGCCCGAGAGCGCATTGTTTTTTTTAGATATAGGAATAGCACACTACACTAGCCAGCAACTGCGCTGGCTGAGGTTTCTATTGTGTGGGCTTCCAATGGGTCGCGACGTTCTCAAACGACCGGTTACGGAACATGAGTCCGTTGCTCGATAAATACTTGTTTTAATTATGAATCGTGGTTTACGGCCAACCAGCCGAGTGGAAGTTTAACAACTACCGAAAAGCTAAACATTACATATAATTTGCAATTGGATTAGATGGACAAATTGATGTGAAGATTTGCGAAAAAGTTACACGTCTTCTCAGTGAGAATCGAACTCACGACTCCCCGATCTCTAGTTGGGGCGCGTTAACCACTACGCCATGAGAGGACTCATGAACGCAGAAGTTAACCTGAATTCGATTTCAGCTCAATAATCACGTGGTCCTCTTTCGCAAAGTGCACCTCTTTCGGAAGAATTAGATGCCCATCCAAACACAACGCTTTCTATATATATCCAATGCCTAGCCCGAGAGCGCATTGTTTTTTTTAGATATAGGAATAGCACACTACACTAGCCAGCAACTGCGCTGGCTGAGGTTTCTATTGTGTGGGCTTCCAATGGGTCGCGACGTTCTCAAACGACCGGTTACGGAACATGAGTCCGTTGCTCGATAAATACTTGTTTTAATTATGAATCGTGGTTTACGGCCAACCAGCCGAGTGGAAGTTTAACAACTACCGAAAAGCTAAACATTACATATAATTTGCAATTGGATTAGATGGACAAATTGATGTGAAGATTTGCGAAAAAGTTACACGTCTTCTCAGTGAGAATCGAACTCACGACTCCCCGATCTCTAGTTGGGGCGCGTTAACCACTACGCCATGAGAGGACTCATGAACGCAGAAGTTAACCTGAATTCGATTTCAGCTCAATAATCACGTGGTCCTCTTTCGCAAAGTGCACCTCTTTCGGAAGAATTAGATGCCCATCCAAACACAACGCTTTCTATATATATCCAATGCCTAGCCCGAGAGCGCATTGTTTTTTTTAGATATAGGAATAGCACACTACACTAGCCAGCAACTGCGCTGGCTGAGGTTTCTATTGTGTGGGCTTCCAATGGGTCGCGACGTTCTCAAACGACCGGTTACGGAACATGAGTCCGTTGCTCGATAAATACTTGTTTTAATTATGAATCGTGGTTTACGGCCAACCAGCCGAGTGGAAGTTTAACAACTACCGAAAAGCTAAACATTACATATAATTTGCAATTGGATTAGATGGACAAATTGATGTGAAGATTTGCGAAAAAGTTACACGTCTTCTCAGTGAGAATCGAACTCACGACTCCCCGATCTCTAGTTGGGGCGCGTTAACCACTACGCCATGAGAGGACTCATGAACGCAGAAGTTAACCTGAATTCGATTTCAGCTCAATAATCACGTGGTCCTCTTTCGCAAAGTGCACCTCTTTCGGAAGAATTAGATGCCCATCCAAACACAACGCTTTCTATATATATCCAATGCCTAGCCCGAGAGCGCATTGTTTTTTTTAGATATAGGAATAGCACACTACACTAGCCAGCAACTGCGCTGGCTGAGGTTTCTATTGTGTGGGCTTCCAATGGGTCGCGACGTTCTCAAACGACCGGTTACGGAACATGAGTCCGTTGCTCGATAAATACTTGTTTTAATTATGAATCGTGGTTTACGGCCAACCAGCCGAGTGGAAGTTTAACAACTACCGAAAAGCTAAACATTACATATAATTTGCAATTGGATTAGATGGACAAATTGATGTGAAGATTTGCGAAAAAGTTACACGTCTTCTCAGTGAGAATCGAACTCACGACTCCCCGATCTCTAGTTGGGGCGCGTTAACCACTACGCCATGAGAGGACTCATGAACGCAGAAGTTAACCTGAATTCGATTTCAGCTCAATAATCACGTGGTCCTCTTTCGCAAAGTGCACCTCTTTCGGAAGAATTAGATGCCCATCCAAACACAACGCTTTCTATATATATCCAATGCCTAGCCCGAGAGCGCATTGTTTTTTTTAGATATAGGAATAGCACACTACACTAGCCAGCAACTGCGCTGGCTGAGGTTTCTATTGTGTGGGCTTCCAATGGGTCGCGACGTTCTCAAACGACCGGTTACGGAACATGAGTCCGTTGCTCGATAAATACTTGTTTTAATTATGAATCGTGGTTTACGGCCAACCAGCCGAGTGGAAGTTTAACAACTACCGAAAAGCTAAACATTACATATAATTTGCAATTGGATTAGATGGACAAATTGATGTGAAGATTTGCGAAAAAGTTACACGTCTTCTCAGTGAGAATCGAACTCACGACTCCCCGATCTCTAGTTGGGGCGCGTTAACCACTACGCCATGAGAGGACTCATGAACGCAGAAGTTAACCTGAATTCGATTTCAGCTCAATAATCACGTGGTCCTCTTTCGCAAAGTGCACCTCTTTCGGAAGAATTAGATGCCCATCCAAACACAACGCTTTCTATATATATCCAATGCCTAGCCCGAGAGCGCATTGTTTTTTTTAGATATAGGAATAGCACACTACACTAGCCAGCAACTGCGCTGGCTGAGGTTTCTATTGTGTGGGCTTCCAATGGGTCGCGACGTTCTCAAACGACCGGTTACGGAACATGAGTCCGTTGCTCGATAAATACTTGTTTTAATTATGAATCGTGGTTTACGGCCAACCAGCCGAGTGGAAGTTTAACAACTACCGAAAAGCTAAACATTACATATAATTTGCAATTGGATTAGATGGACAAATTGATGTGAAGATTTGCGAAAAAGTTACACGTCTTCTCAGTGAGAATCGAACTCACGACTCCCCGATCTCTAGTTGGGGCGCGTTAACCACTACGCCATGAGAGGACTCATGAACGCAGAAGTTAACCTGAATTCGATTTCAGCTCAATAATCACGTGGTCCTCTTTCGCAAAGTGCACCTCTTTCGGAAGAATTAGATGCCCATCCAAACACAACGCTTTCTATATATATCCAATGCCTAGCCCGAGAGCGCATTGTTTTTTTTAGATATAGGAATAGCACACTACACTAGCCAGCAACTGCGCTGGCTGAGGTTTCTATTGTGTGGGCTTCCAATGGGTCGCGACGTTCTCAAACGACCGGTTACGGAACATGAGTCCGTTGCTCGATAAATACTTGTTTTAATTATGAATCGTGGTTTACGGCCAACCAGCCGAGTGGAAGTTTAACAACTACCGAAAAGCTAAACATTACATATAATTTGCAATTGGATTAGATGGACAAATTGATGTGAAGATTTGCGAAAAAGTTACACGTCTTCTCAGTGAGAATCGAACTCACGACTCCCCGATCTCTAGTTGGGGCGCGTTAACCACTACGCCATGAGAGGACTCATGAACGCAGAAGTTAACCTGAATTCGATTTCAGCTCAATAATCACGTGGTCCTCTTTCGCAAAGTGCACCTCTTTCGGAAGAATTAGATGCCCATCCAAACACAACGCTTTCTATATATATCCAATGCCTAGCCCGAGAGCGCATTGTTTTTTTTAGATATAGGAATAGCACACTACACTAGCCAGCAACTGCGCTGGCTGAGGTTTCTATTGTGTGGGCTTCCAATGGGTCGCGACGTTCTCAAACGACCGGTTACGGAACATGAGTCCGTTGCTCGATAAATACTTGTTTTAATTATGAATCGTGGTTTACGGCCAACCAGCCGAGTGGAAGTTTAACAACTACCGAAAAGCTAAACATTACATATAATTTGCAATTGGATTAGATGGACAAATTGATGTGAAGATTTGCGAAAAAGTTACACGTCTTCTCAGTGAGAATCGAACTCACGACTCCCCGATCTCTAGTTGGGGCGCGTTAACCACTACGCCATGAGAGGACTCATGAACGCAGAAGTTAACCTGAATTCGATTTCAGCTCAATAATCACGTGGTCCTCTTTCGCAAAGTGCACCTCTTTCGGAAGAATTAGATGCCCATCCAAACACAACGCTTTCTATATATATCCAATGCCTAGCCCGAGAGCGCATTGTTTTTTTTAGATATAGGAATAGCACACTACACTAGCCAGCAACTGCGCTGGCTGAGGTTTCTATTGTGTGGGCTTCCAATGGGTCGCGACGTTCTCAAACGACCGGTTACGGAACATGAGTCCGTTGCTCGATAAATACTTGTTTTAATTATGAATCGTGGTTTACGGCCAACCAGCCGAGTGGAAGTTTAACAACTACCGAAAAGCTAAACATTACATATAATTTGCAATTGGATTAGATGGACAAATTGATGTGAAGATTTGCGAAAAAGTTACACGTCTTCTCAGTGAGAATCGAACTCACGACTCCCCGATCTCTAGTTGGGGCGCGTTAACCACTACGCCATGAGAGGACTCATGAACGCAGAAGTTAACCTGAATTCGATTTCAGCTCAATAATCACGTGGTCCTCTTTCGCAAAGTGCACCTCTTTCGGAAGAATTAGATGCCCATCCAAACAGTTTTTGTTGTTTACTAATTCCACGGAGGAGTGAAAGAGAGCGAATGATTTTTGTGCAGAGCCCCATACCGAGAGATTTTGGGTTGAATGGGGCTCTGCACGAAAATCAGTCCCTCTCTTTCACTCTTCCTTGAAATTAGTAAACAACAAGGCCAGTGATTGTATAACATTTTGCAGTAATCCACTTCGCGGTGTACCATTTCGCGGTTTGTCTTTTCGCGGCACGACATTTCGCGGTAAGTACCATTTGGCGGTATGTCATTTCGCGGTCAGTATCATTTCGCGGTGTACTGTTTCGCGGTTTGTACCGAAATGTTTCATATATCTTAACAGAGCAATTTGAAGAACTGCAAGTATTCAAAAGAAGGGTAAATCTCCGATGAAAATATTATTGATGATAATGCCAACAATTTTCAGTGCAACTCGTAGGAAAAACCACACCGCGAAATGGTATTATAAATCCGACAGAAATAAGGACAAACATTTTTTTTAAATATAATTTTTCTCAATCTCCAAGCGTTGTGACTAATATTTGAATAGTACGCTGTGTTCATAAACATCGTAAGAATGCAGCGCCACACATGTCATTATGACAGTTATGTCGGGAACGAGTCACACGTCGCGTGTCCCACACGCGCGTTCCGATTTGGTGGGCGCGCGACAGTTTTTTCGCTCAAAGTTGAAGCAATGTTCAAGAAAATCTATCATTGGATTGCACTGGCTATCTGTAATGTAGTGATAGATTTCCATAAGGATTTCTTTAAATTTGCACGAAAAAAACTGGCTTATCATTATTGATGATTGCTGATGATTGAATGATGGATTCTTGAGCCTTAATTTAGGGTACAGTAAATTTAGATAAAAAATTCTCCAAACGGTTTGAAACGGTGAGATACATGCCACCAGGGTCAATATGTTCCACAAATAATGTCAAACAGAATTTAAAAAACATTATTATTGTTATTTTTACCTATAGTGCAAACTTTGCGATTAATTTTACTGATAGCAGTGATAGTGGATGACTCTTGAAAAAAATTGCATACCTAATTAAAACATTCGACGAATGTTCGATGTATCATGATTAGTTAGCATCAATTAGAGCAATTCATTACATTTATCACTCCCACCATCATGTTCCGAAAATTGTCCTTAGGTACGTATAATATCAATTAATTGAAATCTGTACTCGCTTACATGTACCTTGTTTATCTCCCAGTCAAGTCCATTTTCCACAGCATTCGGAAGTTCAGCATTTGTGAACTCCCCAAAGATCTGCGCGAAATTCAGAAAACATGCCGTAATTTCACCGAACGTGAGCTGAAACCGATAGCCGCTGAACTAGATCGAGATGGATGCTTCCCAGCGAAACAGATAGCCCAACTGGCCGATCTCGGTCTAATGCGGGTTACCGTTTCCCCGGAATACGGCGGATCCAATCTCGGGATGCTGGCCTTATCTTTGGTAGTCGAGGAGATTTCGAGGGGTTGTGCCAGTACGGGGGCCATCCTGTCGATTCATAATTGCCTTTATGCAAATTTACTAAACCGCCTCGGAACGGTCCAACAAAAAGAGTATTTTTTCTCGAAATACTCGGCGGATACAATTGGGGCCTTTGCCTTGAGTGAGTCTGATGCGGGATCAGATGTTGCTGCGTTGAGTACGAAAGCTAAGCAGGATGGAGGCGATTGGATTTTGAACGGTTCGAAGGCTTGGGTCACTTCGGCTAAAGAGGCAAAAAGTGGAATCGTTTTCGCTACGATCGATCCAGAGCTGAAGTACAAAGGAATAACCGCCTTTTTGATAGATTTTGAAAATTTAGATGGTTTAAAAATTGGACGAAATGAAGACAAGCTAGGAATACGAGCCAGTTCGACTTGTGGCTTACACTTTAACAATGTTCGGATTCCCGGTAGCAACGTGCTTGGCAAAGTCGGAGGAGGTTTCAGGGTAGCCATGGAACAGTTGGATCGGGCTCGAATCGGAATAGCATCGCAAGCCTTAGGAATTTCCCAAGCTGCACTGGAAACTGCATCCCAATATGCCGAGCAGAGAATAGCATTCGGTCAACCGTTGTCCAAGTTGCATTCCGTGCAGACCCGAATCGCCGAAATGGCAGTCAGAATCGAAACTGCTAGGCTCCTGATTCGGAAGGCAGCTACTGAAGTCGACCGAGGCCAGCAAGCAACGAAGGCGATATCGATGGCAAAGTGGGTTGCCGGTGAAACGGCCACATTCGCCGCTCATAACTGCCAACAGATAATGGGCGGAATGGGTTACGTTAAGGATATGCCCGCCGAGCGCTACTACCGGGATGCGCGGATTACGGAAATCTACGGGGGCGTGACCGATGTGCAGAAGGCCATCGTGGCGGAACATGTGATACGGGAGCTGAAGGGGAAGTGAAGAATCCTAGATTCTTGGTAAGGGTGCAAGGTAAGATTATAAACATTTGTTCAGGGTACTGGATGTTGGAAAACCTAGTTTTAAGTATCTTTTAAAGATACTTTTTGAATCAAAATTTTACTGTTATAGAGATTTAAACATTTATATACATTTTCAAAAATATGTGCCCTGAATTTGGTGAATGTGAAAGAACATCCTGCTTTATCGATAAATTTACTCTTGCACCTTGAAAGATTTCCACTCAGGGATAGCGTTAGTTAAAATTTATGAAATCAACAGAAATCACGGTAAAAGAAAACTAGTCAGAAAGCCTGAGTGAGATTTACTCAAAAATCGATAAATAGATCACAGACAAACATACGTCACACTATCATCATTGTTCAACCTTTTTTTTACGGTCGATTAAAAAATATGGTATGTGGCCAATGCGCAGCGCTCGCATCGTTTTTGTTCGTGTTTGACGTTTACACTCTCTCGCTCTCTGTTACCCCGTTGGCGTGTTACATCGATTCAAGCATTGGGGGTACATAGAGAGTTACTGTACACCAGTGGTCACCAAACTGCCACCCTCAGTGAGTTTTTGTGCGGCCCGCGAACTGATTTTGAACGTTAATATAATATGGCCCGTATGATGTGATTTAATGATAATATGGTTTGAAACAATAAGACATTGAAATCTTGGCGATATTAATAGCGATCTTGCATATTGAACAATTGAATAATTATTACACGCAAAAAAATTGTGCGGTAAGAACTACCATTTTAGGGGGTTAACTTAAGCGCTCGCACCGGCAATTTTCAGCAGACCAGAAATGCGTTTGATTTTACCATGTCTGTAGTTGGAATCAGATTGTTGTAAATTATTTCTGTCAAATGTATCAGTAATGCGGTGGGCTGTACCGTAAACATAGTAAATTGGTCTGAATTTCCATGGTAGTTTTAAGAATGGGCGTAGTCAGCTAAAATAGTTATTTTTACCACAGAATTTTTTCCCGTGTAGGAATCGAAATAAAATCTTCTGAATTTTGTCACCCCTAGTCTCAGAACTCAGAAGCACAGATAACTTCAAAACTTTCTCAAAATCCTAATGTTCAAAATATCTGGACCGGCAATAAAAGCACACTTAACAGATTTTTCATGATTCACGGATGGATCTTGTTGTTTCACAGCAGTTTATTCGAATTTATCTTAATTGATTGACATCAAGGAAGTTCTATTTAAATGGCGTTCTTAATATTAAGTTGATTCATTTTTTTGACGTTAACTACGTCTTACGGCAATATACTGGGTGTCAATTGAAAATCTAAAATTTTGCGACCGTCACGAAATTATGAAAGATTTTGAACGCTAATAACTCAGTCATTTATCTATAGATTTTAAAAATTTTCCCACCAAGCGGTCGGAAATGTATACAGCAATTTTCTCGAATGGAGAAAACTATTGAATATCGACAATAAACTATCGAAAATTTGGAAAATGTCGACCCCTTTCTTACGCAACCAATCACGTGCAAGCAGTTTTCCACGCTTCTTTTGCGTTCCGCTTCGCACTATAAAACCAGAGCGATTCCTGCTTCTTCGCTCATTCTTCTTTTTGCCGTCAGACTGTGAACATGGTCGGCGAGCAAGTCTCGAGTGCCTTTCGCATTCTCAGCTCAGTTTTCAATGGAACGCGAATGGAACAACAACACGCCGCCACGACTGAAGCCGCTTATTGAAGCGCACATCGTCATCGCCACCGCAAACCTCATCGGGCGAGGAGGATTTCTACCAGTATGCCGTCAAAATGTGCCCGTGTTACGCAAATTCAACATTTCAATCGGCCCTTTCCAGAGCCAACAAATGTGTTTTAAAGAGTTGATTGTGTAATATTCCTTAATTTGTTCGAGATGGCTGAAGAAAATCGACCAAAAAAAAAACTGGGGTTCTGAATCTTTGAAATTCCTTCAAATGAAATGAATGTATTAACTCTCAGATGATTCTGAATTTTGTGTCGTGGATTTTCTGAACACTTGAATATTTATGCTGACTTATTGAAACTAGTTGTTTTTATCAAACAAAACTGATTCCTGGAATGAACTGCCGAGTTTCAATAAATTGGGATTCATTACCATGAAATTTGCACAATTCTCAACTGAATCTCAGTCAAACTTCATAAATTGTCATGTTTCTACAAGTTTGAGGAATTTAAGTATTTTTTCTGAAAATCAAATTTGAACTCTTCAATGCTTTCTCAAAACCATAATGTTTAAAATTTCTGGAACGGCGATGAAACTACATTTCACATATTTTCTGATGATTCAGGGATGGATCTTTTTTATTCAAAATAGCATATTTGAATTCATCTTAATTATTTTTATTTATTTATTCATCTTAATTATTGATTGACAGCAAGAAAGTAAAAAATGTATAGGAGTTTTTTTCGTCGTGTTTTGATAAATCTTATAAATTTTCTCACTCCTGATATTTTTCGATTGCTTTGAGATAAAAACATGCTCATTATATAGGCGGCCCGCGTTGAGTTCTGTAAGCACCACAGTGGCCCGCACAATTATTTAGGCTGAGGATCACTGCTGTACACGTTCTGTATGTAGCCTTATGTGCAGGAGCCACATAGCTAGCAGGCGCAGGGGCGCGGCGCGATGCACATTGTGAGACCTTTTTTAGTGCGCCTCGTTTTGCCTGAGATGTGTCTTAATGGTTATCTCCCATAAGAGTGAAGTAAAAAGTGAGCAAAACCGCGGTTGTTCCTTTCCCCTGGGCACCGCCGCGTGTCCTTTTGAGCAAATGCGCTAATAAATGTTTTTCACGTGTACATATTTTTCTAACATGAATTTGATTTAGCTCTGTCGTCCGATCTTTATCTTAGCTGTCGACGACGATAATCGATTAATCGCCGAGTAACGCAGTTTCTGAATAGAAATTTTTGAAAATGAATCAGATGTTATTGCTTAAATTTATAAGTATCTGTAAGCACCCTTCTCCCACCAGTCCCATATTGTCTAGTGGTTAGGATATCCGGCTCTCACCCGGAAGGCCCGGGTTCGATTCCCGGTATGGGAAGCTTTTTTGTCTCATAGTTTTTTGTGAAGGGAAGGAGGGTTGAACATTATCAAAATGTCTTACGTAATAGACATCGGAAATTACAGGATAAGCTAGAAGTGTTCGCCTAAATACAAAACAAAAAGTATGCCCTATTAATATTTATAAGTGTTTATAAATAGACATCAGTTTAAATATAATATGTCAAGACCTCTTCAATAAAAATGAGACAATGGAAATTTAAGCAAATGCAAAACTTTATTTTATCAGCAAGTACGTGTACGGGCTTAACTGTATTCTGTATATCTTTTGTCTCAGCTTTAAAGATATTAGGTATGTTCATGCTAATCATTTAATCCGCTCCTCAATCGGTTCGTTTGGGGTCATCATGTTGTTTCACCTCTTCGTTCTGGGCCACATAAATGCATGATCGTCCGTTCGGCATCATTTCCTACTTGGTGCTTGCTTCCTGTTGCTCAAACTTGGGATACTTGGCCTCCACATCGGACCAGGTCAACCGGCTTCGAGCCAAATCACGAACTACTTGAGAAACCTCGTCGACCTGTCCATGAAAAGAGAGACAGGTTGGATTCAATATTAGGAGCTAGTGTTGGAACATTTAATAGCTTACCCCAATTCGAACTTGCTTCATCGAGTCACGTTCACGCAGCGTCACGCTGTGCGGTTCTTTCAACGTGTCGAAATCGATCGTAATGCCATACGGGATGGCAATTTCGTCCGTACGGGCATAGCGGCGACCGATGGATCCGCTTGAGTCGTCCACCTTGTGTGAAATGTCCACGCTGGTCAAAGCGGAAGCTGAAAGTATATTCAATTTCGGGAATCATTTGGGACTTGTCAAGTTTAAGATTACCTAATAATACTTACATATCTTCTTAACGAAGGGTGCAAACTCCGCATTATTGCTCAAAGGCAAAACCGAGCACTTCAGTGGCGCCACGATTGGAGGTAGTGAGAAGTAACCGCGTTGTTCGTCGCCTTCGCGCATCTGGAAGCTGTGCTCCAGCAAAGAGTACATGATGCGGCCCACTCCGAACGATGGCTCAATTACGCTGGGCGTGATTTCCTCCACGTGGATAGTCTTGGATGTCGTCTTCACGGCAATCATGTCGCTATTTAGCGATACATCGGATCCATTGACATCTAATACATGTTCTCCCTTGTCGGCAAGGTTTTTGCCAATCGCTTCAACATCGGAAAGGCTCAGTTTGGCTAGCAATTCGGTTATATTCTTGGCCTCTTTTTTGAAAACCTTGCCTAAAGCTGCTTTGTTCGGAACCACTTCGGTAACTTCGATGGTCTTTGGAGCAGGGAGCTTCTTCTCTGCTACCAATTTTACGCCGGTAGCATTCGTATGCTGCGTGAGATCGTAAGCAGATCGATCCGCACAACCAACGCATTCAATCCAACCGTAACTGGTCAGGCATTCGGCGTCCCAACAATCACAAGCATAATGGGCCATTTCGTTACCCATGTGCTGACGGAAACGAAGTCGGTCTGGAAGGATTCCAATTTTCAGCATAAACTGCTGAATTCGAGCCATGAAGTAGCCAAGCGTTTCGTTTGCGACTAATCCGGAACTGACGGCTTCCCCTATCGTGATCTGCTGAGCGCTCTTTCCGTCCATTTGATTGCAAGCCGAGTACAGCGTCATAACGATATCTTTGACGTTCTCAAACTTCGGGTGATCCTTCAGCTGAGGGTCACAGAAATGTTCAATTTCACACATAGTGAACTCACGCACTCGGATCAGTCCCGATCGTGGAGAAATTTCGTTACGGAATGAATTACCAATTTGAGCTGCAGCGAACGGTAACTTTCCCTGATTGAACTCCAGTAAACGCTTGAAGTTCACGAAAATACCTTGGGCTGTCTCAGGCCGAAGGAATCCTTTCACCAAGCCTGTTGGTCCAATCTGAGTTCCAAACATCAGATTGAACTCGATTGGTTCAGTCAAGTCATTGCCCGTGATGGGACTCTTCATGTTGAACTTCTGTACAATTGCGGCCATTTCATCCTTGGTCATTCCGTCCAGCTTAATCACAATATCAGTACATTCGTCTTTCAAAGCTTGCGTTGCATCCTTGGCCGCGGCCAGTTTTTCCAAATGATTCTTAATCAAGTGATCCAGACGGAAACATTCACCGTTCTTCACGTCTTTGACCATCAGATCCGCAAACCGGTCGACGTGTCCCGAGGCCTTCAGCACCGGTTCGGGCGTCAGAATTGAACAATCCACCTCCAGCATCTGTTCCTCCAGCACGAAGAACTGCCTCCAAGTGTTGATCATGTTGGACTTCAACGCACAACCCATCGGTCCAAAGTCATACTGACCGGTGATTCCTCCATAAATGGCAAAACTTTGATCGTAGAAGAATCGCCTCTTCAAAAGATCTTCCATTCGCGCCCTATCGAAGGTCGCCACGGATGGGGCCAAGCTCAGTTCCTTGTCTTCCAAAACCTTTTTCCGCGCCTTGAGCTCGTTCACGGCCTTCTTCACATCAATCTCCGGAGCTCCATCAGCTTTCAGTTTGCGGACCAAATCCCCCTTAAAGAAAGACAATCACGGTTAGACAAAATGTTCCAATACACAGGGTGTCGACTCAGTTTAGATAATACGATTTTCTTACTTTCCAATCGATTCTCAGAAAAATTGTAGACCATTGATTCCAAGTTTGATTTTCACAAGATAGGTACATAACTGACTTGTTGCATACACAATACACATAGGTTAGTTAGAATCTCTGAAGTGTTTTCTAAAATATCGCTTAGTGTCTTGGAAATAGGAACCTTAGAGACCCCTTGCCAAATTTAGACCAAATACCATCAGTGCAACAGTAGTCGCTCATGCCCCTATTACCGCTCCCTAATGTTAAAACGGATTTTAGCAATCAACAACTTTCAAATGAAGCCGTCTGACATTATTTTCATCTGATTAAATTATTCCTTAAGGTACCGTGGGGCAAGTGGGTAATGGAATTCGCATAGTTGAGATTCTTCAAATTCTAGAGACTTTAAATTAAAACAAATGAGGTCGTGTATATTTTTTAGCTTGACTCCCACCAAATATAAGCAGCCTGCTGAAATTGATTTTTATGAAAAATTGAAGAAAAAAATACAGAAAAAGTTTTTGAAAAATGTCTCCTTACTTTTCACTTGCCCCAAAAGTGAGGCAAGTGAAAAGTTTACAGTTTTGAATAATAATTTCAAAAACAAACAGTTATATTCACGATTTCTATTAGCTTTAACATTTGTTAAGACTTCCCAATGAACAATAACATAAGTAACATGTAAACAAAGAAAATGTTATTCTTTTCACTTGAATTTTCTTCTGTTCAGTTATGTTAGTTGAAATGATTCGACAACTTTATAATTGCAACATTTCCAATGTTAGTTCTTACATTATAGGACAGCAATTGCATTTCTGCTCTGTAGAATTTCCACCGCTCGTTATTTGTTATTGAGAAAGTCGGATATGACGTCGGATAACTCTTCGGGAGAAACCAAACGAAATCCTTCAATAACGTATTTAGAATCTTTTGTATGTCGATAGATCTATACCCCATTTTAATGTTTTGAACTTGCTTTACATAGACATTCCACGAGATTTCCGTGTGTTCTCTAATATTGCAACTTTTCAGTCAACGTCTTCCTTTTAATTGGCTGCCCGAAGTAGACATATTTATATTGTAATGTTTGGCAACATCTTTTAGATAAGTTTCATGATTTCTAATAGCTTTTAACGCTTGAGTATAGTGTTTCTTGAATTATCAGCACGTTATGTTTTTCTATGATAATTGCGAACTATGTTCACTCATGGCTACTTAAAGAGAAAACACAAATTCAATATCTAATGATAAACTTTTCACTTGCCCCACATGATAAGAAAATTGACGGTGTTTAAATTTAGTTATTTTTAGGTCTACGTCGAATTAATTCTAAAACTTTTTTTTATTGCAGTTTGAAACTGTCACAGAGGACAACTAAGAAGTGGTACAGGAAATTATTTTCCGTAACTTTTTTCCACTCAAAATATTAAAATAAGATTGTACGCCGCCAACTTGTTACGGAGTAACAGTTGACAGGTTAACAATTTTCCGCTCTATTATGGAATAATGGCTGCAAAATCTCAGAAATCTCTTACCTATCGTAATGTTCTCAATGGCCTCAAAGGTTTACGCATGAGTTTAAAACGTTAATTCACATATTCAGTAAAATATATCAATTGTTTTCACTTACCCCATTTACCCACTTGCCCCGCGGTACCTTACTTGAAATCGCCGTGGGAAAGAAAGGGTTAAGTGAATGCTACTGATCGCCCTTTGCTTCTATCAGCAACCCGGTGCACGCGCCCTGTTGGGCCTCGAAAGACCTCGTAAAAGTTCACAAACCGTCAACCACATACAAACCCACATTGCACATGCAAAAAAATCTAGAAGGTATTTCAAGGGGAAATCCTGAAGTATTATCTGATGAAACTTGAATTAGTTCCAAAGTAACCCTTGATTAACTTTAATAAGGTTTTATAAAGGAAACCTGGACTCTTGAGGAAATCTTGGCACATTTCCTAGACAAACCGTTAGGATAATTGAAAAAAAAATTGTCTGGATAATATCTGCAGGAATTTATTGAATTTTTACTTAAAAAATTACTCCAGAAATTCTTTGGAAGAAATGCAGAAAAATTCTTTGAATGAATATCTGCAGAAATTCTTAGAGACATTTTTGGATAAATTCTTGAAGAAATTTCTGGAGAACCTTCAAGAGGAATCCCAGGTTTAAAAAATCGAAGAGTTCCTGGAAGAGTATTTAAAATCTTGGATGTAAATGTGGATGAATTTATATGAAAATGCCTGAAAGGATAACATGAAAAAATGGAGTAGAAATTCTTGTGGATCTTCCTGGAAGAACTCCCATAGGGGTCATCGGAAGATCCTCTATAATAACAAACAACTGGAGAAATTGGAATTAATTCTGAGAGATAATTGAAAAAAAAAAAAAAAAAAAACAATGGAGTTAATTCTGAGATAGTCGATCCGATGGTAAATGCATTGCAGTGCTCAAGGGTATTTTGGAGAAAATTCTGAAGAAATTTCAATTATCATCTCTTGAAACATCACTGGAAAAATTTCTGAGAGAATTGTGGAAGGAATCACTCGATGATTTTCTGGAGAGATCTCTGGAGGAGTCCCTGAAAGTAACCATCCCCAACGGATGATTTTGAACGAGTTATTGTACACTGCCTAAAAAAAAGCTTTCCGCTGATTGTGGGTATTGATGCCAATGATGGAATACTTAAATGGTACAGTTCTTGAATTGTCTAATATAGGCAATCGCCCAACCTTCATGATATCTATTAGAGAAGAAGTGTTAGACATAACACTCTGCTCGAACAGAATCATCCACGAGTTGACGAATTGGCATGTATCAGATAAGGAACCATTATGTAATCCCATGGAGGAATTCCGATTCGACTAGGTATGGGAAACAATGTAGAAGGAGTTGGAACAGACGCTGTTCAACTGGATCAGATCGTTCAAGGCGCACAAGAAGGCACTTCGATCTACTGAACAATCCGTCTGGAAAAACCACAAATGTTTCCAGTTCAAGTCTGTTAGCTGTACAAGATCCTTGTAAAATCTAAGGTTTCCCAAGTGAAACTGATTTCAGAAGCCTGAATCTTCAGGATATCCTGTTATTCTGAACTCGCTGTGATAATGAGCTAAAGGCTTGATTTACTCTCATGCGTTTTGCAGTGCCCCTTAAGGCCGCTGTTTGAACCCATTGTGGTATAGAGTTACATGTTCTAATTTTACTCATGTGATTTTCCCTCTTCGAGGGACCCCACCCCTATTTTCTCTCATTTTCCCTTCCCTTTTCTTTCTCATCGGATAGATGATGAAATAGACTCAAATATGGCGATGGCACAAATATCTCAATTTGCGGGGAACGTGCCTCTAAAGCCAGTCTTCTGATAACTGATAGGATTCACTGCCAGCAGAATAAGGAAAATACAGACTTTTGAGACCTTCCGTTAGATAAGCAACATTTTAAGGCTTGTATTGAAATAGAGGCCAAATCTTTAGAAAGAGACCTGCCACAAAGCAGCCCTGATATTGGGACTACTCGTTTGTGTTATTTCTTCCTGACTATGAGTGAAATTTCCCGACTTTGCCGCTTTTCCTGAGTCGACACCCTCCGTTTCAGAGCCCATCCGTCCACATACCTGCTCTTTCACCGCCAGCCGTAACGGAGCCAGAACCTCCTCAATCTTCGGATCGGAAGCCATACTTTCCAGAATCTGCGCTTTCAGTTTAAAATCTCGATGCTTCTTGTTGGAACCCCAGACAAACGGTTTCCGGGCTTGTTGGCTGAAATCTCGCTGCCAAGGATGATGAAATTTTTCTCTACCACCGACAGCTGCTAATCCGGCAGGGCTGCGGAAGAACGATGATGGCTTTAGCTTGACACCGGTCCGGTAAAGTACTATTCTACCAAGTGAAATTAGAAATGATTGGTGCATTTAAGGCGCCTCGATTCGAGACAAGAGAACTAACAGTGATGTTCGGGCACTGGAACTGTGTCCTTCTGGAGACTGAACTTTTCACGTCAGCACATTCACTTTTCCTAACCGCGACTTCCTGAGCACACGCACCAACTTTTACTGAACCTCGAGAGGGGAGAAAGACGGACGACTGCGCTAGCGCTGCAGTGTTTTTGACACAGCGTGCAGATGACTCATAGGCCTTTTCATATGACAGGTCCGTCTATGCATTTGTTTACATCGGTGGAGGACCGGTGCAAACACGAGGCTGTCATTTCCATAGAAGAACTGTCAAAGTGCTTCCCGATCAGCTGATTTGGAACGTCATGTGAATAGGCCTATTGTGACAGTTCTCTTTAATGTTTACTTCGTGAGGCAGCTTTTCTTTCGTACACACACGCTAACACTGAAGTACTCATTAATGGGTAAAATAGTACCCATTTCCAAGAAAAGTGGTTTAACTCATTAAAAGAGTAAAGCCCGTTTACTCATTAAAGAGTATTCGCTTTGAACTTCAAAAGATGGGTATTTTTCACTCTTGGCCGTTTGAATAAAAATGGGTAATAAACCCTCATTGTTCCGCGAGCGGTGCTGTAGATTGAGGTTAAGGATTAAAGAAGCTTTATAAAAACAGAAATAATAGACTTGATACAACATATTACATTTATTTACTTCCACAGGTTTTATTGTTTGGTTTTCTTCGCGTGAGGTTTCCAATTTGATATGTTCCCGGTATCTTCACAGGGGCTTTTCAAGCTCTTCCCAAACATCCTTCGGGGAATCGAATGTCGAACAAAGAGGTGAAATCTCTGCATGGAGTGACTGCTTTTGATGCAATTATAGCTACACGAGAACCGCTGCGGCTAACTACACGCAGAAGAATTTCTGTATGTTAAGATTACAATCCTGTCAATTACTTTTACTTACGCACAAATAGATGTTTCGAAATAAAATTAACTTACGCCAACACTAAACTAACGTCAAATCAAATACACACACTTCTTTGATTGAGCTATCCACTTGTACTCATAACAATTATAATTTTGATAATTATCACTATTCAGAAACATTCACCTCCCTAGACTTCAAGTCATGCTCACAAATCTACTTACTTCTAACTTGCAAGGAATAGTGTAGGTGCTAAGATGACCACCTCTCACGCAGGAGATCACATATCAAGTTTGTCAACTCGCCCTTTGTTTTCATTTTTGCAATGTTTTTTTTAGATCGATAAAGCAGCACCAAATCTTTTCAGATATGTTGATAAAGCAGAACAAAATGCTGAGTAAACATTGCAAAATATTGTAAACTCAATAAAATTCACTTTGAGTCAACTAAAATATAGTTAAATTTTGACGTTTGGCGTTAGTTAATTCAATCAAAAATATAGTTGTCAACAACTATATGGTATTGTTATGTTTAACAATATACTGTCAATTCAACTATATTTTTAGTTATCTCCAAATTAACCTTAAAATATAGTTGAATTGACCGGAAAAATGATTACGAACACTATATTTTGTTCTCCGTGTAGCGGTGAGGATAACTATCCTCGCGGTCATCCAAAATCTGCAACGAGAAAACCGATTTCTATTAACATCAACTTATCAGAAAATGTATGGTGAAATTACTTACTTGTAGACAAATAAGTATCGGCAATCTTTTTCGTCCAGGGCTTCGTCCATAACTTTAAGGATATCTTGACAGGAAACTTAGAAGAAGCTTATCTCTTAATGTTTATTTTCGTAACTTCCACTTAAAGTTATTATTTTCCGCATTCAAACCGAGCAGCAAGAAGTAAAATCTAAAGATGGTATCTTTTCTTTGCAAACTATCATGTGTACCATTTACCCATTATTATTTATAGATAGAGAACTTCACAATGAGGTTAAAATACTCTTTTTTATGTCATTGAAAAATACCCTTTTTCTGACAACTCCATACAAGCTATGAAAATGGGTACTAGAAACCCATTTAATGGGTACTTTTATATTAGCGTGCAGATGAAAAAGGCTATGATGAAACGCACAAGATCCAAGACAAAATCCTTCACGCTGTGGCGAACTGTGATTCAAAGATGGCGCTGTTAAAAGTGACACACTAAACTTTCTTGAATCAAGTGACTGACTTAAGTCGTTATAAGAGTTAAGCCCCACGCACAATGTGAGCGGCAGCGCGGTACAGCGGCATGACGGCACGCCCATCTTGATCCACACCCCACTTATCAATCCCATGTTGACTAAATCCTTCTCAACATTGACTCGACAAGCAGAGTGTAGCTCAAGATGGGCCCGCCGTCATGCCGCTGTGCCGCGCTGCCGCTCACATTGTGCGTGGGGCTTTAAAAGCAGAAGCCAAAATTTATTTATTCAAAATCGATTTTTTTCAAGTGCACAAATCAAGAGAATCAGACAACCTTCCGCACTGAAAAATTTGATCGATTTGTCACTCGCTGGTGGTGATCACGGTGATCACTCGATCAAGTTCTCAGCACAGACAAAAAGACGTAACACTGACGAAATTTCATTCAGCCACTTATTTAATGATCGTTTTTAATTTGCTATCATAGTGGTTTCTGCGCTCGTGTACCTACACGTTACATGTCACCAACACTACTTAAAGATTGCTGGTTGAAAATATAAACAAAGATCAGCTGTTCCCAGCAAAATCAAATGACAGTATTTTCAACCAGCAAATTTGCGCACGTGTTCGTGACACCGCTCGACGAGAGCTCAATGGACCAATGCACGTGTTCACTCTTTGACGTTTGAGCGGTGCCGTGTTATTTACGCGACCATGGAAACGAGTGAATTTGGCACCGCTCAAACGTCAAACTAGTGAACACGTGCATTGGTCCATTCAAAGCAGTAGAAGCATTTGCCTTACAATGCTAATGTCGCGACTGTTCATGTGACCAACATCTAGTTTGCCGCGCTCTGACAGCTTGAGTACCGGGTCTATGGACCAATGCACGAGTTCACTAATTTGACGTTTGAGCGGTGCCGAATTCATTCGTTGTCAAGGTCACGTTAATAACATGGCACCGCTCAAACGTCAAATAGTGAACTCGTGCATATTGAGAGTGCAATTTACGTCCAGTGTATGTAATTTTTACTATTGATATGCCCCTCGGTATCCAGGCAATGCTGCCAACCTAAATGTCAAATGTGTATTTCCTTTTCCTTTTGCACTGTTCATTATTAGAAGAAAGTCCGATCAATAAACACGCGTTGTTAAAGTTCCAAGAACTAAATCGGCTTTTCCCTATCCGAAATCTCTTTCCGCCCATAGGTTTTGGGCCCAGGATCGATTCCTGGACGCGTCGTGGTCGAATCTAGTGGATTCCGGTCGTAGTGCAGTGAAAAATCGAGTGATGGGGGAACATGAGAAGGAGGAGTGCTTTCGCGTCGCGCTGTTTGACGGCACGAACTTTCCGGCGTGGAAATTTCGTATGCTCACACTGCTGGATGAGCACGATCTAGTGGAATGTGTCGAGACCGAAATAGATGATGTGCCGGAATTGAAAGTCGAAGCAGGGGACGCGCAAGATGTGATTCAGCGGAAAGGAAAAGCCCTAGAGAAGAGGCAGAAGAAAGAAAAGCGGTGTAAAACGATGATAGTGTCCCGGATCCATGATGATCAATTGGAACATTTGCAGGGGCGGAACACCCCAAAGCAAATGTGGGATTCTTTAGTGAAAATATTTGAGCGGAAAAGTGTAGCAAAGCGGTTGCATTTGAATCGGCAACTACACGAGCTGCGATACGCGGGTGGAAGTTTGCAAGAACATTTTGTGAAGTTCGATCGTTTGATTCGGCTGTTTCGTGGTGCTGGTGGTGTGATGGATGACATTGACGTTGTGTGTCGGTTGCTGCTCTCGTTGGGCACTGAATACGATGCAGTGGTGACGTCGATTGAATCACAGCCAGAAGAACAACTCACTATGGACTTTGTGAAGAGCAGGCTCCTAGATGAGGAAATAAAAAGGAGAAGCACAGTGTCGAAATCGAGCGCAGTGAAAAGTGACTCCGCCGCGTTTTCTGGTGTCGTGAAGAAGCAAGTGAAGAAGAAGAATAGTTTCAAATGCTTCGGGTGCCAAAAGGAGGGGCACAAATTAGCAAACTGTCCCGAAAAGAAGCACAAAAGTGATGTGAAATCGTTTCCCAAATCGTCTGCGCACGTCGCGAGTGATCGAAAAGAAGGAGTGATTTTCTTGAGCGCAGGCGGACGTGCGAGCGAGACGAAGTTGGACGAACGAAGCAAAATTCGGTGGTACATTGACTCGGGTGCGACCGAACATATTTGTAACGATAAACGACTGTTCGATAAACTGGCTCCGATGGCACAGCCAATGGACATTGCTGTTGCTAAAAGTGGTGAATGGGTGACTGCCGAACTAGCCGGCAATGTGTCAGTGATTTCAGTGGTTGAAGATAAATTCATCGAGGCGACGGTGTCCGATGTGGTGTTTATCCCAGAAGCAAGAGCCAACCTGTTCTCCATCAGTAAGGTGGAATCTGCAGGAATGCGGGTGGTGTTTGAAGGTGGACGCGTCGAGATTCTGCGAGACTCGGTGGTGGTGGCCACTGGAAGACGGCGAGATAAGTTGTATGAGTTAAACTTCTACACACCCAAAGGTACGTGCGATTCTCTATTATTTTCTGGGGAGATCAATAAGGCGAATGAGCTCTGGCATCGGCGCTTTGGACACCTGGGAGAGAGAAACCTGACAATCCTGTTGAACGGAGAGGCGGTCGACGGCATGAAAGCTGTGCAGGGCGAGAAGCGGCTGATTATCTGTGAAACATGCGTGGCGGCGAAACAGACACGGAATCCCTTTGCGTTGCGGCAGGAAAGGAGATCGAGTCGAGTGTTGGAGCTGGTGCACTCCGATGTTTGTGGGCCAGTCACACCAGCAAGCTGGAGTGGAGCAAAATATTTCGTTACCTTTATTGACGATTGGTCGCGCTTCACAGTTGTGTATTTGATCAAATCAAAGGATGAGGTTGCCAGTTGCTTTAGAGACTACGAGGCGCAAGCGACTGCTAAGTTTGGGTGCAAAATCTCTCGTCTTCGCACGGATAACGGTGGGGAATATGTTGGCAAAGACATGCGTACGTTTTGTCGACAGCAGGGAATCAAGATGGAGTTCACCGTTCCCTACTCACCTGAGCAGAACGGAGTAAGCGAACGGATGAATCGAACGTTAGTGGAGAAAGCCCGTTCGATGTTATTCGACTCCGGTATTAGCAAAATGTTCTGGGGAGAAGCGGTGGAAACTGCAGCGTTTCTAGCGAACAGGAGCCCAGCCAGTGCGATTGGGCAGAAGGTAACACCTGCGGAGATGTGGAATGGTAAACGACCCGTGGTTACGAAGTTGAGAGTTTTCGGTTCTCCAGCCTATTGCCATATCCCGAAGGAAACCCGTAAGAAGCTAGACGAAAAGAGCTGGAAAGGTATTTTTGTTGGATATGGAGCAAACGGGTATCGTATCTGGAATCCCAAAGAGAAGCGGATTGTGACCGTTCGCGATGTTATCATTGATGAAAATGCTAAAATGGAAGCTAGTGAGAGCGACCGGCCGAGGACAACGATGGTTCACGTATCCGGTGAATCTAAAACGTACGAAAGCGAGCAAGAAGATCTTCACAGCGAAGCTGGTGATCCAGATGGTGATCTGAACGAGACAAACCCTGAAGACGGCACTGAGCCGGAAGATTTCGATAGCTGTGTTGACACCACCCTTGAGGAGGAGAGTGGCGATAGTGATCGGGCTGGAGGCAATGGTGAGGAAATAACGGGAACACGCAACAGGAAGCCTCCTGTGTGGCATCGGGATTATGATATGACGTTTGCCGGGTATGCTTTCGGAGCAATCGAGTACGTTGATAACATACCAAGCACTGTAGCAGAGTTAAAGAAGAGGGATGACTGGCCACATTGGCAGGCGGCCATAAAGGCGGAGTTGGATTCTTTGCACCGAAATGGGACGTGGGAACTAGTGAAGCTTCCTGCGGGACGGCGTGCAGTGTCTTGCAAGTGGGTATTCAGGATCAAGCCTGGAAACGGAGATGAGCCGGACAAATACAAAGCGCGTCTGGTGGCCCGTGGCTTTAGCCAACGTCGTGGTTTCGACTACACTGAAACCTACTCTCCAGTCGCTAGAGTTGACACACTCAGAGCTTTGTTGGCTGTGGCAAACAAAGAACGCATGGAGATTCATCAGATGGATGTTCAATCGGCCTTCCTCAACGGAGATCTCACAGAGGAAATCTACATGTCACAACCTGAAGGCTTTGAAGTTGGTAACGGGTTGGTCTGCCGTTTGAAAAAGTCTCTTTACGGCCTAAAGCAGGCCTCAAAGGTTTGGAATGATAGGTTTGACAGTTTCATTACCAAACTCGGATTCGTAAGGAGTAAAAATGATCCGTGTCTCTACGTTAGAGATCAAAGTGGCAAGAAAGTGTTCTTGTTATTATATGTCGATGACATTTTGGTAATAGGCCACGATTTGAAGCAGATCAAGATCATAAAGACTTGTTTGTCCAAGGAGTTCAGAATGACGGATTCAAATGAGGTGTCTTGTTTTCTCGGAATGAATATTGCAAGGAGCATTGATCAGCGAATCATGCGAATAAGCCAGCGCAGATATTTGGAGAGCCTTTTGGAAAGATTCAACATGTCCGAGTGCAAGCCGATATCCGTCCCGATGGAGTGCCGTCTCCGATTGCAGAAAGGCGAAGAATCGAAACGTACGTCCAAGCCGTATCGAGAGTTGGTAGGCTGCTTAATGTATGTGGCACTTACAACTCGTCCTGACTTGTGTGCTGCAGTCAATTACTGTAGTCAGTTTCAAAGCTGTCCAACCGACGAGCATTGGGCTCATCTAAAACGCATATTGCGATACATCAAGGGCACTTTGAACATTGGATTGCAGTTTGAAGCTAATGATGCGGCGCCTGTACTTGGTGCGTTCTGTGACGCAGATTGGGCGAATAACGTAGTCGACCGACGCTCAGTTACAGGATACGTCTTCAAGGTCTTCGGATGCACTATCGCTTGGGGAACGAGAAAGCAACAGTCAGTGTCGTTGTCATCGACGGAGGCTGAGCTTTTTGCGCTGTCTACTGCTGTGTGTGAAGGGATGTGGCTTCGGCGATTGCTAGCAGAACTTGGATACATCGCAAATGCAGCTGTTCCGTATTATGAAGATAACCAGAGTACGATCAGAATTGTTTGTGAACCGAAGGCTAGAAGCAGGCTGAAGCATATAGATGTTAAGCACCAGTTCGTCAGTGATTTGGTTCAGCAGGGGCAGATTGAGCTGCGGTACGTGTCGACGGATCAACAGGTAGCGGATATAATGACTAAGAGTCTTCCCGCAGGGCAGTTTCGTCGACTCAGAGAAAAACTTAGTCTATCAGACAAAAATTGAGCAGGGGTATTGAGAGTGCAATTTACGTCCAGTGTATGTAATTTTTACTATTGATATGCCCCTCGGTATCCAGGCAATGCTGCCAACCTAAATGTCAAATGTGTATTTCCTTTTCCTTTTGCACTGTTCATTATTAGAAGAAAGTCCGATCAATAAACACGCGTTGTTAAAGTTCCAAGAACTAAATCGGCTTTTCCCTATCCGAAATCTCTTTCCGCCCATAGTGCATCGGTCCATAAATGTCAAATCAATTTTATCAATAAGAAAAAAACATTTTCTACAACATGGCGCTAAACAAACAATCAAAAACTTCAATAATAAGTACCGATGAAATAATTATGTTTTGTGATAACAGCGCTACTAGCGTTCTACTACTTATATTTTCTATTTTCAAACCTCACACCGAGAAGTGGGCGCATCGTTTTTCTTCGCGTTCGATGTTTAACACTACCGCTATCTGCCGGTCTTGTTGCATGAAACATCTTTTTGTGCAACATGCTCACCAGATGATGATAGTGTAAACTGGGTGTTGGATTTTGAATAAATTTGTTCTAAGTAACCTGTTTGTCTGTGGCGGTAGTGTGATCACAGTTTCGAAACTTAAAACACGAAGAAAAACTATGCGCCCACTTCTGGGTGTGGGGTTTGAAAGATAGCAAATTAACCCGTTAACGCCCAAGGTATCTCACAATTGGAATTCAGCTCCGGTTTTGTTACTCATAGTCGTATTCCCATAAATTAAACCTTATTTCACCATAAAATTTCAAGTCTATGGTGGGGATCCAAAAAAATTCTTGAAAGTGTGTCGTCCATATCTAGCTGTTCTATAAGTTTATTTTCGAGATTAATCAAATATATTTTCATGCAGTTTGACCCATTACAATGTAAACAAGTTGGAAAAACTGCTGGTGAGGGGTAATTCATAAATTACGTCACGTACAGAACAGGAAGGAGGGGGTTACAATGAAACGTGACTACTCATATAAAAATTGGAATCCATACAAAAAGTGTGATACAAAGGAAAATTGAGGAGGATGAATATGGCAAAACTTTGCGTGACGTAATTTATGGACGTACCCTGATAAAGAAATTGCAACATAAAGATTAAAAATTTCAGAGGCGAAAGGTGCATGCCAGAACTAAATCATTTAGTGACTTCAATTCACTTTTCTGCTCTACCACGTAAGTAAAATACAGACATACATACATTTCCATACATTTACATGTAAAATAATGCACACTTAAGCCATTTATACCAAAAACAAAATAAAATCTCTCATCAAATATTTTGATTTAGAAAAAAACCTACAGAATAGTCTTCAAAAAGATTATATAAAACTTGCCAGCTGATAATGGAAACATAACTATCAAAATATTTTTTCTGGTTCAAGTTATTAGTATACAATGTGACTCTGATCTGACAGTGATCGAAATTTATATTTGGCATTATCAGAATTTCGTTAGTGCTGATCAAAAGTTAGTCCTTCAGTCCAATGACAGTCAAATATTGGACTCCAACTATTACATGCTTTACAGATGTGAATATTTGAAGCCAACATTATTCGGCTATAACGTTTAAGTTACTGCATCACTGATGCATATAGTCTCATTCACCGACAGAACCGAATCCACGCGGCCCAAGATTTTTGACACTAGAGCTGGCCAGAATACTTTGGGAGCATACGGAAGCGTGTCCGCTCAAATGTCACAATTCTTGGACCGAGTGAGTTCAGCAAGGAAGGCTCTTTACTGCTACCTCAACGCGTCGCTGGTTCTAAAACGTAAACAGCCATACAAAACTATGACCAAACAATGGCGAAGGCGTAATCAATTCTCTCGAAAACATTCATTTTGGGAATTAAGTAGAATTTTCTAATTAAATTGGCAACAACGCACTACAATAGCGCGTAGTAAATAACTGCTTGCAAACAATATCTTTCAAGCGCATTTATTACCTGTAATTTTGCGAATAATAATTTTTACTTTTCCACATTTAAGTCATAAAACTGGTTCTGGACTTAGGTTGGCGGCTATTCAATTTTACTCTCGTTTGACAGCCGCTCTTCACCATTGGAGTTCAGTTCATGGATGGATAAGTCAATTTGTCGGTTTTTCACTCGTTCTTCACTCCCTTCAAAAGATCAAAGGATCTAAATGGTGTCAAGGTTCATCTAAAAATGTAAGGAGCATTGCATCCGAAATAAGCGATTGTTGCTCGAATCGATAGTAAGTATCCATTGTTTTGATCTAGGCAGATCAATTTCTTATAGGTTGTTTCCTTGATGTTTCGCACATAAAAGCAATTCCCAGCTAATATGTTTTTTTTTGCGAAAATATCTCCTTTAGTTGATCATCGTTTTCGAAGATACCAATTTTTTCATCACTGGACTTCAATCATGAGAATGACTTCCGAACTAAGAAGGTTTTAGGCGAATAGCTTTCTTTGGATTTAATCAGTGGACTGATATATAAGCGAAAAAATGTGTGCCCAGTAGTGACATTTAGGTGATTTCCAAAGTAATAAGTTTCCAGGAAAATAGGTCTCATTCAGTTCTCCAACTTTGCCAAAAACACTAACTTTGTATCCAATCTCTAGATTGAGATAAAAGCAAATAATGTGTTTGTCTACTAGCGCCACCTTGGGAGAATTTTCTAAACTACTATGTTTCTGGGCGAATAGATCCCATTCAGCTGAACACTTTTGACAAAGATACCAAATTCGAGATTGTGATTTTTTTCAGTCCCATCGATGGACTGATATAAAAATATAAAATATTTGACCACTAGCGCCACCTTGTGAGTGTCCGAACTAATATGGTTTTAGGCGAATAGGATTCATTTAGTTGTTCAACATTGTCCACGACACAAACTTTGTATCTAATCACTTGACTGAGATATTAGCTAATAAAATCTTTGCCCACTAGCGCCATCTTGTGAGTGTTATAAGGTTTTATGTGACTAAGTATCATTTAGTTGTTCAACATTGTCGAAGACAACAATTTTGTATCTCATAACAGAACTGAGATGCAAGCAAATTCAATATTTGCCGACTAGCGCAATCTAGTGAATGTTTTCCGAACTAATAAGTTTTCGGGCGAATAGATCTCATTCAGTTGAACACATTTGTCGAAGACACCAATGTTGTATCTCATCACTGAAATAAGATATAAACAATCAAAATGTTCGATCGCTAGCGCCATCTTTTGAGTGTATTCCGAACTAAAAACGTTTTAGGCGAATATGTCTCATTTAGTTGATCAACTTTGTCGAAGACTTCAATTTTGTATCTAATAACTGGACAGAGATACAAGCAAATAAAATCTCTGCTCACTAGCGCCATATAGTGAGTGTTTTCCCAACTAATAAATTTTCGGGTGACTAGATCTCATTCAGTTAAACACATTTGTCGAAGACACCAACGTTGTATATCATCACTGAACTGAGATATAAACAATCAAAATGTTCGACCATTAGCGCCATCTTTTGAGTGTTTTCCGAACAAATAAGGTTTTAGATGAATAGTTCTCATTTAGTTGATCAACTTTGTCGAAGACACCATTTTTGTATCTCATAACTGGGCTAAGATATAAGCAAATAAAGTTTTTGCTCACTAGTGCCGTCTTGGGAATATTTTCCGCATTTATAAGGTTCTATGCGAATAGGTATTATTTAGTTGTTCAACTTTGTCGAAGACACCATTTTTGTATCTCATAACTGGAATAAGATATAAGCAAATAAAGTTTTGGCTCACTAGCGCCATCTTGGGAGTGTTTTCCGAATTTGTAAGGTTCTATGCGAATAGGTATTATTTAGTAGTTCAACTTTGTCGAAGACACCAATTTTGTATCTCATCGCTGGACTGAGATATAAACGAAGCAAATATTTGTACGCTGGAAAGTTGTTTCATATGTTGCTTTTATATGCGACATTTGTTGGCGTCTGTGCGCCACCTGGTGAGTTAATTCTGAATTAAAATAGTTACCAAGTGGAAGTCAGCAGTCCTGTGATCAACTTTGCAGAAGACAGTTTTCACCTAAACCTCTTTATTTTCAAGATATTTGCTCTACAAGTACTGTCCTATTTATAGGACGCTGGGCGTTCGGGGCTTTTGTCCTATTTTTAGGACGCTGGGCGGATATGGGTTAAAAACGATCATTAAATAAGTGCCCGATGGAAATTTCATCAGTGTTTCGTCTGTTTGTCTGTGGTTTTACTTCGTGTTTGAATTTCACTCTACCGCCATCTGCAGGTCTTGTTTCGAGCAATATGCTCACCAGATGATGCTGAGGTAAACTAGGCAAGTGATTTTAATTTAATTTGTGCTAAGTGTTACGTCTGTTTTTCTGTGATTAATGGTTCATTTTATTCACTGAATTGTACGTTATAATCCGGGTAATCATGATTGGTTACACATGATTGAAACGTAACAAATTTAATTGTAAGTCAAAAATGACTAGCTCGATTCACCAGCGTGCGCCAATTATATTGGGCCAATGTTGACAGTATTTTTAATTTACTGTTTTGTAAATACCTAATACTGTGTTTAGTAAACTGTTTTGGCATGTTTAGTAAATTGAGTCGCGCGACTCAGTGCAATCGCTCGCGGTTGCTTTCGTTTCTGTACCATGTTGGCACATACAGAGCCGTAGCGTGTCCTCGTGTCGCCCTTGGCGAACCTCCATTTCAGCGCCCCTTGGTAGAAACATATCTAAACATATAATTAATTTTTTTTTCTGGAATACTAGAGTGACTTCAACAAGATTTTTTATGAAAGTTATCAAAAGTATCATATAAATCTAACATATTTGCTTAAGTTCAGAAATTCTTGAGGAAATTTTCAGTTCATGTGGCTAAAGACATACTGTGGTTTCAAGATCTACTGGATGTTTAAAACTAAATTTAAGAAAAATTCTTCTGAACATCGGTGAACCATTTGTTTTAGGTAGTTTTTAAAACTTTTGCTCGAGTGAACAAAAAGAATTAAAGTGCTTATGCTTGAAAACGAATTTGAAAGCCATGACTTCTCAAAAATTTAAGAATGTTTCAGCAAAACATACCTAATAATTGTAATTGCAAAGGAACAATTATGAAATTCTTCGAGTAGGGTGGTTTAGGTTATTCGAAAATTGAAATATGTTTTATTTTTCAGGAAATGCTAAGTGAAATAAAAAAAATCGAAGATTTCAAGGGAATTCGCGTAGATTCAGTCACGATTTTCTCTAGAAGTTTCATTGCGAAATGAATGCATGCTTGGAACTAAATCATACATTTTGTCATTAATCAATGAAATAGTTTACTTAAATATATCAAAGAATTTTCAATTAATTGTCTAGGATATTGGTGTTACAAAAGAAATCATAATCTTTTTGTACAGACAGTAACCTAAAGATGGAATATTTACGAATATTTCAAGACCTATTTTAAAGAACGTCAAATTAAATTTTACGTGGTGAGAGAGAAATTTTGTCAAGGATCATCAAATGTAATTACCCCATATATATTTTCGACAATATACAGTGCCTTCCCGATTTTGGCAACACCCGCTTTTGTCTACCCCCGATTTTAGCAACACCCGTTTTTGGCAACATATTCTTCCCGATTTTGGCAACACAATGAAAAACATTTCAAATTGATTTTCAAGTACGGAAAACTAACATTTTGAATTAAAAGAAAGTTAAAATAAGTTCAAATGAAAGTGGTGGTGGCCATTACAAGCTGAAAAACTTAATGTGGATCGTACTTATGAGAATAACTTAGATATTTCGAAGTTGTTGTTAGACGTATAGGAGAAGTTAGTAATATAAAACATGCATGCTGTTTAAATTATTGTTACATAGTTAAATAGGCATCAAAAATTGCTGGAATACGTTGGTAACCGACAAGAAAAAAAATATAATTAGAGCACAAAATGTTAAGATGGTCAGCTAAACTACATTGATCGCAAATGTTTTGTTGTATTGTGTTTGTTTTTTTTTTTTAACATATCAATCGGATTATGTGTGGCGTGTGGAAAGGGGCCCAGATAGCCGTAGCAGTAAACGCGCAGCTATTCAGCATGACCATGCTGAGGGTCGTGGGTTCGAATTCCGCTGGTCGAGGATCTTTTCGTAAAGTATATGATGTCTATGATTGTTAGTCAAAATCTGATCTGAAAAAGGCTCCCAGAAATTGTTCACATCATTCATGATAGTTGCCATACATTTTCTGATACTTTTAGAGAATAAAATGATAAAAAATAAAAGCATTTCAAAATTCCCGATTTTGGCAACATCCCCAATTTGGCAACATAAAAATCACGCCTTGTTGCCAAAATCGGTAAGGCACTGTATACCTAAAACCACCAGATGAATAAGAATCTTTTTGAAAGGTGGTCGAATTTTGAAAACAATGTTGTCTAAATAGTTACAACCGTACTGTTTACATAGAAAATCTTCGTAACACCATCGTTTTTTGTTATAAAAAATGTATTACAGATTCTTAAACAAAGTCTGCTGTGAGAATTTTTTTAACAGGTTTACTTACTTACTTATTTGGCTTTACATCAATTATCTTGATAAAGCCTCGCCAACAATATTTCGCCAATTCCCTCGGTTCATGGCCGCTTCTCTCCATCCTCGACTGTGACCCACGCTCTCCAGGTCCTGGTGTACCTGGTCAATCCACCTAGCTCGCTGCGCCCCACGCCTTCTTGTTCCGACCGGATTCGTGGCGAACACCATCTTTACAGGGTTGTTGTCCGGCATTCTTGCAACATGCCCTGCCCAGCGTATCCTTCCAGCTTTAGCTACCTTCACGATACTGGGTTCGCCGTAGAGTTGAGCGAGCTCGTGGTTCATCCTTCGCCGCCACACGCCGTTCTCCTGCACGCCGCCGAAGATCGTCCTTAGCACTCGGCGTTCGAAAACCCCAAGAGCTTGCAAGTCCTCCTCGAGCATAGTCCACGCCTCATGCCCATAGAGGACTACCGGTCTTATGAGCGTTTTGTACATCGTGCATTTGGTGCGGGGGTGAATCTTTCTTGACCGCAGTTTCTTCTGGAGCCCATAGTAGGCACGACTTCCGTTGATGATGCGCCATCGTATTTCCCGACTAACATTGTAGTCAGCCGTCAACAAGGATCCGAGGTAGACGACCTCTTCCACCACCTCGAAGGTATCCCCGTCTATCGTAACACTGCTTCCTAGGCGGGCCCTGTCGCGCTCAGTTCCGCCAACCAGCATGTACTTTGTTTTCGACGCATTCACCATTAGCCCGACTCTTGTTGCTTCGCGTTTCAGGCGGGTGAACAAATCTGCCACCGTTTCAAATTTTCTCCCAATAATATCCATGTCGTCCGCGAAGCAAACAAATTGTCCGGATCTCGTGAAAATCGTGCCTCGACTGTTAAGTCCGGCTCTCCGCATGACACCTTCAAGGCACGAAAGTCCGTCGCCCTGTCGAAGTCCCCGCCGAGACTCGAACGAACTGGAGTGTTCGCCCGAGATCTTCACGCAGTTTTGCACACCGTCCATCGTTGCTCTGATCAATCTTGTGAGCTTCCCGGGAAAGCTGTTCTCGTCCATGATTTTCCATAGCTCTATGCGGTCGATACTATCGTATGCCGCCTTGAAATCGATGAACAAATGGTGCGTAAGGACCTGGTACTCACGGCATTTCTGGAGGATTTGCCGCTCGGAAAAGATCTGGTCCGTTGTCGAGCGGCCGTCGATGAAACCTGCTTGATAACTTCCCACGAACTCGATTGCTATAGGTGATAGACGACGGAAGAGAAACTGGGATAGCACTTTATAGGCGGCGTTTAGGATGGTGATTGCACGATAATTTTCACACTCCAGTTTGTCGCCCTTTTTGTAGATAGGGCATATAACGCCTTGCTTCCACTCCTCCGGTAGCTGTTCCGTTTCCCAGATTCTGACTATCAGCCGATGCAGACAAGCGGCCAACCTGTCCGGGCCCATCTTGATGAGTTCGGCTCCGATACCATCCTTGCCAGCGCGCTGGCTCTGTTGTTTTTGAGCTGTTGAATGGCATCCTTAACTTCCCCCATCGTGGGAGCTGGTTGATTTCCGCTGTCCGCTGTGCTGACCTAGCCATCGCCTTCGCTGTCCTGACCTTCTGTGCCTGTGTTCTCTGCGCCATTCAGGTGTTCATCGTAGTGCTGCTTCCACCTTTCGATCATCTCGCGTCCGTCCGTCAAGATGCTCCCATCCTTATCCCGGCACATCTCAGCTCGCGGCACGAAGCCTTTGCGGGATGTGTTGAGCTTCTGATAGAACTTCCGCGTTTCTTGAGAACGGTACAGCAACTCCATCTCTTGGCATTCCACCTCTTCCAGGCGGCGCTTTTTGTCCCGGAATAGGCGGGTTTGCTCTTTCCGCTTCAGTCTGTATCGTTCCACGTTTTGCAGCGTACCATGCTGCAGCATTGCAGCCCGCGCTGCATTCTTCTCCTCTAAAACCTCCTGGCACTTCTCGTCGAACCAATTTAACAGGTTTAACTTTTTTGAAAACTCTGTGAAAAAGCAGTCGAGTTGTATAGGCCTGAGTGAAAGCAAAAATGCTAAAACCCTCACCACTCAGCGAATACTAAACGGATTCAAATAATATTTTGTCAGTATACTGGCTCACATATCTAGTTTCTAAAAGTTGCCAGAGGATTTCGGAAATGTTCATGTGGCCGGAGTAATTTCGGTGGGTCACGGTCAGGTCGGGTGAAAAGGGTGTCGTGGTTTTGTGCCCCTTTTGGTAGGCAAATTTCAAGTCACAGATAACTGCATTTGTTTAATCCTTCAAATAATCATTTTCGTGTCCCCGGGCGCCTAAAATTCACGATAAAGTGGTCAATTTGCATCTAATCATCTGTGTCAAGATTATGGGAATGCTTTTCAGTAAACTGCTATGTTTGATCTCTACTTCAAGAGAGTTGAAACGGTTTAATATCGAACAAATCTATTGCCGGTTCTTACGGGAATTAAGTCAGAGTAGCCACATCTGGTACTCTCTAAACGGTGAAAAACTCTTTATTTGGGATGTTGATTATCAGATCTTAATGATTTATGCAAATTAAAATTATTGCCATTACAAATAAATAAAGTTAACTTACAGGGGATAGGCAAAATGATTGAGATAGGCAAAATTTTGCCCAAATTCAAATGCTTATAACTTTATGAAAAATGGATTAAATTGGATGCATCTGGAAGCAGTCGACGGCAATTTTGGTCCAGTTTTAGGAACTTTCTGGGCCATGCATATTTGCCACTGGACACCGGAGATGTTCCGGATTTTCTGAGGTCATGTCCAAATGTCATTTTTTCTGTCGCTTCTATTTTTGTGCGGTGTAAAGTTCGATAGATGTTTGCAATTTTCCTAGAAACTAGAACTAATAGAAAGTTGAATGCCACCGGACGCATTAAGATTGGTTGGAAATCTTCAGAAATATGACCATTTCCGTAAAACTGGTTCTTGAAAGCATGGTCAGTCATGTTTGTATTTCCAATCATGTTAATATTATACGGAGCTATATCCAAGCGGACACTAACCTTAAAAATGATGATTCCTGCAGCATATTCAGAACCATTAGATGCACAGACTACACTATAGAAGGTTCCAAGTACCCTGGGGGAAGTGGTCAATTAGGGACATATCCGGAACCATATCAATATGGGCATCAAACTTCATGATTTTTAAAGGTTATGCTTTCCGAAGCATTTCCAGCATCACCGGCTGCCATGACCACTTTATAGTAGGTTCCAGGTGCCCCGGGGAATGTGGCCGATTCGGAACATGTCCGTTCATCTGATTAGAATCACATTCTACCATAAACAGTAAGATCCATGGGACTTGGAAAATGGCGATCATTTTCAGAACCACATGATGTAATAACCACTCTATAGTAGATTCCAGGGGCTCCTAGAGATGTGGCCAATTCGAAACATGACCTCATCCCCCAGGGCCCATGGAACCTTCTATACAGTGGTCGTATAAATAAGTTGCGCTGTAAATACTTCTATTAGCATCACCTTCAAAAATCTTGATGTTTATACCTATATTGATGTGTTTTCGGGCATGTTTTGAATTGGCCACATCCCCCGGGGCACCTGGAACCTACTATAAAGTGGTCATGGCAGCCAGTGATGCTGGAAATGCTTCGGAAAGCATAACCTTTGAAAATCATGAAGTTTGTGCCCATATTGATATGGTTCCGGATATGTTCCTAATTGACCACTTCCCCCGGGGTACCTGGAACCTACTATAGAGTGGTCTGTGCATCTAATGGTTCTGAATACGCTGCAGGAAACATCATTTTTAAGGTTGCTGTCCGCTTGGATATAGCTCCGGATAATATTTACATGATTTGAAATACAAACATGACTGACCATGCTTTCCGGAACCAGTTTTACGGAAATGGTCATATTTCTGAAGATTTCCAACCAATCTTAATGCGTCCAGTGGCATTCAACTTCCTATTAGTTCTAGTTTCTAGGAAAATTGCAAACATCTATCTAACTTTACACCGCACAAAAATACAAGCGACAGAAATAATGACATTTGGACATGACCTCAGAAAATCCGGAACATCTCCGGTGTCCAGTGGCAAATATGCATGGCCCAGAAAGTTCCTAAAACTGGACCAAATTTGCCGTCGACTGCTTCCAGATGCATCCAATTTCATCCATTTTTCATAAAGTTATAAGCATTTGAATTTGGGCAAAATTTTGCCTATCTCAATCATTTTGCCTATCCCCTGTATCATGTCCCAAAAAATCGCCCTTTTTACCCGACTTGACCCAGTGACCCACTGGAATAACTCCGGCCACAGGAATATTCCCGAGTTCTTCTGGCCACTTTTAGAAAACTAGATATGTGAGCCAGTATACTGACAAAACATTATTTGAATCCGTTACGTAGTCGCTGAGCGGTGATGGTTTTAGTTTTTTTGCTTTCACTCAGGCCTGTACGGGTTAAATAATGATCAAAGTTATCGGTATCCTCTCCTTGATTTTATGAGAATCTTGCCCTATTTTCTATTGAAACCCTGCCCAGAGTTTCGTGAATCCCGCCCAGGAAAAAGTTATAAAGTTTGATTCATGTACAGTTGTCAATGAAAATTTTATAATTCAGCTTGAGATTCAGTGAGATCGTGTTCGTCGAATTTACTCTTTGTGCAGCAATCCTAATTTAAGCTCAATATAATTTCACTTTTACCAGTCAACTTCTCGTAGGTGGGGAAGTGTTTCTTGTATTTTAATAAAAAAAAATCGAGTGATCGGAACATACACTCCAGACTTACATACAAATCTGAATAATAAAAACCTTTGTTTCTGCTTATTTACAAACTTAATTTATGTGTAATTGTTTAAATTAAAAAAAAAAAAAACTTTGAAAGTGCTTATTGCATGTTTTGTATAATCCTTTCAAAAATTGTTTAAATCCTTTTGAAATGGTAACTCATAAGAAGCCTTAATTTTATATGCATCTTTCAAAATTTTACCAAGTGATTCACGGTTTTTGGCGCCCCCTTTAGGCTAGCGCCCTTGGCGGGAGCCAACCTGGCCAACCGCACGCTACGGCACTGGGCACATATCATCACCACATCACGCATCTACATACAAATGTTTGGGAGCAACATCATTATGAAAATCGCTTCTGTCGCCGGATTCGTTGACAGGGTGCCTCCTTGGGGGAGATGTTTGTTGATCTGTTTGATATCGCCAACTAGGTGTTAGTATTTGGCTGACATGTTTTCATTTCGTTATTGAAAAAAGAAAATTTTGAAAACACGATGCTACCTAATAAGGGAACATCCGTTAAGTACGTTAGGCCTAATTTAGTAGTCAATCCCCCATGGGGATGCATCCTTTCATCATACTGGATTGCTATACTTACTTGATTGTTTATCACATATATACTCCCTTGCAAAAATTTGGGTTCACTCCCTCAAAACACAAAATAAAGCGTTTTATCCACATCTCTGTGACAAAATGTCTATTTGAAATTCTGTGGTCCATTTTCAGAAAGACAATTATGTGTTCTTACTTTGTAGGTATTTTGACAAAAACGGTTTGTGAATTATGTTATCTAAAATATGTGATATTTAAAAAAAAAACTTAAATGTAAGGTAAGTAAGCTTTCGAACTGTGCACTGAGAAAAATCTACACGTCAAGGTCGTGTGTTTTACTTATAGATTTGCGCAATGAGGAAAACCACATGATTTGAGTGTGGTAGCCATATGGATTTCATCATTGATTTCACGGTATAATAACATATGTAACAACATTAGGTTGTCATGTGAAACAAACATGAATTTCCAAATATTAAATCATGAAAACCAACTGATTTGCTTATTGAATTCGAAATGTAGTAGCTTTAGATAGTCATGTGTGATAGAACATAAATGTCATGGGACTGAAAGAAGAAATTTGGTAGAAAAACTTTTGCTCCCCAAAATATGGATCCGAGGCTCCTCTGCTTGTCGCAAGCTCTCTTGATTTTTTTTTTTTTTTGAGCCAGCAACAAGCGGGGCGCCGCAAATCCATAATTTGGGAAGCCAGGGATAAGCATATTCCATATTTTTCGAAACTGAAAGCCAGGAAAATCTGTTAGTAGAATCCGATTTTTCTACTAAACTATACATTATAATCAATGTTTTCTCATAGAAAGGAAGAATTCTCGTATATCGGTCAACTTCACTAATAAAAGAAAAATCGAATTCACAAATTTTCATCTAACACTTTCAGCTTCAAAATTTGCTTCTTCTCTTTGGAAGCATGATGATGACTGTCGTTCGACACGAGGTCCAACCGCAATTCAGTTCATTATGCATCCCATGGGTTGATCACAAACAATTTAGAAGCTTTGAACATGGAAATCGATAGCATAGCTCATGGATTTCATCATAACAATCTCATTGCGCAAATCAATGAATCGACCAACTTGAACATGATGATTATGACATAAGATAACCATAAGCAAAACACACTGAATCCGTGTTGGAGTGATGATCTATGCGTCCATAGGTTGACACATACGAATCTGAAGAGAAAGCTTCGGGAACTTATGTGGAAAAAATATGGAATCCCTGTTGTCGGTTGATGAATCAATCCATGAAGCAAAACAAAGGAATTTAATGTGTAACACACACGAAGTTTGCAAGAAAATCATAGCAAATCGATATGGACGTTCATGAATCGATCCATAATTTTAAACACACAGATCAATCGTGTGGATTTTTGGCAGTGTGTATAAAAGATCTGTATAAAATATTACACTTATGTATGTAACATACACAGACAAACAGACATAACACTTAGAACAAATTTCTTCAAAATCTATCTCCCAGTTTACACCATCATCATCTGGTGCGTTTTTTGCACGAAAAGGTGTTTCGTGCAACAAGACCGGCAGATGGCGGTAGTGTGAAACGCCAAACGCGAAGAAAAACGATACGCGCGCCTCTGGTTGTAAGATTTGTAACATAACGAATTTGAAATGATCGTTAAATGAGTGGTCGATGGAAATTTCGTCAGTGTTACGTCTGTTTGTCTGTGTAACATATATCAATCAACGTTTATTTTGTGCTTGCATTCTATGATAATATCGGACAACTGGCTTCTTTTGGTTGTTCTTCTTTTCATCCATGAGCCCAGTTTGAAATTTCCCACCCTAGCGTGTTACGCTAAACAGTGATGACATTTATGTGGAAGACGGTACACCATTTCATAAAAAAAATGATGATCCGGATGCAACTTACTGTCCCGTACACAATTAAAAGCTTTGCACTTAATTTCTGATATTTTCAAGCTGATTTCGCTTCACTATTTTCTTTGATGCACATCAGTCGGGTAGACACGAACTTTTATGAACACCCGCAAATAATAACAACCTATCAAGGTAATCCGGCAACACAGGCACAACCAAAACAAACGCGTCCGATGGTAATTTTCTACACGCAGCCCTACTCTCGGAGACATCAAAATCAACCAATCAGCGACTGGATCACAAACTGGATCAAATTCTATACCCAGTTGTCCGATCTTTATCTTAGCTTGCATTGTTCTTTTTTTTTTTAAACTCTATTCAACCTTTTACTACAGACAAACAGATGTAACACTTAGAACAAATTCCTTTAAAATCCATCGCTCAGTTTACACCATCATCATCTGGTTAGCACGAATCTATGACAAAAGGTCGAAAGAACAAAAGATCAAAAGTACTAAATGGTTCCAAAATTCCAAGTGTTTTTATCTGAAATAAAATGCAGTGATTTGGTTGCTTAAACATATCGTATATTTATACACTAAACAGTTAATATTACTCTTTTAGGATAAGTGCAATTGATGTTATATAATCATTTAGTATTGGAAAGACACAAAGACAATTCCAATTTCATGATAGCTTGTTCTAAGCACAAAGAAAACAAGCTAATCCATTCTCTGCAGACAGCTACTGACTGATCACTCAACTAGCAACCGCTGTTCCTTTTATTTCAACCAGGTATCTACAATACAAACATTTCCCCTAAGCATACCTCTAAATACTATCACCGACGATTCCCGTATATTTTACCTACGGGTGCGACACTACAATTCCAACATTTAGTTCAATGTGTCGTGACTTCACGTCCGATGTCGCATAAATCCGTTTCAAAACTGAATTATTTTCTAAATTTTGTTGCGCGCATTTAAATCCTCGCGAACCCAAAAGCCCTTTTGTTTACACTCTGGTTCACAAACACTCAGTATTGGAAATAAGTTACTTTTTTACACTTTACCATTTACATTTTCTTTTTCCATACAAATTACACCAATCTTATTTTTGTATACTTTTATATCTATTCCCTACACAATGTTCTCGAATTGTCTGGTTGCCTGAAGAAGTTTCTCATCTTTTTCCATTCGCTTCGCGTTCCGTTTCGGCGCTGGCAAACCTTGAAGGGCTCGAAGAACTTCTGTGAGATTTTGCTCTTTCTGAAGTTCAGCCGGTTCGTAGTGCAGTTGGTAGTGCGCGGTTGATTTTTGATTGTAGCTTCGTAGACATTCCAGAAGGGAATTTCAAAAAGCGGACGGTTACGTACAATATTATCGCTTTTAAGCATTCGCTTCACCGAACCCATAACGTAGTTCTCCTCGAGGTACTTGAAAAATGTTTCCATTGACGCAGGGCTACTTTTTTCCACATAATTGAACGCCTTGAAACGCCTCTCTATGAAATTTACAGGAACGAATGCTAGTGCTTCGACCTTCTTAATGTTCATAAACACGTTTTTGTCGTTCGAAAATTCGACACTCAACCCGGATTTCTGGATGCGCTTGAACATGTTTTGCGTCCAATGAAAAAAGCATTCTTGTCGTCTTGCTTGCGGAAACAATGTTCCTACTGTATTGATAGCGGCCTTCTCGAAATCGGTTAAGATTAGTTCCGGCTCTAGAGTGACAACTACTTCACCCGCACATTCCATCAGCTCCTCTAAAGTTTCCGTGTAGCATTGTTCGGTCTTACTTGGCAGGAGAAAAAAACACAAATGGTAAAAATCTATCACCGAGAGAACCTTGAACAGCGTAGATTTGCTTGAAATTTGCTGGAGCAGTGTCGAAGGGGCCATCCATCATCCAAACTTTGGACACGACTAGTCGCTTGATGTTGTCAGCAGTTGAAAACATTATTAGCCGACCACTTTCAACTTCAGTGTTCCTGAGCATGAAGGGGACGCCATCATTCGTTGTTTTGTATGCGTCTGCAATGTTTTCGAAGTCCTTGGGTGTAATGGGATCCACTGGAATTGATCCTATTTTCTAGCTCGCTGGTAAATCTTCTTCTGAGCGGCCGCCGTAATCATTGTTTGGACCTGATGTATGATCCGATAGGAATAAACAAAATATTTTTAAAACTCGGTAACGACAAACTTTATATGTGAGTTGTGCTAAACTTTATTGAAAAATACTACATTTCAAAAATTAGCCAATTTGTACTCACTTCTACAGATGCACTTTACAAGAAAATTGGTTGCTACGGAAAAACTTACGTTGCTAATAAATAAACTTCGATTACTTGTTGACTGATAGTAAACAACTTCAAGTTGCTTAGCAACTGTTTTTTCATGTTTCGATTGCTATAAAAGGCACTCGATCCTTGTGGTCGGTCCTTTTACCGTTTTATCGTCAAGCTTAATAGATCACTAGTACGATGAGTTCCAGCGAATCAGATTTTTTCGGGTTTTCCGAAGAAGAAGCGCAAAGTGTAGTGAAAATAGTTAATTCTCAAAAGAATAAAGAGATGCTATACGTTGATGGATATCTGTAAAATTCACAGAAGAAGGTATGTATTTTTAGTTGATACTTTCTCTTCAACGTTACTTACCGATTTTTATCTTATATTTTTCAGAAAAACGGTAAAAGCTATTGGGAATGTGCTCAACGTAAGCATGGTAAGCAGACTGAAGGGTAGTGCAAGGGACGCGTGGTTTCTGTACTGAATGACGGAATCCACAAAATCCTGTCAAAAAAGGAACACACGTGCATGAGCCTAACCCTCTGGATTCTCTTGAAAGAGACTACAGAAGTCAACTTAAAAAGAAATCTGTTGACTCTACTGATATCCCTTCAAGGATTGTGCGTGAAGTGGCATCGAATAGCCCACAAGTTCTTCAAACACGTGCCACAAAATTCGCTCAGAAAATGGTAGTTCATAGGGCCTGTCAAAAAGAACTACCGTAATCCGGGGTAACATTGATCATTTTTTTGAATATTTCTTAAATATTTCGTTCGAAACTGCAAATGTTGCAAATTTTATATTTTTAAAACAAGTACTGCCACCTATAGCTCGTGACTATGTACAGTATTTTGTTTTTTGAATGATTTAAGTATGTTTAAAAAAATGTTTTAAGCGGTTTTTTGATTTAGCTGATATGGGGTAACATTGATCATCTATGTAAACAATGTTCGGTAATATTGAAAATGTCGTTACTTACTTAAATCATAGCCCCCGAAGCCGAATGTGAAGGCCAAACGCTTACAAGTCATTTACTTTTTGAGTTATTTTAAAATTAAAAACACCTCGAACCACGGGATACGGCTAAAGGTAGGCAATTCCCTAAAGGAATTATATTTTCTTAACAGTAATTCGTTAATGTTGCCTAATTAAGCATACTTATGAATGTTTTAACAACATAATCGTTTTCAGCGATGCCATTCTTAGTAAGAACCACATTTTTCTTGCTCATATCGTTTGCAGCACTTATGTGAGACATGAATGTTCGGTAGGGTCATCATTACCCCTTAAACTAATTGTTTCGAAAAGTTCACAAATTTACGCATAAGGTTAACGCAATTCACGCAAAAATGTTCACTTTCATTCGCTTATGAGTATAAGAAAGAGAAGCACCATTCATGATTTGGAAATGTTCCATCAATAAATGACGATACGAACTTTTTACGAGATGAGTCATTCCGATCAATGTTACCCCGCTGATCAATGATACCCCGGATTACGGTACGAAGGAATTATGAGGCTGATAACGATGGAGGAGAGCCGTTCATTCCCGAGGAGTTGAAGAAAACCATCGATGGACAACCTTTTCTTTTAACGGAAGCTGCGGATGCCCAGTCGAAAATTTTGATTTTTGCGACGTTTCAAAATCTTCAGCGACTTCAAGCAGCCGAGTTCTGGCTGGTCGATGGGACTTTTGCTACTGCACCGCAGCAGTTTGCTCAACTCTTCTCTATCCATGCTCCTGTAGGCCAAGGAACAAATTGAAGAATCCTACCGCTTGTGTTTGTTTTGCTGCGTTCTAAGACACAAGAGATCTATACGGAAGCTTTCGAGGCACTTTTGGATATTTGCGCTAAGAGAAGAGTAGCATGCTGTTAAAACCGAGGTACGTGTTAATGGATTACGAAAAAGCTATCATAAATTCGGTGAGAGATGTGTTTCCCGAAGCTGAATGCTTTGGGTGTTATTTTCATTTCGTCCAAAGCCTAATACGCCAGCTAAATAGTTTTGGTCTGAAGAATGATCACTCAAATGACGTAACCATTTTTATGGCAATAAAAAAACTGCAAGCTCTCACTTTCCTGCCGGCTGAACGGATAACAGACGCCTACGAAGAACTTAAGCCAGTATTGCCAATAAAATTGGCAAAATTTATCGACTATTTTCAGCAAACTTACGTCTTCGGTAGAAATAGGAACGGACGGCCACTTTTTCACCCAAGCCTATGGTCCAACTTCAAACCAGTCATGGAAGGTATTCCACGGTCCACCAATTTTCTTGAAGCGTGGCATAGAAGGTGGTCTACGTTGGTAGGAAACAATCACCTAAGTATGCATAGGCTAGTAGACGAGTTGAGAAAGGAACAGCATGAAACAGAAGGCAAAATTCTGTGCATCTTGAAAGGAGATCTGGGCCCGCTTGGAGGTGCTGAGAACGCCGAAATGGATCGGAACATATTCAAGCAATGTTCCAGCGCTGCTGTTGTCAACAACAGGGATTTTGTAGAAGGAATGTCACTTTGTCTTGCTGCAAAAACGAAGCGAAACTAAAATGATTAATTGTAAAAAAACATGTAAAACTGAATTAATTAATAAATTTTGATATAAATATACAACTGAGTCTTAAATAGAGTTTTTCACTGATTCCGCCTTTTAAAATTATGCCTTATGTTATTTTCCGCCTTTCGTTACACTTCTAAGAACGTCTGCCTTTTGAGTTTCAGCCTTTTGTGATTCCGCCTTTCGTGTTTCCGCTTTTCGTTAGGGTCCCCCTTGTTTGTTGCCAACAATTCGTACAGTTACCCCACAGTTATGGATCAACTAAGGGTCATTTTTCAGAATAAAATACGATTAAAAAACATGGTGAAGCTGTACAGAACAAAATTACCTCCCCGGCACTGCGGAATATACTTGTTTTTGAGAATACACCTCAAAATACCCGGTTATTTACGAAAAAGTGTCGATTTCGATAGAAATTGCAAATGATGTCTACCCCACAGATGTGGATCAGTGGTATTATGGATCAAATCGACTCATATTATGGATCAAAACACTATAACAGCAATTTATCTGCTAAATAAACGAATGGTGTGCTAGTGAAAGCCTACGTTTTGGCGTTTGTTTCGGTATCGTCTTATCTTTGATTCCTAACTGTGGTATGGGTTTCAATGCACCACAGTTATGAATCAACGCATCTGGGTATACGCTTGACATTTTATTTCCTACGGACGGAAAAAATATGAATAAGCATATTACAATTGATTGTGATGCTGTACAGATTTATGGTTGACGTAGGTAAAATGTGCTTTGCGTAATTGCAACTCCATTTGATGGGATATTAACTGTGCTATCTGTGTGCTATCCATAACTGTGGGGTGACTGTACCTTGGTTCAGCTTGCATTTTCACTTCTTGATCGGACGAATGACTGCTTGAAAATGATTTTTATTTTCTGATGCATTTATTTCAAGGACCACGTGATAAGCTTTTTTATCGTTGTTATGGAGATTGAGCGTTGTCTTGGATTTTGTTTAAACAATTTGTTAATTGTTTCACCGCAGCGATCATTTATTCCATGCAATCATTTTTAGAACTGCGGTAGCAGTAAGTAATTATTTTATGTCACTATTAGCATGAGCTTTTTGAAAAGATTTTTATATAATTCTAGAACACGCTTCTTTTTTTGAAGGATGAATAATCTTCTTCAGGAAATGTCAAAAATATATTACCGGAATGATTACTCTGCTGATATCCTGTTCGAAATCCAGGATATCATTGGGCCTGTATATGGTTGGCCAGCATATATCAAGAAAATCATTCTATCTAACACCTTTCAGTATTCGGAAAGGATTAAGCTGGCAACTTTTTCTAGGTGAGTGGATACCGTAATTGCGATGGCTGGTTGCAATTTGCCATAAGAATAAAAGGTCCAAGCTTTTTCAAATATGCCGAGACCTCGGCCAGGCTGTTTTCGTACTTTCAGGAAATCGGAGTTCAATGAAAATATTTCTCGTTTTGTGTTACTCATAAAGTTTATGAATATATTGGTAGTACTATTAGACAAAAAAACGATTGTTAGTTACATTTGTTCGGACTTGCATGGGCATGAAAAATACACCGGCCAAGGATCATGAAAAATATGCTAAAGAAGGGAGAATTCTCAGTTTTTAATAATATGTGGTAAATTGATTGCCTGTTTCTATGATATATGGAACAAAACCAAAAACCTGTTCAATTTTTAAGAATGCTCATTAATTAAAGAAGGAAAAATTTCATGTTGTAACGATGTAAATCAATTGTATGTTTCTATTCTGAAGGAATGACCATGTAAAATGAACTAAAATCTTCATATGCACATAATTTTAACCAATTTCAATCTTGAAGAATTCCAGGTAAAAAATTAAGGAAAATCTTCATATCAAAATGTTTATCTGTGATATGATCCTGTTTTCTTATAATTGATGTATTTCAAGAAAGAATCATACCTCAATTTGATAATTGTTATTTAAAAATTGTACCGAATGAAAGAACGAAAAATAATTAATAAAATACATAATACTTTATAATTTGTTATTTAAATAAATATTAAATAATATAGAAAAGAAGCGTGATTTTTTCTATTTTGAAAATATCTAGACATGTCTGTATCACTTTAGTGAATTTGTTGCACATATGTGGGTAACACTATGTCGAAAAAAAAAAATGTCAAGTAGTGAAAAGTAGTGAAAATGAATTGAAATTGTTCTTTGAAATATTTTCCATTTTACATGAAATTTCCATTTGGATCTTTTGTCCTCCTAGACCTTTTTTTCCTTTCGACCTTTTGTCCCTTTCGACCTTTTGTCCATAAACCGGTTAGCACAAAACACTGTTTTGTTCAACAAGACCTGTAGATGGCAGTAGTGTGAAACGTCAAACACGAAGAAAAACGATGCACGCGGCTCTGGGTGTGAAGTGTGAAACATAGCATATTAGAAACGAGCATTGAATGGGCGACGGAAATTTCTTTAGTCTTACGTCTGTTTGTCTGTGTTTTTACTTATCAGAGATAGTTTTTTGAATACACCTGATCGCCCATAGTGCAGCAGCAGGCTGTGCTATGCTGCCTAACGCTGCTAAGCCTTATCGCCCGTTTGCCATTTCTTAATATAAAATATTTCCCATACCGGGAATCGAACCCGGGCCTTCTGGGTGAAAGCCAGATATCCTAGCCACTAGACCATATGGGATACTTCTTTTTGATTTAATATTATTGTTACGTAAAATAAGTCATACATTACTGAACTTTTTGAACTAGGTATTTTTGAGGTAGGGATAAATAGGGTGATATGCATCCCCGGGGCAAAACAACTTTTTAGGGTTTCTATGAATACTTTGGAAGAAGTGAAATATTTTTCGTAAGTTTTTCTTGTCAAATCGTATGTTGGGGATTCTGGATTTTGGCCCCTGGCCCCCAATTACTTCGCAAATAGGCTTAAAAAGCACCGTGGAAAATTTTGCTCAATGGGTGCATATTACCCCAGGTTCCCTTACATAAGTATACGTCTATTCAAAAGGTCTAACAAAAAGTCGTTATTGGAAGGACTTTCAAGTTACGTTATGAAGAGATTAGTTTTAAACATTTAGATGAAAACATCAATCAATTCATGATTTTCATCAAGTTATAGAGAGTGGGACATTTCGCATAAGGACATTAAATGGGCCATTTTCAGTTATACAATATCCAATAAGTCAGAGTTGTTTAATATGGCTTTAGAAATCCTTACAGAATTATAAAAATAAGTGTGGATTGCGAACTATAGTTTACAATCAAAACCATTATGTTCAACCCCAACACATTCATGATAAGCCGTGGCGCTAGCTCGGGCCAAGCAAGTCATAAATCATCTAGAACCTAGTTCGAAGCCACAGCTCACATTCCGCTTCATCGATCGAAAGAAGAAATCTGTCGCCACTGTTTACCCCTTATAATAGAGCAATTAAATCGCTTTATGTGGGAGACCAAACGACGGATCACATTACGCCAAGTCGTAAAAATTAGCCTTGCTGTGCATTGGCTCCCGCGACCGACTTTTGCGTCTGCTTTGGCTGTACTGTATGGGCAGGGCACAACTGCGCACGAAGATTAAGATATGGTTCAAGCGATAATCGCAGCGATCATCATACTCGTATCAATGACCAGCAGCAGGGAACAAAAGAACGTTCGAAAAAAAAGCGTAGGATCGTAAACAAAATAACAATCGTTTCCTTTCCCTGGGTTCTCGCTCTGTGCTACGGCTTCGAGTTTGACCCTTAAAATCGAATGAATTAATTATACATGGGGAACACTTCCTTACTTGTTATTTTTCCTAGCTTGATGATATGCATGGTCCCTTCAATTAAAAATCATCTTCAATTTAATTTCAATATATATTATATATATATATATATATATATATATATATATATATATATATATATATATGCAATTTATTTAAGGGTTGAACTTATTAAAACTCCATATAAACCTATAGCTAATTACCGTTTTGTCTCCAATTCCGAACACTCAACATTTCGGTTTGATTGTTCAAAAAAATCACTCAAATTTATTAACAGGATGATCAATTATTCTATGATACAAGTCCTTTAAATTCAAAAGTTGTGAAAATATCATTTTTTACCTTTGAAATCGTCATTTTTCGGAGTACCTATGAGTCATGTTCAGAATTCGAGACAAAACCTTAACTGTAAGGCCGTAGGTATTCCACTTAACAGCTCGAAGATTATCATCACGGTATTTACAGTTTTCTGAATATCAAATATATATTTATCTTTATCTTTGATAAAGCATATGCCTGAGACATATGTCTGAGTGTCCCTTCAATTTTGATCAAGAGAGAGGGAGAGAGAGAGATGACTGTATATTAAGGTAAAATGTAATTGCAAGAAAATCATTTTTCGAACTGTTTCAACATTTCCAAATTTCTTTAGTTCCCTTCACGTTCAACGCTCCGTCATCGCAATCATCGTCATCATCGAAACTTAAAATGCAGTTTTTCTGTTCTAAACTAAAAATTATTCGATGAAATTCACTGTTCACTGTGTTTTGGTTGGAGAATAGAATACAGTGAACACATTTTCCTGCGAATTTTCTTGATTTTGAACGAAAAAACTGCTTTTGAAAATTCCAAAACCAATGACGGATCCCCCTTCACGGCGAATTTCTCTCTCTTGCGCTCTTCAACAAAACAACGGTGCCAATACCTGTCAACTATGAAAGAAACTGGCATCGTTGTTTCCAGATATCCCAAAGGAGAGAAAGAGTACGATTTTTTTATGACGTCACCGTGCAATGGGCGAAGAAAAAAAAAACAATTAGAGTAAGGAACTACTTGGGCACTTTCGTGACTCATTTTAGCATGCGGGGGTTTATCTAGGCCGAATTTTCTGAAACTCGTTAATATCTCAATACGAATGTGAGCAGTTGCTTTTGTAAGCTGTAGCCCCTTACCAAAGGGAAACAAAAGTTTCAAGAACATGATCCGGTTGGGGAACACACCCTCCCATATAATATACCTAAGAAAATTTTCTGATTCTTTGTCCATTGAGACTAAAACCCAACCAAAAAAACTTCCCATACCGGGAATCGAACCCGGGCCTTCCGGGTGAGAGCCGGATATCCTAACCACTACCCAAGTAACATTAGCAGCTGAACAACAGTTTATTCAGCTGAAATAATCTTTAGAGTGGTTTGTTCAACTCTTATCCCACTAAAATGTTTGTTGGGTAGACAATATGGGATACATTAATTTAGATAATCTTACTGATGATGGTGCAAAACCAGTCGCTATCGGCAATCAAAATTCAAATGTAAAACACGTTAATATACAAATTTTCGAAAAATTTGCTGTAGAATTCATTAGCGATTTCTTGATTTTCTGATACCAGGCACCCATTATGGGCGCATGGTTTCCCAAAAAATAACACGTTAAAAAACATGTCACGCGTGGATGGCAAGTGTAAGTCCTTGTCATGTTAGGCAACCTAGTAGTACTAGTGATTGATATCGCAATCGTAAAACACGTTGAAATTGTATAAAAGCCTTTGCTATCGAACCAAAGTCAAATCTTAACAGAATTACAAGTTTTACACGTTATTTCACCTTGCCATTTGACACGACAGATCCACGTTGAAAAGAATATGGATCGAACGTGTGGATTATTTTCAGTGTTGGTCCATGGACCAATGTACGAGTTCACTATTTGACGTTTGGCATGAGACTGTTTGAATAAGTTTTACAGAACGACTGAATTTAGTACCGATCAAACGTCTGATTAGTGCACAGATTAGTGAACTAAATACGGCACATTTACTCGTTGCCATGGCCACATAAATAACACGGCACCGCCCGCATAATCATGAACCATATGTGTACTGTTTCCTAAATGATCACAACTATTTGCAACAATAACAGACCCATTTCGTATAACATGCAAAATAACAATAAATGTACAGTACCAGTAACGGTATTGACAGTTTGATAAATAGTAATTGGAAAAAAATATAATATGGGGAATACGCGGTTAAGTTATGTTACCATAAAAAATCGTCGATTTTCCCGAACAAATTTTTTCGTTTACAGTTTGCTGAATGGTTGATTTACTATCCATTTCTTGACAAATCTACTGTTCATTAAATAATGTGGGAATGGTTGAACTATTAAAAATCATTGAAAATAAATACTGTATGTGTAATTATTGGTGTACGGTGTTTTATGGTTTTTTAACCCTATGCTGAATTGTACCCTTACGTTCATACTATTTCAAAGATTTGGGGAAAATGAGTCAAACAACATCAGATTTCACATTGGTTTTTATAATATTTATTTAATCTGTTTTATTTTTATTTTGCTTGGATCGTTATTTATTCTTTCAAGTGGATGTTTCTATCTAATGTTGCTCCGGCTGCAGAATGGCGGATCAGCTGACGTCGTTTGATATATCTGTACTATTTAACATCTCAGTATAGCGCATATTTACCATAGTTGATTTAGGGCAGTAAAGTGGATTTTGCGGAATAAAGCATATCATCGTCGCATCAGCTTTTCCGAAAAAAACGCATTCATTCTTCAAACATTTGGTTCCTTCTGAAACATGAAAAAATACCTTGATAATACATATATCAAGACCCAAACGCTTCTGCTTACCGTCAAGACAAGAATGCCATCGTTTTGTGGGTGGAATTGATTCCATTCAATCCGGATCTTATAAGCCCAGCACTTCAGCTTTAAAATTGATTCACTATGGTTTGGTACTACGCACAAAGTCCATTTCCTTTTCGGATTCCTCTAGTTCCGCGTTCATTTCCTGATTTGTTTTGTGCTGTTGCCAAATCTTTTGACGTTAACTACGTCTTACGGCAATATACTGGGTGTCAATTGAAAATCTAAAATTTTGCGACCGTCACGAAATTATGTAAGATTTTGAACGCTAATAACTCAGTCATTTATCGATAGATTTTCAATATTTTCCCACCAATCGATCGGAAATGTATACAACAATTTCCTCGAATGGAGAAAACTATTGATTATTGACAATAAACTATTAAAAATTGGGAAAATGTCGACCCCTTTCTTACGCAACCAATCACGTGCAAGCAGTTTTCCACGCTTCTTTTGCGTTCCGCTTCGCACTATAAAAGCAGACCGATTCCTGCTTCTTCGCTCATTCTTCTTTTTGCCGTCAGATTGTGAACATGGTCGGCGAGCAAGTCTCGAGTGCCTTTCTCAATTCAGTTTTCAATGGAACGCGAATGAAACAACACCACGCCGCCACGACTGAAGCCGCTTGTTGAAGCGCCCATCGTCATCGCCACCGCAAACCTCATCGGGCGAGGAGGATTTCTACCAGTGCGCCGTCAAAATGTGTCCGTGTGACGCAAATTCAACAATTCAATCGGCCCTTTCCAGAGCCAACAAATGTGTTTTAAAGAGTTGATTGTGTAATATTCCCAAATTTGTTCGAAATGGCTGAAGAAAATCGACCAAAGCCGCTTGTTGAAGCGCATATCGTCATCAGCACCGAAAATCTCACCGGGCGAGGAGGATTGCAACCAGTGCGCCGTCAAAATGTGTCCGTGTTACGCAAATTCTACAATAGGGTCCTAAAATGTTGAATGAAATCTTGTTTTTATTTAATAATACGAAAGAGCCTGTTACTGTAACTACTTTAGCAAGTTTTCCCGCTCAAATAACGGTTATATCATATTTAAACTTTAATTTAAACATTGGGTCCATAAATGAACCTTGACACTTTTGATGACGTTCGCTTGGTCGACAAAAACACCACAGGGGTTATAGTTTTTTCACTGGGGTTGTTCCTATATGACATTTCGGAAGGGACACGGAAAACAAAATACACCAAAAATTTGAGTTTAAGCCAAGGGGTGTGACAAAATCTAATGAAAAATATAAAAAATGTTTTGTGGATTTGAACAAACAGAAAACATTAAAAAAAATGAGTAAACATGTGTTTGTGGCCTAAACTTAAGCGTTTGGCACTAAAATTATTACAGGGCTTTAGGACCCTATTCAATCGGCACTTTTCAGAGCCAACAAATGTGTTTAAAGAGTTGATTGTGTAATATTCTTCAATTTGTTCGAGATGGCTGAAGAAAATCTACTAAAGCCGCCAAAATGTGTCCGTGTTACGCAAATTCAACAATTCAATCGGCCCTTTCCGGAGCCAACAAATGTGTTTTAAAGAGTTAATTGTGTAATATTCCCTAATGTGTTTAACACATACTTGCTATAATTTCTCAATTCATCTCATAGCAGCATACAATAATTGATTTATTACGAATAACTGACAATACGGCAATTTGAGGATGTTTCCGAGGACGCTGCTGCAGTGCCGTCGGGATGCAATAACAGCATAATGTTAATCTTGTACATTCCTTACCCAGACATCAGTTTCATATAGCCTATTTCCCAGATAAGAAAACGAAGAATTTGAAAGGAGGAGCATCACCTGCTATTCTAAGGGTATAAAGCATCCCTTCTTCATTGAATTCGGTTTCATTCTGTTTTCGCTTTCGAGCTGGTAAGAGCTCCTCCATACCTGCTCAGCTCCTCGCTACCAGAGGCAAGCTGTTTGTACGAGATGGCTGAAGAAAATCGACCAAAGCCGCTTGTTGAAGCGCACATCGCCATCCGCACCGCAAATCTCATCGGGCGAGGAGGATTGCAACCAGTGCGCCGTCAAAATGTGTCCGTGTTACGCAAATTCAACAATTCAATCGGCCCTTTCCAGAGCCAACAAATGTGTTTAAAAGAGTTGATTGTGTAATATTCCCACATCTCTTTATTCATCTCATAGCAACATTCAATAACTGATTTATTACGAATAATTGACAATACGGCAATTTGAGGATGCTTTCGAGGACGCTGCTGCAGTGCCGTTGGGATGAGTGCTCAACATTTCACAACGATTGTAAAATAGAGTTGCATTTCAAATAGCGTCTTTGTTTTCCCATATTTCATGGGACAACTTCGATGACGAAAATTATCTCATGTAACAAAATTGCACAGTCGATTCTAGTACACGACACTGAAGACGGCCTTACAGTTGAGGTCGAAATACGCGTATCTGTCAAAGGATACAAACTCTAGTGGAATTTAATGGTATTGTACTAAATTCAGTTTCATAATCTTGAAGTAGAATGTAATAATTCTGTCAATTGTAATAATGGATCAGAAATTTACCTTCATAATAAATAAAACTAATGATTATCAATAGCTAATTATTGAATATTTAGTAAATGTCAACCCTTCCAACAAATCATTCATTTCTTACCATTAGCATTTTCTGAGATTTTCAAGTAATTCTCAGTCCAACACATCATTGGCACATGCCCTTTTGCCAGATTGGACTATCAGAAGGAGAAGAACACGAAAGGGAGGAGCATCATTTGCTATTTTAAGGTAATAAAAAATGCTTTCTACTTCAGATTCGGTTTCATTCCATTTTCGCTTTCGAGCTGGTAAGTGCTCCGAACCTGCTCAGCGAGGAGTACCTCTCTGCCAGAAGCCTGCTGAGATGTAGATTTTCAAGTTGCCAATCCAGCGTCTGGTTTGTGAAATCGAACAAGATTTCTAGATTGGCTCGCGCTTTGAAAATTGGACCTGCAGGAATCAGTGTGCGCTAATGCAAGATTTGTACGAGATGACTGAAGAAAATCAACCAAAGCCGCCTGTAGAAGCGTTCATCGTCATCGCCACCGCAAATCTCTTCGGGCGAGGAGAATTTTAGTCTGTGCACCGTCAAAATGTGTCTGTGTTACTCGAATCTAACAATTCAATCGGCCCTTTCCAGGGCCAACAAATGTGTACTAAAGAGTTAATTGTGTAATATTTCCTAATACCACATACTTGCTATAATCACTTAATTCTTCTCGTAACATCATACAATATCTGATATGTTATGAATAATTGCAAATAAGAGCCTTCCTTAGCCGAGTGGTTAGAGTCCGCGGCTACAAAGCAAAATCATGCTGAATGTGTCTGGGTTTAATCCCGGTCGATAATTTCGTACGGAAAATTTTCCTAATTTCTCTGGGCATAAAGTATCATCGTACCTGCCACAGGATGTACGAATGCGAAAGCTCTTCGTTAATAACTGTGGAAGTGCTCATTGAACACTAAGCTGAGATGTAGGCTCTGTCACAGTGGGGACGTAATGCCAAGAAGAAGAATAATTGACAATACGACAAATTGAAATTTACGTTGGCGATGACGATATCGATAACTGGAGCACTTTTCCGAGCTTCTCACTGTTCTTAAATTCACAAACCGTTACATTCTGTAAGGTTGCTAATATGACAATTGACTTAAATTCAAATGCAGCAAATCACATGGCGCAGTTAACGTCATGCGGTCGTGTCTTGTACACAACCCCCACTGATTTTTTTGTACACGAAGACGTCGCGTCCGATGAAATTACACTACAGGTAAATGTACATTTGCAGGTGAATAACTCCACGAAAAATAAAAATACCGACACTAATCCGTAAAAAAGCCATGATTTTTTTCACTTTTTGAAAACAAAACATATGACAGCTTCGCTAATATAATGAAAATTGGTAAGCACCCAACCATCACCAATACCAATAAATGCTACTGTTTTCTAAATTGTTGAACAAATGTAATTAATGGTGAAATACACACATGTGTAAGTGTGTTGTGCAAACAATTTGAGAAAAGGTTATGATACGTTGCTACCATTTATCTCAAATTTTCATGCTCATATGGTGTAACTGTTTTTGCACAGTACAATAAATTGTCACTGTTTGGTTTAGATTGAAGAATCAGTTTTTTATTGTCTAGAGCAATGATTTTCATATTGTTCAACAAAAAATCAACTGTTTTGGATACACTAACCTTTTCAGATAGAATAGATTTACTGTTCTGAACATTAGACAAACTGTGTTTTTCTATGCGGGCGCTCAGACGTCAAATAATGAACTCGTGCACGCAACGTTTACTTACGCACAAATAGTTGTTTCGAAAGAAAAACTATTTACTCCAACACTAAGTTTACTGTACAATTGAATTGCCGATGCGCACTCTGTTTTGATTTTTTTTTTATCTCGATGAAGCAGATACGGATCTATTTTGGATATGTTGATTGAGCAGAGCAAACTGCTGCGTAAACATTGCAAACTATTATATACTCAACTATATTTATTTTGAGTCAACTAAAACATAGTTAAATTTTGACATTTGACGTTTTTAAATTCAATTAAAAAATATAGTTGTTAACAACTATACGGTATAGTTATTTTGAACAATATATTCTGAAATCAATTTTTATAGTTATCTCTAAAACAACCTAATTTTTTTGTTAATGCGACCGGCCAAATGATTACGAACACTATATTTTGTTCTCCGTGTTGGTCTATAATTTCAATGTTCCAGATATTGACAACAGTTTAGAAGAACTACGCATGCTTAGACGACTTCCAGTCTCTGCAAACAGACCTCGAGCGGAAATCTTGCAAAGACCTTAGTAAAATTACCTTGATAATCCACTTGGGCTAGTAATGTAGGGATCAGGGAAAATATAATTGTAATTAAACTCTGTGAATTTGAGTAGAACTTGTGGACAATTCTAAGCTCTTACTAAAAATTGCAATATTTCAACAAATTCTGTGGATTTGGGTCAAATTTGAGACAATTCTAAGCTCTTAGTAAAATTTTTAATATATTAACAAAACAATAATAATATTTTTACAAATTATAAAAATCTGGCGCAAAAGGGAAACGCTACAACATTTGTACGGTATAATGTTGCACATAATCGTTTTTTGTGCAGCATGGCCACCAGATAAAAGAAGTGTGAATTGAGCGATGGATTAAAAAAAAATGCTGTCTGTGTCACGTATGTTTGTCTGTACTACCCATATCTACAGAACTTTTTCCACAAAACAGTGTTTCCGTTGTTATACCGTTATTAGTTGATTTGAATTTAAACCTTAAGCATGGAAAGCATGATCACACAAATGAAAATAAAAAATATGACGAATAACAAATATGAGGATGTAGGCAGGATATTGACCGAAAATATGTTTTTATGTGTTATTTTTATAATCGCCATTTTCTAAAAGCAACAAACATCTATAATATAATCCAAAAAGCTTTCTAAAGAAATACGTAGAGATGTTTCATTCAGTTTGAGTCTGTTGTTTAAGAATGGCTGTAAGGTGAACAAGTAATGCAATCATATTGTTGAACTACCGTTTTGTCATATATTCCAGTCGTTTTCAAGTGGCTTCAAATATAAGAAAGTTGTTGATTTATATATGTAGAAAATGTCAGGAAATTTACTTGCCTTTTAATTTCACTGACACGTGCTCTGTCATATGGCATCATGTGGTATCAAAACTCTGAATTAAGATAATTTCAATCATTTGAACAATTGACTGTGGAAGATGACCATAAGTTCATTGTAAACAATAAACTCGCAAACCACTCGTTTTAGCTTCCAGTCAGCGAACGCTACCCGAAAAATGCGTAAACACAGATATCAAGCCCATTGGGTGCTTTACTGCTCTAATGAGTTATGACTTTAAACAGGACATTTTCCCGCGCGAAACGATGAAAATCTCAACAACACTGAATCGTGTGGACCCCACTGCGGAAAACATAGGAAAAACGGAATGAAAATTTATCGCCAACGGTGGCGCAGGTTTCGTAAATATTTAAAGTTGTAAAATTTTAATCATGTTCGGAAAACCACTTGCGAAACGGCGACTGTGGGAATTTCTTCTCGGTGACACCCAACAGATTGGAGCTGGCAAAATAATTTATCTCCAGTGCGAATGTAATAATTACCGGATTATTTGAAAGCGTAACTCAATTTACCAACGGGGAAAATGTTAAACGACTGTCGCAACGCTGTTTACGACGAATAAAACCGTGAGTTCTCCCGAGGGAGTGGTTTGTTGTACTCAAAAATATTTTTAATTTACGATCTCCATTCCTTTAAGGATGGGTCATAAATTGTGCCGCTCTCTTGTCAAAACTATTGGTTTGAGAGAATGGAAACCTTGGGATAGAGAAGATCTATTTTTGGATGGCTTAAAAGGGTTCGTTTAGCTGCCTCACGGCAGGTTCATCGTCTTCTCGGCGAGTTCTCAAGAATCACTTAACACAAGTGATATTTCAGGTTAATAACGTCTGACTTATTGTTGGAAGAAGATGATACTCTTCGAAGCTGATGGTTGCTGTCTGAAAAAGATACAGTATTCATTATTTCTGACAATTTTACTGTAAATGGCAATGCTCACTGAAAAACAAATCACTATTAAAGCTAAATCGTCATTTGTAGTGGCAGCCATGATGGTATTTCAGGTCACAATTTAAAAGCAATAAAACTTTCCACAGACATTCATATAAGTTTTCAAAAAATATACGAAGAGATAGAAATTTGGTATAATGAATTCTTGAGCTTGTTTTGCCCTAAACTGTAAGGTAAGCTGTGAGCATTATTGGAATTTCTAACAAGTTGAAATCATTTTTGTCTGCCACCTTTACATTTTAACTTTTCACTGTTCGTGAATAAGAAAGAAAATGTGAAATTTTGTCCCGATATGGAGCAAAATACATCTGGTCAATGGTTACTTTAAACATAATCCATAAAAAACAATCAATTTTTTCATCATCGATAATCCTTCGATCAACAGACAGACATCGCTGGTTCAATCATGATAAGACCAAATGTTCCATGCCTTGCAGTTCTTTGACTGACGCCAACCGTTATCAATTTCCCTTCTTTATTTATACGATCACGATGAGAAGGTCGCACTGTAAACATAATGTAGAACCTCGGTAAGAACGATAATCATTCAATCCGACAGAACTGATTCAATAGGGTTATTTACAAAACACAGCTATTGGCTTGTTTTTCCGCAATTAAAGCTCTAATCAGATTGGCTGTACACCAGTGAGTAATGTGTCATTTGAACTGTAATGAAGGCCCCAAGTCATAGCGGAGAGGCTTGCATAAAGGGGTTACAACAAGCAGTTCTGTTCAGTTAGAAGTTCGTTTGACATTATTTTGCAAACCACTAGATCACGTCTATCATTTCTCTTTTGGTAATCGAAACATGTTTTCTTTTGGAGAATAATGAAGCTTGCTTCTATTACCTGCTTATCGATATTATGCAATATAGAAATCCTTTTCAAGGGAAGCTGTTTAATATTTTTATATAATTTAGCAGATTATAGTAGGTTGAGATCCCTCCATAAAGGAAACACAGGCCGCAGCACTTAAAAACCTAGACGCATCTAAGGGAGCTGGACCAGATGGCATTGCACCCCTGTTCTTCAGAATCTTTCAGAAGAGCGTACACTTCCCTTAGAACGCCTCTTCAACATGTCTCTGAATAATGGTAAATTCCCAGAAGCTTGGAAATTTTCGTATTTGGTGACTGTTTATAAATCAGGCACGAAATCTGACATACGAAACTATCGCGGAATTGACATCGACAACCTTCAATCTGCTAGAACTAGTATCGTCCATTCTTAACGCAATGGACAAGGGCAAGCACGTAGAAGACCTCTACACTGACTTCAGTAAGGCATTTGACCGAATCGACATATCACGGATCCGGCAGAAATAAGTACGACCGCTGCCCAAGCCACGACGTCAATATCATGATAAGAGATTTGAATGCTCAGGTTGGCCAGGAGGAGGAGTTCAGACCGACGATTGGAAAGTTCAGCGCCCACCGGCTGACGAACGAGAACGGCCTACGACTGAGAGATTTTCATGCCTGCTGGTATTGTATCTGATTAATCCATGTATTAACATTCGACTTTATATCAAACTCTTCGCTAGTGATGCCAACGCACCAAGCTTTCATTTGAGGTGAAAATTTCTCAGATCGGACTATTGTGCCGAACGCACCAACCATTTATGAAGAAAAAGAGCCAAAATGGTTGGGCGGGCCTGCCCTAAGCTCAATGCACGCACCTTGCCCTTAACCACAGATATCGTACAAGGAGCGCCAGAGGACCCAGTTGCGAAAAAAAAAAACGAAGATATGCGACCCCATGGAAGGCAAGGAAGGTAAGGGATTACTTCAAGCGCAATCCGAACGATTCGATACGGGACGTGACCAAGGGCCTGATTTCATGTCTTCAAGGGTAACCGAACCGATAAACAAAATACGATGGCCAAATCCCTCGCTAGGAATCTGGACCGCTAGTGGTTGGTGCAGCCGAAATGCATCGTAATGGACGACGAGAGCGGACGTCGAGTGGATGAAAGCAGAGTTGCACAATATCGGTCATATCAGCTGATGGCTGATGGACTAAAACTATCAATATCAGTTGCGAACTATCAATATCACTTGGATCTGACAACCAACAGCTGTGATTCGACATCGCACTCTAGATCACAATCACAGCAGAATGAGTGATCACGTGGTAATTACCCACGCTATTAATGTTTTTCAGTGACCAACACACAGTTTCAATCTGTCTGCAGCACTATCGTAGAATATCGTACTGATAATTGTCATCATGAAAGATGGTGTATTGCAACGAAATTTGATGTGTAACGTTAAGGCACAGATAACAGACGTTAAAGTCCGATTGTAAAACTGTGTAAGACAATTCATGGTCATTTTGAATGGCAACACAAGTAGCAACATCGTGGTGGCGCTGTCATCGCTATGTTCCCATGACGATGTCAGTGGTGAATATGAAATATTTCAAGATACTGATATTCAACACTGATTGACACAATTCGTTGTGTGGCGGCTTGCAGTGATTGCAAGGAGTTTCAATTTGAATATTTACACAGGTTTTCAGAAAAAAATTGTTCTAGCATAAACATCTGTTATCTGTGGTTTAAGTCAATAAAACATTTTTTATGGTTTTTGAGATTTTGTCACACCTCTTGATTTAAATTCAAATTTTAGGTATATTTTGTTTTCCGTGTTCTTTTCGAAATGTCAGATAGGAACAACCCCAGTGTTAAAACTACAAGCCATGTGGCATTGTTGTCGACAAAGTGAACGTCAAACATGATCAAAAGTGTCAAGGTTCATAATTGGAATATTTTTTTAAATAAAATTTTAAGTATGTTATAGCCGTTATTTGAGCTGGAAAAATAGCTATAGTGGTTGCAAGAACATGCTCTATCGTACTTTTGAAAAAAAAAAACAAGAATTCATGAAACATTTTAGGACCCAAATTGGGTCTAGCAGTACACGCTTTGCTAAATGTGCAAATATTTGGCTAGGCATAAACCTGCAGGTTAATTTTTTGAGATGTCGAACATTTGTTTGGTTCTGCAGCGATCCAAGCCAAATATTTGCCATAGTGTACTTCTAGCTTTAGGCGTTAGCAGTTTGAACAATTGCAAGAAGAGTCTTCCCTGCAGGAAGACAAACAATATTCTCGTTTTAAGCGTTTTGGTCGCATTTGAACCGCACAGCATAGCGTGGAGGATGATTCGCCATGTTTATGCGTTATGTTTCACTCCACCCAATCCATGCCAAAGGTATAATAAATTTCTCCTTACTCTATTCCATACATTTGATGCACGATGGTTCGTATTAGACAAACCTACACTGAAAGCAGGTGTGTATGCGTTAAATATAAACACGAAACCCGAAACCGGTACCGACCGTATACTGTGCACAGAGATAACGCTCCTCCCCTTTCGCGACTCACTCACCGCTTGGCTAGCGTGTAACAAATCGATAAACTCACGCTATCTCTCCATTTTCCGGCATGACGAGAAAGAGTCATTCGGCATTCATTTGTTAAAGCAAATGATATTATAAATGATTGGTACAGTCATTCAATGGTACATGTAACCAAAAAAAATCTACTGGACAAAGAATCATCCACCATCCAGTGCCAATGAGAGACAAAAAATTATTGACAGCGGTGGGATTCGAACCCACGCCATTTCTGACTGGTGCCTAAAACCAGCGCCTTAGACCGCTCGGCCACGCTGCCTTGATGATGGTGGGTCGCCTCGTGCAAATGCAGCCCGGATCCCCCCATTTCCATTCATTATCTATTGGAACCCCCAATTTGGGGGGGATCAATGTTTTTTTTTTACTTGGGGAAGAAATATCTTCTCCGCATTTGTTATACAACGTAGTATCCGTGTAATTTGCATCCGCACAACATTCGGCCGATTCTCAACTACTGCTGAAAAGTTCACTGCTGTTTTCCATCATTACCTTCGTCACAAAAATCTTCACTAAACTGAAGTCTCGATCACGAGACAAGCCTGCAAGCTGTTTGCGCGCTCATTCAAACTGTCAATTTTGTTACACTTAGAGCATCTTTAACGGGGGCGACTATTCGGGTGATTAAAATGATCACCCCCAGAGTTGTCATTTTAGTTTAGTCACTCATTCTCACACCGGTGGCTACCATATTTAGTAACTCGTTTCCGTACCGGTCGTTGCTTTTTGGGTTAACATATGAGTTGTGAAAATAATGGTGATCAATTCAGTGCGCATCGTACCTTCGTGCTGTGCGTACACGAATTCTCTCTGCTCTTGGAAGTTTTCTTAAAAACTACCTAAAGCAATAAAACAGTACTTTTCAGTGCTACAAAAACAGTACTTTTCAGTGCTAAAATTAAAAACGGTACTTTTCAGTGCTACTAAAACAGTACTTTTCAGTACTATTTTTTCTACTATTGATCCCTTTACGATCCTTGTTTGGACCCGTGCCTTCGATTTTTCGTTGAACCCGTTGGCGAAAGCTAGCGGTGGTAATCCTTCTTGGACACCGTTTTGGGAAAAAACCTTTCGAAGGTCACGTCTTCTTTCGTTTATTAATTAAACATGGTATCAACAACAAACAAAAGGAAGGGTGAATCTCTGAATTCACTACTTCCTTCCAAAAAAGTGGGTTTTAAAACTGTCACTACACGTGGCAAGAATGGAAGAAAGGACGCTTCCCCGGAATGCGAAGTTTCTTCCAAGGGTGAAATGAATAATTGTATCGAAATGAGCAATCAGTTCGATGCTCTAGACAAATTTTCCGAACACCAAATCGAAGCAGCCTCTAGCCCAGGCTCTTTGATTCAAGTGAGGAAGCAAAGAGTGCCGCCTATCGTGGTCAGTTGTTCCGAATTTGGGGGATTTAGGCAGGAGATCTTGAACTCCATTAGGGGAATCAAGGTTTCCTTCCAAATCGCAAAGAAAGGAGACTGTCGCGTTTTGCCGGAAACTCTTAAAGATCGTGAGCTTCTTCTCAAACATCTTGAAGAGAAGAAGCACAAATTTTTTACTTATGACGACAAACTGAACGTTTGTTCAAAGTTGTCTTGAAAGGTCTCTCAAGTGACTATAAATCACCTGAAGAGATCAAAAATGGAATAAATGATATACTTGGATTTTCCCCAGTCCAAGTAATCATTATGAAAAAGAGAACCCAATCTGGCATTGTTCGGAAAGGGCTTTCTCAAGAATTTTATTTAGTTCACTTTAACAAAAAAGAACTAAATAATATTAAAGCTTTAGAAAAAGCAAAACTTTTGTTTGATGTCCGTGTGACATGGGAACATTTCCAGAAACCTGGAGGAAATTACCAGAACCCCACTCAGTGCCGTCGGTGCCAAAAGTGGGGTCATGGTACAAAAAATTGTCGCATGGATGCTAAATGCATGATTTGCGGAGGTTCTTCTCACGCTAAGGACGTCTGTCCAGTGAAGGAAGATACCACCAAATTCATATGCTGTAATTGCGGGGCTAATCATAAGTCCAATTTTTGGAATTGTCCTTCACGCAAAAGGGTCATTGAGGCTCGTGCCAGACAGATGAAAGATAATATCCGTTACGATAACGGTCGTTTCCGGAATTTGCCTGGTAGAGTATCGAACAATGCTCATTTTTCAGTTAACGATCGCTTGATCATGAATCATACCCATCAGGAAGATCATAATCATGCTCATTCACAAACTAATTTGAATCCGTCGGGTAGCCGTTCGAATCTTTCAATTTCGAATGTTTCTACCCACAGTAAATCCTTTGCCGATATCGTAGCAGGAAATTCGAACTCCTCCCCTGTTCGATCCATGGGTACCCATTCTACTTGTTTCAAATCAAATGGAAAAAACCCTACCGCCACAGGTAACTCCGCTTCTTCGTCTACCGGAAATTCCAATGGGAAATCACATGACATGTCTGCCTCTGATTTTAATTTTCTAACTGAACAATTGAATCTAATGATTGATGCAATGTTCAAAGCCACCACTATGACTGAAGCAGTCCAAGTAGGTGTAAAATTTACAAATCAAATTGTTATTGGATTACGTTTTTCTAATGGATCCAAATAATAATTTAAATATTTTAAATTGGAATGCTCGTTCTCTGAATGGTAAAGAGGACGAGCTGTTTAATTTTCTTACGGTTAATAACGTGCATATAGCAGTTATTACCGAAACGTATTTAAAACCTGGATCTAAACTCAAAAGAGATCCTAACTTTTTTGTTTATCGTAATGATCGACTTGATGGGGCATGTGGGGGAGTTGCAATCATCATTCATAGGCGTATAAAGCATCAACTGTTTTCATCATTTGAAACTAAAGTTTTTGAAACTTTAGGTGTTTCTGTTGAAACACAGTTTGGTAAATATACTTTCATAGCTGCCTATTTGCCTTTTCAATGCTCTGGACAGCAAGTTAATTTGCTCCAAACTGACTTGCGTAAATTGACTCGCAATAAGTCAAATTTTTTTGTCATTGGTGACTTTAATGCCAAACATCGGTCATGGAATAATTCTCAAAGTAATTCCAACGGCAGAATTTTATTTGATGAGTGCTCTTCAGGATATTTCTCAATTCAATACCCTGATAGCCCCACATGTTTTTCCTCTTCTAGAAATCCATCTACGATTGATTTGGTCTTAACCGACTCTAGTCATCTTTGTAGCCAACTGATTACTCATGCTGATTTTGATTCTGATCATGTCCCTGTTACATTTCAAATATCCCAAGAAGCGATTCTCAATCCTATCAGCTCCACTTTCAATTATTTACGAGCCGACTGGAATATATATAAAACGTATGTTGACTCCAATCTTGATGTTAACATTTCTTTAGAAACTAAACTTGATATTGACAATGCTCTTGAAACTTTAACAAATTCCATTGTTGAAGCCCGGAGCATTGCAATTCCAAAATGTGAAGTAAAATTTGAATCCGTGATTATAGACGATGATCTTAAACTCTTGATCCGTCTTAAAAACGTGAGGAGAAGGCAATTTCAACGCACTCGCGATCCTGCTATGAAAATTATATGGCAGGATTTGCAGAAAGAAATCAAGAAACGTTTTGCTCAATTAAGAAACAAAAATTTTTATAATAAAATTTCTCAATTGGACCCTGGCTCTAAGCCCTTTTGGAAATTATCTAAAATCTTGTAAAAACCTCAGAAGCCAATACCGGCATTGAAAGAGGAAAACAAATTATTACTAACTAATTGCGAAAAAGCTCAAAAACTTGCTATGCAGTTTGAAAGTGCGCACAATTTTAATTTAGGACTTACTAGTCCAATTGAAAATCAAGTTACTCAGGAGTTCGAAAATATTCTCAATCAAGAGAACGTTTTCGAAAATGCCTGGGAGACTGATTTGGAAGAAGTGAGAACTATTATTAAAAAAATCAAAAACATGAAAGCTCCTGGCGATGATGGAATTTTCTACATCCTCATCAAGAAACTTCCAGAAAGTAGCTTATCATTTCTAGTTGATATATTTAACAAATGTTTTCAATTAGCATATTTTCCTGACAAATGGAAAAATGCTAAGGTTGTTCCAATTTTAAAACCAGACAAAAATCCTGCAGAAGCTTCTAGCTATCGTCCAATCAGTTTGCTTTCCTCCATCAGTAAACTTTTTGAAAAGGTTATTTTGAACAGAATGATGGCCCACATCAACGAAAATTCAATTTTTGCCAATGAACAGTTCGGATTCCGCCATGGACATTCGACCACTCATCAACTTTTACGTGTAACAAATTTGATCCGTTCCAACAAATCTGAAGGCTATTCTACTGGTCTTGCTCTTCTAGACATAGAAAAAGCATTCGACAGTGTTTGGCATGAAGGTTTGATTGTAAAATTAAAAAACTTTAATTTTCCAACATACATTGTTAGAATAATGCAAAGTTATCTGTCAAATCGTACACTTCAGGTTAATTATCAGAACTCCAGATCTGAAAGACTTCCTGTAAGAGCTGGTGTTCCTCAAGGCAGCATTTTGGGACCAATATTATACAATATTTTTACATCTGACTTACCTGAGCTACCTCAGGGATGTCAAAAATCTTTGTTTGCGGATGACACAGGCCTCTCCGCCAAAGGACGAAGCCTGCGTGTCATCTGTAGTCGATTGCAAAAAAGTTTGGATATTTTTTCTTCGTACTTGCAAAAATGGAAGATTTCTCCTAATGCTTCCAAAACTCAACTAATAATATTCCCACATAAACCAAAAGCTCTTTATTTGAAACCTTCAAGTAGACATGTTGTCACGATGAGAGGGGTTCCAATAAATTGGTCAGATGAAGTTAAGTATCTAGGGCTCATGCTAGATAAGAATTTAACTTTCAAAAATCACATTGAGGGCATTCAAGCCAAATGTAATAAATATTTAAAATGTCTCTATCCCCTTAGTAATAGAAAATCAAAACTTTGTCTTAAGAACAAGCTGTTGATATTCAAACAAATTTTCAGGCCAGCCATGTTGTATGCTGTACCAATATGGACTAGCTGTTGTAATACCAGGAAGAAAGCTCTGCAGAGAATTCAAAATAAAATTTTGAAAATGATTCTGAGGCTTCCTCCCTGGTATAGTACCAATGAGTTACATAGAATATCCAATGTTGAAACATTGGAACAAATGTCAAATACAATCATTAATAATTTCAGGCAAAAATCGTTACAATCTTCTATTGCCACGATTAATGCGTTATATGTTTAGGTTAAGTTAGGTTAAGTATATTAAAAACGTTTTTTTTTTTCTCTTATAAGCAGGTGAAATCAACTCACCTGTAAAAAAAAACTGAACTGCTACGGCAAATGAAATGTAATATGTTGTTAACAAAATGTTAATTAAATCTTAAATTTGTTTTACCAAATTAGGATGATAGTGTTGTCTAATAACACAGAACACCTAGATATAAGAAATGAATGTAATGTTTGGAATGATACTAATAAAGAAATCAAAAAAAAAAAAAAAAAAAAAAAAAAAAAAAAAAAAAAAAAAAAAAAAAAAAAAAAAAAAAAAAAAAAAAAAATATGGTGATCAATTCAGGTTGGGAATTTTTGTAACTCTGCTGGCATATCTATTATATTCTGGTGCGGAATTATTAGAATTCCATCGGAAATTTTTGAGATTGTTTATGAATCCGAGTGGAATCCTTGGAAGTGCGACTGGAATCTTCGGGATTCCGGCTGGAATCCTTGGGATTCCGGCTGGAATCCTTGGGATTCCGACTGGAATCCTTGGGATTCCGACTGGAATCCTTGGGATTCCGACTGGAATCCTTGGGATTCCGACTGGAATCCTTGGGATTCCGACTGGAATCCTTGGGATTCCGACTGGAATCCCGAGGACTCTAGTCTGAATCCCGAGGATTCCAGCCGAAATCCCCAAGATTCCAGCTGAAATCCCGAGGATTCCAGACGATATCCCAAGGATTCCAGCCGGAATCCCGAAGATTCCAGTCGCACTTCCAAGGATTCCAGTCGGAATCCCAAGGATTCCAGTCGGAATCCCAAGGATTCCAGTCGGAATCCCAAGGATTCCAGTCGGAATCCCAAGGATTCCAGTCGGAATCCCAAGGATTCCAGTCGGAATCCCAAGGATTCCAGTCGGAATCCCAAGGATTCCAGTCGGAATCCCAAGGATTCCAGTCGGAATCCCAAGGATTCCAGTCGGAATCCCAAGGATTCCAGTCGGAATCCCAAGGATTCCAGTCGGAATCCCTAGGCTTTCAGTCGGAATCCCAAGGATTCCAGTCGGAATCCCAAGGATTCCAGTCGGAATCCCTAGGCTTTCAGTCGAAATCCCGAGGATTCCAGGCGGAATCCCAAAATCCCATAATTCTCCGAAATCGATAAATTCTTACGAGGATTTTCGAATATTTCATAAACTTCTATCGGATTTCCAATAATTGCATCAGATTCCTAGTATTCTTATCAAAATCTTGAAGGTTTACCCGAATTCCCAAAATTTTGAAATTTCTACTTCATGCGCATCAGATTTCCAAAACTCCAACCAGAATTTCATATCCCACACCATATGCTTGAATTCAAATCGAATAGCAGCGCAACTATCGCGCTGCTAAATTTGCTCACCCGATGCTTTCCGAAGGGAGCGCTGTCATTTTGCTACCCCGGTTAGCAGCGCCCGGTACGGATCAGCGTAATGATACTGCGCTATGTAATTTAGTTTAGTCGCGCACCGTTACGGCTGCTCTTATGTCGAATTCGTGCTTGAACCTACACGCTAAGATCAGTTTACCCATGAATTGGTAGTTTGATTATTTGAGTTCTAAGTACGTTATCAATTTTATGGGTACTGAAAAAAATGGTAAATTTCACTCATACTATTAATAAAATGGCTGTATGAGTATCAAATATGAGTAGTTGACAATTACCCATATTTGGATGAAATATTAAGTCAACATCGCAGATCGACTATAACATCAATAAAAACAGTTTGGCTGGAAATAAATCAAATTTATATAATGGAATATCCCGTTCAGCTCTATTCGTGATCAAACGTCAACATCCCACCGCAAAATTGCTAGTGTTTGGAGGTGATTTTAACCTCCAAATTGCGAAATCATTACCTCCAAGTTTAGTTATAATAGTAGAAGCATTAACCTAAGAATGCTAATGTCGCTGCTGTTCGTGTTACCAACATCTAGTTTGCCACGAACTGACAGCGTGAGTACCGGGCCTCAAAGTGTCAGATTAATTTTAAGAACCAAAACAACATCATGGTATAGAACAAACAATGAAAAACCATAATTTAAGGTGATAAAAATTGAAATCAGGTTTGTGACAACTACGCCATCAGCGTTCTACTACTAATATTTCTATTGTTATAATACCCTCCGTTATATGAAATATGGTGGCTCGTCGATCGTCGCAAGTTTCTCGTTAAACAGTCAATTAGGAAGGTACGCAAATCTAATTCTTGTTGGCGTGACATATTGTTGCAATCGACACATTTGGTGCTCAACTCTCGAACAATGCATAAATTTATGGAATTTCATCTGAAATAACATGCAAAATCAAAGCTGACAAGGAAAAGAAGCAACATGCATTTTATAATTGAGTGTTCTGAACTCAAAGAAAAAGGAATAAATGATGCTCGAAAAAAACTGGCCAAATGTCATCATTTTAGAATGATCATGTTTGACTGTTAGAATGTTCATTAAAATTGAATCTATTTGCACGGAGTGTTTAAAAGTATTAATTTTCAAGTGTAGTGAAAAAATAACTGATTTTTTTGATTATATAATTTCACAACTAAAAATAGGGTTCTCATCGGTAAAAAATCGACTTAAAAAATGTCAAATTTTAAAAAATGATTTAATTGTTCGTGAACTTTATAAGACAACGGAAATCATGCGGATCAAGTGTATTGATTTATTTTTTATTTTTTTGAAAATGCAAAACTCCGAAGATTCCATAATATTTTTAGTACTTTCATTTTCCAGGTGTATTTTTGTGAAAGCTGTCATGGTTTGTACACTTGTACACCAAAATAGCAATAAAACTACTGTATTTCATTGAAAAACTTCAGTTCAATTATCCACTTTGCACTTTTTCACCGAAATTGCATGGACGAACACGATTTGAGAGAAATGCTTAGCGATCGACACAAGTCACACCACGTTACGATACAGTTTTCTTTCCAATCCCCTGTGTGACTTACTTCGCCGGGCACTTATTTTCACTATGGAAAACATTCGTACTCCTCCACTGAAGGATTTCATTCCAATCACACGCCGTAAAACTTCTATAATTCACGAAATTTTATGAAATTTGTTCACCAACCGCGTAAAATTGAGAATGTAACAAGGAATGTAAACAAAGTTCAATCCGTCGTACAGCGAAAAAAAAAGCTTGTGCGCATCAATGTGTGTGTGCGATGCTCGTAAAATACGGTTCCTTTGATTGCGTTGCTTTCGCTGCACTGTGAGCAAATGCCATAATTGTACGGTCAAAAGGAATTGTGTTCATATGTTTGGGCTGAATTTTTATGACGAACAATGATTTTTTTTAAGAAAGTTAGTATATTCCATCATGCTGAAAGGAATGGAGGGAGATGCCCGTAAATCTATATATTCTAGTCAAACATTTATTATAGCGTTGCTATGATATGTTCTGACCACTCAATACATCACTGTGAGCCGTTTGTTGTGAGACGAATCTGGAAACTGATTGCGACAGAAATGAAAACGATACGATGGGTTGAGAATACAGCAAGATGCATTTTCTTTGCATTATTCCCAAAAAGGAGATAAAGATTTATTAAAATCTTATTGTACAGCCGTTTCAAAGCCGTTTTGAGAAAGAATTGTTTGGCATCGGTTTGTATCAGCATCATTCACTGCAATACTGGGAATTGCAGTTCTCACTGATCAATGCTTAATACAATGGAGCACATCACCCTAGAGTTCGAGGAAATTTTTTATACTGAAAACGACACATTTGCTCTTCAAAAATACATGTTATTCCTAACTTGCATATAAGTTGTATTAGATTCATCCTATAAAACAAAGGCTATCATACGTTTCATTGGTTTTATAGTTAAATTTTAAAATTGTTCTATTATGATATTTATTATTGAGCAATTTGCACCAACTGTGCAAAACATTTTTGCATAGTGAATATTTTCACACCTCATACATACACTTGCATAACAGTTACAGTTTGATAGTTGCTTTTTCGGCTCTGTTTTTATTTTTCTTTTTGAGAATTATTAAACTTTCGTGTTTCGTTTGAAATTATATGTGTTGAGTGATATTGCAATTTTAGGGAAAACTTTCCGTTTTACGGTTCAACGAAAAGCTACCGCAGTTGTATGATCACTGATTTGCACTGATAAATCATCAGTATGCTTCAATGATACCTTGGATACCGTCTTGAGGATTGTTGTTTGTTGCTATTTTTCATAGCGTTTTCTCTTTCAAGCATACTATGATTGAATTGTTCGACTCAATGATGGAATGATTTCGAAGCCTGCGGTAAGACTTTGACAGCTGCGGTAGAACTCTGCGGGTACCGCAAACCGGAAAATTTTCTTAACAATCGTAATATATGACTTTCAATAATCGATGATTTTTACGGTCCCTTCAGTCTGCATACATTTTCTGTTGCTAGACTAGATTTTAGAGATTCAAAATAATTTGCGAAGACGAAATGACACATGTTTGTTTTTAATTTTCCTGGTAACGGAGTGATTTTCAATCTAGTATTCGTTAAAAATTTGTTCTATGTCTCGATCTGAGAGAGACTCGCGAAGAGGAAAAATATCAACGTCATATGCAGCCCAGATTCCCCTCTTACGAAACGTCAAATGCAGCCCACCGTTTTTATGGCTGAAAAAGTGAAAAGTATTGTGTTCAAAGTACACTGTTATTAAAAATCTCAGTCGACGGAGCAGTTTTTTCCAAAGTTGCAGATAAATCTAAGCAGAAGATTAATTATTTCTAATGTCTGCTACGTTTGCTGGCGTGAAATTTCACTCAAGCATTTACAAATAGCAATACGATGCATATTGTGGCCAAATATGTGCTCAATACTTCATTTAAAAACAATGCAGAAGCTAAAACGAGCAGGAAAATAAACAGGTTTTGATAATATCTATCTCTCGGGGCTCTGCACTATTTTGATTTTGCATAGGATTTTGACGTTTACTGGCCTTGTTGTTTACTAATTTCATGGCAGAGTGAAAGAGAGAAGATGATTTTTGTGCAGAGCCCCACTGCTTTGAGTATTTTGGAAACGTCATAGCTTTTTAAGCAGCGCCTACCAGAGTTGCTCGCTGTCACTATCAACTCCTAAAATTTTTTGATTTGTACAGGCCGACTGCGATACAATTCGAATCAAACTATATCATATCAACATCATGCTGTCTACTCCAGCACAAGTGCATTGATGGCGATAGACTATGGCTATCACTGATGGGTTAAGTTTAGCCTTAAATTAAGCAAATAAAATGCCAATTTATTAGTACAATATTTTGGACAGTGTTGCAGATAGATTGAAACTATATGTTGGTCACTGAAAAACATCAGTAGCATGGATAATTACCACGTGATCACTCATTCTGCAGTGATTATGATCTAGAGTGCGATGTCACATCACTGCTATTGGTTGTCAAATCAAAGTGATATTGATAGCTCGCAAGTGATATTGATAGTTTTAGAGCATCAGCCATCAGCTGATATGATTGATATTAAGCAACTCTGGCGCCTACTAATGTAAGTGCACACATGTGTGTGCAAATTGTATCTAGCAAATGAACAGTTTCACTAGAATCTAAAAATTCGTGCAATTGTCAATATAAGTTCCAATCACAACTCTTAAAAATATTTAAGTTTATAATTAGTCTGAGATTTTGTATACTGTTTCCCATTGCGTGTTTAGATTATTTCTCAAAAGAGCTATAAAATGTTTACTCTAAACGATATTTAAGTTTAAAATTAGTCTGAGATTTTGTATACTGTTTCCCATTGCGTGTTTAGATTATTTCTCAAAAGAGCTATAAAATGTTTACTCTAAACGATATTTTTTGTTTTTTCAAGATTTTTGAGCACAATAGCTTGTCTCGGGTTAAAAAAAAATGAATTAATTAAAATCATTTTAATATTTTAAATACAGTTTTACTCTTTGAAAGATAATGTACTAAATAATAGCGTTTTGTAATTCCGATTAGGGTAGTTTTGATTTATGATTAGAAATTGCAAGGGAAGCTGCGCGGATAAACATTGTAAGTCTCGGTCAGCCAATCGGGAGCGTCTTAGAGACTCCCCGACTCAACTGCCTCAGGGTCGGCACGCTTACCTTAATTTACCGCGGACAGGGAATCTTCGCACTACAATTTAGGAAAACCCAAGCACTTCACTTAACAAAACTCCTACTTTATTTCCTTCCACAGGCTCAGTTTTATTTGGGCTTCAACCTACTCCTCGCTATCCACTTCTTTCCCACTTTCTTATGTACTAATCTGACCTTTCACTTCGGGGCCCCTTCTTCTCACAGCTACCACCAGTAGCTGGTGGAAATTCCACGAACCGTGTGGGCGAATTTTCAACACGGACGTTTAACTTTGCTACAATTGTTTACACTTATCCGCCTGCGAACGAAGAACACTTTTCGCCGAATTTTACCACTTTCGCTAAACGTAGAACCTCCAATACAGTTTACTTTCACTACTTGTTGATTCAAGATCAATTACTAGTTGATTTCTTATGAAAACAACTTAAAATTTCACCAAACCGTGCTAAAAACAATCACTCGATCACAGCATTTCGCTTTTTTTATTTTTCTAATTTTACACCGGCTGCTCGCTTGCAGGGCTGTCAGATAGGTTGATGGTTACGTATGACATCAAGCAATCTTATTCAGTCCAAGGGGAAAAGACTCAAATTGAAGTAGCGATTACTGGCAACAACGTCTTATCAATTATAATTTCACTATTACCAACAAATAGGAGAATATTTCTTGTATACCACTACTTTTATACAGTTATTAGTGGATTCAAAGGAGTTTCACCTTAATACAATACATAATATTGAGTATGTGGCTCCTATTATGAATTAGAATCGTAGGAAATAACAATACGCAACACATATTCTGTTCAGGAAAATTGAAACAAAATTGAAGTGAATACGGTTAGGTATTACAAGATTAGATTTTTGTCAAAACCATTGGGAGATGAAATGATACTTACATGGCCTTTTTGCAAAATTATTAAGAGAACAAAAAGCACTTCACCCCCCTCCCCCAAAATAGGTGCCGTGCACCCCCGCTAATTTGAACGGTACCTCATGCAAACCAGCGGGGTTCATTTTTAATTTGAACATTTAGTCACCCTAGAAACGTGTTTCTGGTTACCTCTATCACTTTTTTGTTTTGATTCTGTGTTCCGTTCCACAGCGTTCCTTTTCACTTTACTTCGTTCCATGAGCTAAATGACGTTTGAACCATTTTTAATCTGAACGATGTGCAAATTAGCGGGGTACAGATTAAAAAGTGTTCAGATTAAATGTGGTCAAACCCGGTACATATAAAAAAATCCTTAGATCTCATAAAAAAATAAACAATTAAAATTGTTGGCAAAAAATGGCTGGTTTTTGCATGTGATGTATGATAAAACAAGAAACTATGAATTCTACGGATTGATCGAGGATTTATGTAAGGAAACTCGCCAATCAAACGATATTACTCACATATAGTGCGGATGTAATACAATTTGTATGACTAAACGACTTTAAACATAACTTTTTTGCAATTTCTAATCGTAATAGGCTGTTTTTCATCACACCATTCTGCCATGAAACGGCCTACTTTCCTGCACTGAAGTATGCAGTGCGGGAATAGTCATTACGCTACTGAAACGAATGCTGTAATGATTCATTACGCAACGGTTTTTAATTACGCAACTGTTTTGAATTGCGTAACGAATTATAATACAACAACACATTTTTTTTCAGGAATTGCAAAATAATGGTGAATACATTTTGATAATTTCTGATACCCTCAAGAGGTCTACTACAAAATGGCAAAAAATGCTGTACGTAACTCGTTGCAGAACTCGATTTTTACAGCACTCGTCGTACTTATCTACAACTCTCTGCTGTAAAAATCATCATTCTGCAACTTGTACCGTAAACTACAAATTATGCGATTTTTGGTTGCCTGGAGTGTGAAAAGTCAAAAGCAAAGGAAAGTGACGAGTGTGCCTTTAGCTGCGAAGACCATGAATCACATAAAATTTTAAACTATCGATTATAGCGTAAAAAAATCGATTGTATTTAAGTCTGTATCAATCGCTCAAGTTTCCAGTTAAAACGGCAGTTCGGTTCTCCAGATTTGTGCTTTGTGTCTCAATGCTCTCTAATTCTAGATTCTAATACTTACGTATCTACCAAATAATGAACCGGAAGTACTGATTTTTCCTCGCATAGTGAATGCTCGCATTGCATAGTTTGGATTAAATCCCTATCATTAGTCCTTTATGAACAAGAAGAGCGCGCAGTGAAATGCAGCAACATGTGCTCTCATAAGTCATGTAAAAACCAGAAGCCTGAGGAGCGACGGCATCATAATCGTCATATCAATTTCAGTCAGCTCGTCGGGCTGGGCGTAGCTAACGGATACATTACTGCATTCAGTGCCTCTGAGCTGCGCTATGTGTACGAGGATCATCATCAGCGGTCATGATTGATACGAGCGTGACAGCTATTTAATAATATTTAAGATGTAAAGTATTTTATTTTCAAGAAAAACAAACAAATTAGTAGCGATTTTCGGGATTGATTTTTCCTTTCCTTTTTAGTTTGTGTTTTTGGCTATGAACAGGTTGCGTCAGAAGTTTTTAGACAACTCTTCCAATTTGAGAATCTTTGTCGATTTTGATAATTGATCATTTAATTCCAGATATATTTCAAAATTCCTTGAAGGACCGATGTGTAGCCGTGATTCAATATCTAATTCATTATAAAGCGTTTTAAGTTTTATGGCATATGTCATTGCATTGCATTTTTAATCAGACTTGTTTAGTGAATGTAGGTGTTTCTATAAGATGTAATTATAGTTTGATAAAAAATTTCAACTTTCTTTGTTTGCTCATCTTTTTCTCCCAGCATGATTACAGCAAATTCTTTCCCATCGACCAATCTCACATTTTCCAGTGACGCACCCGGTCCCGTTCGACATCCATGGCATGCGCCAGTTGCGCCAAACTCGTCAACCGTTTCTCCGGCACTCGAGAATCCCTTCGGGCGACCGTGAAAGATGAAATATGAGGCCGAAATGAGCGTAGAGAAGAGCAAAACGACAACATTCCTATTAACACTCCTTTTAACAGAAATAATGAAACTTGTCCCCTCTTGGATTTGTACGGTGGCGGCAACCGAGCTCGCTACATGACTCGAGGAGGCGCGAACACGATGCAATGCATTCATCGGGCGTAGACGAAGAAACAAATCTGTTTCAATTTTTCTTCGAGTTTGGTAGGTAGGATTCAACCTTTCTCGATAATCCACCACACTTTTGGACTTATTTCGGATGCGTACGGGCAAGATTCTCTTCCGGAGCCGGAGTTGTCCGTTGACAGTTTTGGACGGCGAGGAACATGTGTTTCCATAAATGCATGTAATTCATTTCACTTTCTCAGTCTCAGTCGTCGTCACTATACACCATTGATTTTGGTCAGCTGCATGTTGGGAGAGAAGCAGATAGTTGTATATATTCTATAGATCTGCCCCGAATAGGTGTTAGGTGTTCCATGGTGATCATAGCGGGTCAAAACAAACAGATGATCTTCGATTGTCACATCACGTGCGTGTTAGTGGTTTGTCTTCGAGCTCAAGCATGACAATAATAAAAATAACTTGAAACAATGGATTTTGATCTGCATACAACACAAGATCAAATATGGTTGAAATGCTGCACATCTACCTTAACCCCTCTACCGGCAGTTCACATTTTTCACCACAAAAAATATTCTAATCACTATAACTTTCATGTTTTTCAATATTTTTGCTTCATTTTTCACCAGTTCTCATGAAACTCAACTGTTTTTGGAATCCATGTCGATTCTGATCACCAGATTTTGATATTCCGATGTTCCTTGGGGGACATCGGTATATCAAAATCTGGTCAGCCTCCATGTAAAATTTCTTTGATCGCCATTTCGTTTCTAATCAAGTCATTGAAAAAAAGTATGGGCTATTAGGTTACAATGAGCTTTTCTAGAAAAAGTAAGAGGTTGTTTCCGAGATACGACCGCCAACTTACGTTGGATAAAGTTATTCTCTTTTATTTCCTGGTTTGAGACCCTCACGAACTTATGAAAGATTTGTACTGCTTAAAATTTAATCAATTTTCACACCATTTGTTGCATGTCGATTTTGACGTATTATGGTCGGACATTGTGTGTTAAAATTTGCTTGGTTCAGTTAACACTTCAACAACGATAGAATCTGTCGATGGAAGAAGAAGCATGAGCGGAAACTCTTGCTCTCCGAACAAATATTCCAGTTGAACGTTAGGTCCACGAATGATTAACTAAAATTGGTTGCTTTAGTGGGTTCCGAAGAAAGTTTGAGGTTGAGGTTCGAAGGGGAAACATTTTTTGTGATTAGTGAATTTCGAGTTTTTTGAGTTAAGTCTGTATAACAACGATCAAACAGAATCTGAGATTTTTTTATTTTTGATAGAGATCAATTAAAACCCACATAACAAAATTATATCACATGTTATTATGCTATAAGGTTTTTTTCGAACATAGGTTGTTATAAACTTTATGCAGGATGTTGTTAAAATAACTAAAATTATAACAAAAAGTGTATGAATAGTAACATAAACATAACAAAATGTGTTTTAATTATATACGGATATACGATAATATTGTTTATTATTGAAATGCATAAGTATCTATTCAATTTTGTTATAAAGTTGTTAAAATGAACAAAAATATCTTGAAGGGAAATAAAACACATAATGTTATATTTTTGTTTTAATATGTTCTGTGGATAACAGAGCCTAACAAAATTATATCATAATATGATATGCATAACATATTCTGATAAAATGTTATTATATTTTTGTTACAAGCCTCTAGTCGGGTAACTAATAGAACATGTGATACATTGCAAAAAATTCTGACAGGGTAATGAAAGTGCTCAAAATATATTTAGATTTCTATGATTTATATTTTCGCTTAACTGAATGACCCAAATCGAAACGTAAAACAAAGAATTCAGCAAAAATAATCATGAAACCTCCCGTATCGGTACACCTGGAGATCACCTCAGCAGACAGAATCGCAAATCGACCACGTTTTGATCGATGGACGGCACTTCTCCGACATAACCGACGTCAGAACCTATCGTGGCTCTAACATTGACTCCGACCACTACCTGATGATGGTGAAACTGCGCCCAAAACTATCCATCATCAATGATGTACGGTACCGACGCCCGCCCCGGTACAATTTCGAGCGGCTGAAACAACCGGATGTCGCCAATGCATACGCGCAGCATCTTGAGGCAGCGTTGCCGGATGAGGGCGAGCTCGATAGGGCCCCTCTTGAGGACTGCTGGAGGACAGTCAAAGCAGCCATAAACGACGCTGCCGAAAGCATTGTCGGATATGTGGAACGGTGCTCAAGAAACGATTGGTTCGACGAGGAGTGTCAGGAGGTTTTAGAGAAGAAAAATGCAGCGCGAGCTGCAATGCTGCTGCATGGTACACGGCAAAACGTGGAACGATACAGACTGAAGCGGAAACAGCAAACCCGTCTATTCCGGGACAAAAAGCGCCGCCTGGATGAGGTGGAATGCCAAGAGATGGAGTTGCTGTACCGTTCGCAAGAAACGCGGAAGTTCTATCAGAAGCTCAACATATCCCGCAAAGGCTTCGTGCCGCGAGCTGAGATGTGCCGGGATAAGGATGGGAGCATCTTGACAGACGGACGCGAGGTGATCGAAAGGTGGAAGCAGCACTACGATGAACACCTGAATGGCGCAGAGAACACAGGCACAGAAGGTCAGGACAACGAAGGTGATGGCTACGTCAGCACAGCGGACAGCGGAAACCAACCAGCTCCCACGATGGGGGAAGTTAAGGATGCCATTCAACAGCTCAAGAACAACAAGGCCGCTGACAAGGATGGTATCGGAGCCGAACTCATCAAGATGGGCCCGGACAGGTTAGCCGCTTGTCTGCATCGGCTGATAGTCAGAATCTGGGAAACGAAACAACTACCGGAGGAGTTGAAGCAAGGCGTTATATGCCCTATCTACAAAAAGGGCGACAAACTGGAGTGTGAAAATTATCGTGCAATCACCATCCTAAACGCCGCCTACAAAGTGCTATCCCAGATTCTCTTCCGTCGTCTATCACCTATAGCAAACGAGTTCGTGGGAAGTTATCAAGCAGGTTTCATCGACGGCCGCTCGACAACGGACCAGATCTTTTCCGTGCGGCAAATCCTCCAGAAATGCCGTGAGTACCAGGTCCCTACGCACCATTTGTTCATCGATTTCAAGGCGGCATACGATAGTATCGACCGCGTAGAGCTATGGAAAATCATGGACGAGAACAGCTTTCCCGGGAAGCTCACAAGATTGATCAGAGCAATGATGAACGGTGTGCAAACTGCGTGAAGATCTCGGGCGAACACTCCAGTACGTTCGAGTCTCGGCGGGGACTACGACAGGGCGACGGACTTTCGTGCCTGTTGTTCAATATTGCGCTTGAAGGTGTCATGCGGAGAGTCAGACTTAACAGTCGAGGCACGATTTTCACGAGATCCGGACAATTTGTTTGCTTCGCGGACGACATGGATATTATTGGGAGAAAATTTGAAACGGTGGCCCGCCTGAAACGCGAAGCGACAAGAGTCGGGCTAATGGTGAATGCGTCGAAAACAAAGTACACGCTGGTTGGCGGAACTGAGCGCGACAGGACCCGCCTAGGAAGCAGTGTTACGATAGACGGGGATACCTTCGAGGTGGTGGACGAGTTCGTTGACGGCTGACAACAATGTTAGTCGGGAAATACGAAGGCGCATCATCAGCGGAAGTCGTGCCTACTATGGGCTTCAGAAGAAACTGCGGTCAAGAAAGATTCACCCCCGCACCAAATGTACGATGTACAAAACGCTGGGTGACAGTGGGTCACAGTCGAGGATGGGGAGAAGCGGCCATGAACCGAGTGAATTGGCGAATTATTGTTGGCGAGGCTTTATCAAGATAATTGATGTAAAGCCAAATAAGTAAGTAAGTAAGTAATCATGAAACCTTGTTTGTTTTAGTTAAATGTTTAAAAACCATGATATGATTGATAAAATATAACGATTCTAGAGAAATCAAAATTTTCGATTAATGACCTATGGCGTAACCACTGTGCGATTGGTACCGGAAACAAAAATGCACACTACTCGAAAAGATTAATATCAATTTGCTTCATTTTTACTCAACCCAATCCCGAGAGAGCACCACGTCGGTCCTTCAATCACACAGATTCTAGAGAGTTCAGAATAGAGAGTTTTGACAACTTGAAAAAAATATGCAAATATATCGAAAAACAAAAACGGAAACTCAATTCAATTTTTTGTTGTGACGAAAAAATGATGCTGCCGGTCGAGTTATACCAGAGGCGCGTCCACGTTCGAAACCATGGGTAGGACAAACATTGACAAATATTTTGTGCACAGTGTAGCAAAGAAAAATTTTGGCCCTGGACTAGAAATTTTAGGTATATATATTTTAGAGGCTCAAACGCAAAGCGTGTAAGTGACATTTTGATTCTGAACATTCTAACGATATTTTCAGGTGATTTTTTCGCTCAGCAGAAAAAGAAACATCATGATTCTTAGAAGACTGTTTTTTTTCTGATTCCCATACTTGTATAGTATGAAAAATTGCGGAAAAAACTTTTAAATAAATTTTTTTTAAATAAGGTATTTGTCCCTGACCCCCCTTATTGCTTCTAACCCCATCATTATCGTGCGAGTCGTTACCACAAGACTTAGAATGCTTTTCGTCTTAACAAAGCTGGTAGCGACTGAGTGCCTTAAAAATAGGAAATGAAAGGAACCAAGAAAACAAAACCTAGAAAGAGCTAAGATTTAAGACGTTGATTCTTCATAGAATCAGAGCAGGCATTTTTCTTAGATCCAAGATTTTTTTTTCAACAATTCCTCTTGACATTACGACAAGTATTACTGAATTTGTTTTATAATGATTTTCTGTAGGAAGCTCATCGATTTTTTTTTATTTTTTTCATTGTTTTCCATGGAATTTCTCTGCGAATTTTCATAGGAAATTTCTCTAATAATTTTATTCAGGATACCTCAAGAATTCAACATGAATTTTCCTAAGGAGAACTACAGAAATGGAAGATCTTCAAAGATTAATTCAGTAATCATCTATGAGGAATTTTTCAAGAAGTTCATATACCCACGATTTTAAACAGTGATTCATCCATCGATTTTTTTGGCACATCCTCCAATATTCCCGGCCAAACGTTTTCTTTAATTCAATTAATAACTTCACCAGAGATTCCAAAGGATTCCTGTAAAATTTGATTGAGATTTTGGTTTTTGGATTGATTGGTTTTGGTAATCAAAGTAATACTTGAGGAAATTACTGGAGGTAGTAGTTTTGGAGTTCTCATGGACTTCCTGGATCAACATCTAAAGGATTTTTTCTAAGGTTTCTTTGGAAAATCATTGGAAAAAATTTTGGGAGAATCGGTTGAGATAATGCTAGAAGTATTTCTGGAGAGAGATGCCTGTAGGAGACCCTGAAAGTATACTGAATCAATATGATAGTTCCTAAAGCTTTTCTTCGAGGGATCTGAGACGAAATTCTTGAAGAGCCTGTTGAACACCTTATAGTCTCCGAAGGTTACTTGGAGCTTGTACAATTTCGCATCAGGATTCATTGCAAGCAGAATAAGGAAAAAGAGACTTTAGACAGCATTTTGGTTAAAATAGATAGTTTAGAGACCTTCTATTGAAAATAGAGATTTCTTAGAGATTTGCATTAAGATAGAGACCAAATCTCTTAAAAGAAACTTAATATCAGTCCTGCCTTTGGGATTACTCATTGGATCAACTTTTGTAAACGAATGAAAAATAAATGAATATCCTTTATTTTTATATCTTTATTAAACAAATTTGACAAAAATAGGCCAAACTACTTGCCTTTATAACCAAAGAGGTTGTTCTTATTTCCTCATCTATTTGTAGATCGCAAATGGATAAACACCAAAAATGGGGTCCTAAAATGTTTTATGAAATCTTGTTTTTATTCAATAACACGAAAGAGCATGTTACTGCAACGACTTTAGCAATTTTCCCGCTCAAATAACGACTATATCATATTTAAACTTTAATTTAAAAATTGCGTCTATAAATGAACCTTGACACTTTCGATCATGTTTGACGTTCGCTTAGTCGGCAAAAACACCACAGGGGTTTTAGTTTTATCACTGGGGTTGTTCCTATCTGACATTTCAGAAGGAACACGGAAAACAAAATACACCCAAATTTTGAGTTTAAGTCAAGGGGTGTGACAAAATATTAAATAAATCTAAAAAAATGTTTTTTTGGACTGAAATAAACGAAAAATATTTAAAAATTGAGTAAACATGTGTTTTTGGCCTAAACTTAAGCGTTTGGCACTAAAATTGGGACAGTGTTTTAGGACCCTATTGTGCCAGTTTGTGTAGTTTGTTTTTCTTTGCAAACAAGTGACCCTAATCGCAAAAGTTTTCAGGAGAAACTGAAGATGCTTGACAAATGTTTCATCACACAGAAACTCCATCAAATCCCTTATCGTGTCTTACGACGTTGATTGTGTTTGGATGTATATTGAACAAATGATAAATTGTTTAATTTATTTTTCAATCTTTCTGCTGTAGAATAGTGGGTAGGACAATCCTTTGACTGTCCTACCCAGGAGTTTTCATGCGTAGTACATGTCCTACCTGTCCTACCCACTTCCCGCGCCACTGAGTTATACCAAAGTTATACTCAAAGCATTTACTAAGTTTTCTATTCCAACATTAAAGTAAAAGGATTATTCCTTGAACCCAACATAGCCCTATGGTTTGTGTTCAAAAATTAAGACGTCAAAAAGAGAGAGCTGTAACACATACAAACAGACGTAACACTGACAAAATTTCCATCGACCACGCATTTAACGATCATTTTACACTGCCGCCATCTGCAGGTCTGCATGGTCAACAGATAATAATGGTGTTGAAGGGCAATGGGTTTGAAGAAATTTGTTGTAAGTATTACGTCTGTTTGTCTGTGGATTCCCAATGATAGTTTGTTTGGTCCAATAAGCTAAAAACCGCTGCGTTGAGTTGAAATAACTATTTTCAACTTTTGAGGATGTACAGAAACCCTTTCTAGACTTCCTGACTTACGTCAATAATCTTCTCACCAGAAATCTTTCATAGGTTTTGTAAGGAATACGCCAAAGATCATGCAAGACATCGTTTCAAGGATTCTTTCGTAAATTAATCCACCAATTCCAAAAATAATTGTTCTAGACCAAATCCTTATAATCCTAAATTTTTCATGAATACCTCTCTAATTCTCACATAAAAAAACGAGGATGTCTTCCAAAAATTTTCTTTAAATCTCTTAAGATATGGTCTGATACGGATATGGATATGGAAAATTTATTCTAGGATATTCTGAAATTTGATGTGAAGAACCAGGAATACCCACAAGGGTTCATCAAAAATTGCTCGGAAAAACTCCCGATTTGCGAAAAACACCTTTATGTATTGCTCTACGCTCTACGAAAGTCCCCGCATAATACTTCTGTATGAATTGATGGTTTTGCTTTAGAACTAAACTTGGAATTCTACAAGGAATTTTCATAGACTCTTGAATTCATCAAAGATTTACTCCAGGACTTCTTATGATTTTTGAAATATTTTCTAGGATTTACTTTAGTGATTTTCCAGATTTTTTTTCCAAACATTTTTTTGAAGGAATTACTGGAGAATTTATATTCACCAATTATCCTCTAAGAAAAATGAGCATTTGTAAGGTTTCATGGATGATTACCACTGATCCTTTTCCTCCAAAGGTTCTATAATTTTTACAAAAAAAAAAAAATGACGGCAGACGATATATCGGTTTATTTTCAACCAAAAAACACTCGATTATAACCACGCGATGGTTGAAACAATGACTTACTAGCGAAATGATCTCGTATTAAAATTACCGCGCACGTGTTCTAGAACGTTTGCGTCTTAACGCGACTCGTGTTTCAGACGCGCGTAGAACATTCGCGACTCGTCGTTTCGCTGCTGTGTGGTGGGTGAGTGCCACGTGGGTACCTGGATGATGATGTCAATGACCGTGGGAATCTCTCACGAGCACTCACTGGTGGAGCTCAAGTCAGTTGGTGTAGCTCGCAATTTCAGTGACGTAGGCAGATTGGATCACGCTGGGGGCGTGTGTTTTGCTCCATTTGAATTGGGTTTATAAACGGATCCTTGTTTGCGCTTTTTCCGTCGTTTGCACAACTTCAGTAATATAAAAATCAATAGTAAAGCGAGCAAATACCGTTAAGCTCTAATAAGTTGCCTTATCCTGTAATAGAGAGGTCTTTTTCGTCTACCACCTACATATTTCTTCAGTATCGAGAGCTAGTGTTTTACTAGGGCGGTTCAAAATTTAAAAATGTTTGAAAATCCAATCTCCCATATGCTCCTTACCATCCTTACCATAAAAATAGTGTTCTGTGAAATTTTCAGCTTTCTAGGTGGTGATTTAAAGGTGGCCCAAAGACAATATAGGTTTGTATGGAAATTACTATGGAGAAATTTTGAGATATGTTCCAAACACGGTAGTTCTGTATATTAATACAAACTTATTATCCCATATTGAAAACTCGTTTTTCAAACCATAATGAAGAAATTCGCTGAAGAGAGAAATTCAATTCGAAGGATAGCAGAAGAGATATCCATGAGTTTGTTTGCTATTATTTAGCTTAATATGGGATTATAGCCCTGCAAACATGTACAAAAATCCCAAACAAAATTAACTCAACAAAGATTAGTTTCTTCAGCAACATCCTTCATTAAGGTTTGAAGAATGAGTTTTCAATATGGGATGATAAGTTTCTACTTACATTACAGTACTAGAGTGTTTGGAACATTTCTCTAAATTTCTCCATAGTAATTTCCATATAAACCTATATTGTCTTTGGGCCACCTTTAAATCACCACCTAGAAAGCTGAAAATTTCACAGAACACTATTTTTATGGTAAGGATGGTAAGGAGCATATGGGAGATTGGATTTTGAAACATTTTTAAAATTTGAATTGCCCTAGTGTTTTACTCAGTTAGTGTTCCTCCAAGTGGATTTCGAAAAACTATTTCAAATGCTTTCTGTAACCTTCAAGAATAGTTGAGACTGTTTAGCAAATTCAACTAGAAATTCATCACAGGATATTCCTCATGAAATCAAAACTCACGATAATTTTTTCAAGTGTTCCATAAATTACATCAAAACTGAATCTAAATTATATTTCAGGTATTACTCGCACGATTTTGAGTCTCTTGTCTCTTGAGTCCTCAAATGATTTTTAAGGAATGCTATCAAGGATTTTTCCAGGAATTCCTCTATCATTTACTCCAATTATTATGGTATAATATAAGGAATTCTTAGAGAAAAAGTCAGTGTGATTTGTGGTGGAATTCCTGAAGTAGTTTCTAAAAGAACTCTTGGGGAAAGATCTGTGGAACTTCTAAAGAAAATCCTAGAGTAAGTCTTGGGGAATCTCCTGGAAAAAAAAAACAGATGGAAAAATACTGGAGTAAAACGGAAGTTATACATAGATAACATCCTACAAGTTGTTAGGTTTTGAAGTTTACATGTACACGATGAAACATGTGTCAAATGTACAAATTGAAACTGCAAAAAGAAACCACGAGCTCCGGTGGGGATTGGACCCACTACTCCCAATTGGCCAGATGGGTGCTTCAACATACAAGCTGTGGATGCCCTCGAGAGACCCCGACTCTCGAAGGCGAAATTAACTCGATTACTCCATAGCACAAGGTATCATCATTTCACAGTTTAAACCTGCTTCGGATGAATGAGATGTACATTTGATAAACTTTAAAACCCAACAACATTACATTTCCTTAGGCAGGAATAGCATTCCTAACTAGACAGTTTAAATGTGTAATCCTACAAAGGTTTTTTTGCGAATCCATGAAAGAATGCTGGAATCCTAGAAGCAATTCTCGTAGGAATTTTTGAACTGTTGATCATTCTGTCCTTTCGCATCCTGGGGTTTTTATAACTCTGAAATCTGGAGATTTGTATACAGTATTGGACAATACATTTGCAACTTTTACGATTTTCCATGTAAAATGGTCAACTTTAGAGGGTTAGATCTGAGTAATTTATTCACCGATTTCTCACAGTTCTTCAAACAAAGTTTAATTTCAACTTATATTTTTGAGTGATTTTTACAATCACGAGTTCAAAAGTAATAACTGTTTGACTGAAGTGAAATTTTGATAGATTTCAATAATTGACCTAAATAAGAAAATTGGAAAGATAAGCTCCATGGTATATTTAACAAAGTTGTAGATTTAGACGAGATGAAAAAATTTGCTAAGAACAGTTTTTGTGTAAAGTTTTTCCTTTTTTAGATAAATAGTTTATAAATTTACGTCAAAAAACTGACTTTAGGTAAAATCGTTATAACTTTTGAACTCGTGATTGGAAATCTAAAAAAGTTGCAAATGTATTGTCTGGTACTGTGTATCGGAAGATTCCGACGTTTTGGCGAAAAATGTGGAGTACTACATTGTAGGAGAAATATTTGTGGGTTTTCCTGGAGTAATGTCTTAAGGAATCTCTCAACAAAACCCAGAAATGGTAGAATCATTGATCAATGGATTTCTAGAAAAAAAAACCAGGAAGAGTATCTTTCTCTGGGTAAATTGCTTAATCAAGTCAATGGAGGGGTTCAGCCTGCTAAATGGATTTTTTGTAGGAATCTCTGAACACATTAGTTGCGGAGCCTCTTTTAGTACTCTAGAATTTTCTGTAAGGGATCTTTCAATAAAATTCCCTGTTTGTCTGTCATATTTCGTGATTTTTTGATGATTATTTCTTAACATGCTGCTTATATATTAGGAAGGTTAAAATGGTTTTGTGCAACAAGTCCTGCCTGCAGAATGCTTTAACTGGTATGAAACGTCAAACGTAAGGGAAGACGGGGTAATATGCGCACTAGACTGATGCATATTTTACAGTTTATGCTCCCTATGCTATAAAGTGATTTGGGAGAAATTTGGTTGTGCAAACGCCATTAGAAAATTTATATGTAAATTACTTCGGAAAAGGCAAACCTTATGTGTTCAGTATTCTATCTGCTCGTCACAATTATTTATGGAAAAGTAAACAAACTCTTCTCATGTAAATCTTCCCAGCTACAACTTTGTCGAAGACCACATTTTTATAGAACGTAATGATAATTTGTTATTAATGATTTCAATGTCTAAATCATGCTGAGATGATCAATCCACTGCTTTCAGAGAAAAACTGCTTTTAAAACAGTGCTGTAGAACATAGTACCTAGTCTGGATTACTTTGATCTATTATTCCCGCCAGGAGCACCACTGTTGCCTGCCGAACAGTTGGTGAAGCATGCTGCTGCATACAAACCCACTTCATGATGATGAATAACAATTTATCCTGACATCTTATCAATATGTGGTTTTCGGCAAAGTTGTAGCTGAGAGGATGTTACATGATAAAAAGGTTGTTCACTTTTCCATTGACGAAGAGATAGAGGGTTGAACACAAAAGGTTATATTTTTCCATAGTAATTTTCATAAACACTTCAAACTACACAGTCAAATTTCTTCCGAATCATTTCAACCTCTGGGAAGCCAGAATTTGCATCACTCTAATGCGCACCCTGAGGAAAAACTCAATTTTAGCTGTGAATATTGTCAAAAACTTTATTCTATGCAGGTTTACAGGAAAGTAACATAAATAAGCTAGTAATTACTAAATCATATTGAACAAAAAAAAAGTTTAAAAGAAATGAAACCATAGCCAACGATGTTCCGAACAGCGGGATATAACGCGCCACCCAGTTCGAAACTGATTATGGCTAAATCCATTTTTTTATTTTTTAGTATGCAGTAGATACTATGCAGTTGTATGTTGTGAAGTTGGATTTGAGGTATAATTTGAATCTCACCGATGGTTTCTGAGAAACCATTCAGAGTGCCGTATTTTGCCCCGCACATTTAAGCCCAAGGTAGCCAATATCGTTTTTTAATATTTTGGTGAGGAAATTATTTAAAATTTGCAAGATAAAATGTATTTTAGTCAAGTTCGTATGCAGTTACCATATTTTACTAAAATACATTTTATTTTGGAAATTTGCGGTGGCGCGTTTTACCCAGACGGCGAATTTTACACCTAATTCCCCTAAGGAATAATAATGCACACGTCTCTGGTTGTGATACTTTAAGAATTTGAAGTGATCGTTTGGATGCCGTTTTTGACGATCGTTTAAAAACTACATTTATAATGAGAGTTATGTCTTTTGTGTGTGCTCATAAAAAACGTTCGGCCTTACACGCTATAGCGTATATTCTATAGAATCGTAAGTTTTACCCAAGTTTTTCAGCGTTCTAAATTGTCATCATTCACATGAGCATAGGTGACACTTTGGTTAATGACTTGCATCCTCTCCAATTAGATATCCGTCTTTCCGCACCCAACCAAGACTACTGTCAACTGCCTGACGAAATGGCAGTCACATTCGACTCCGTTGCACAGTATTCCCCTTTTCCTTGCTTTTTACTGCATAAACGGCATTTGTTGCCTAATTGAAACATCAGCTAGCAGCCAGCAGCGCAAATTGAAAGTGAGTCGCGCCTGTCTTCACATTTTCATGATCTAGCAATACGCTCGTATATTATCCCGACTCAAGCGCTGCTGTACCGAGAAGACTCATTTAGAAGCGAGGATCGTTCCGACGAAAATTAATTGCCAGTCTAATTGCTCGGCGTCAAAGAAATGGTCGGTGAATTACTTACCTTCTTGTTTCTTAGGATGGACCAGATGCTGATTCGGTGAGGCGTAATATTTCCAGAATTCAGATAGGGAGTTTCGTATTCATTCAAACACCGTCGTTCGATTTCGAGTTTCACTGATTTTATTCGATATTAGTGTATACGTCAATTGTAATATGAGTTTTACAGGTTACAAATGTTCGGACGGAAATTTTATCATTTACATCAATGTGCCAAACACGGTTGTGGAAATTTTTTGGTGTGCGCATCATTCTTTGTGCAAGTTACTTATCACTAATCCACGTTTACTTTTATTAAATAAATAATTTATTTGTTATCGTCTTCTTCTGTTATAGTAAATCTGATGCATACAAATGCTCTGCTGTGTCCTTATGCTAGAGATCCCAACAATTCTTTGATTTCCTATGCACTAGCTTATTGTATTTACAAAGATATGCATCATCGCTCATAAGTATTTTTTTTTTGTACAACGTTAATTTTGATCTAGATTTTGCCCCGTTTTCTTCCTAAAAATGATCTTCGATAAATGCAGCAGTACCTTTCCGTCTAAACTGTCTAGCTTTGGTTTGTTGAGGGGGCTTCCGGGTAGAGTTTCCCAAACTGCTCTCTAATCACAAGATGCGTTCGGAGCAAATTCTTTAGTGTTAATTTCACAACAGAGGAAAGTTGATGGACTGAGTTGGCTACCACCAAGTGCAACCTGTCCCATCGAAGGTGACCTCGATGGAGGTGACCAATCGGGTGGGGGTGGTGGTGGTTGCCGAAGCAGCAGTGTGTGCAACCGGGGCAACGTTGCCAGCAACTTTTGTCATTGTTACGGCTGCGGAAGATAGTTCTTCTGGTAGTTTTGCTGGGTGGACGTTACGCTCATCTGGTTGGGAATCTCTTCTTTCACCACTGGTAGTACTGTGAGGATAACAAGGGAAAAGAGACGAATCGATTAACCAATGGGCAATTGTTGAAAAAGGAAATGATTATTCATTTTTATGTAAAAAATATGAAAATCTGTATTACTCATAGATCATAACAAGTCCCATATTGTCTAGTGGTTAGGATATCCGGCTCTCACCCGGAAGGCCCGGTATGGGAAACTTTTTTATCAAGAATATAATGGAGCAATATATATTGAATATGGGTGTAGCCAGAATTTCCAGCAGGGGCCATCCTTTGCACCTTTTTGCATGAAACGTTAAATTATGAAGGATATGTATCCTACTTTTAAAACATGTTTATTTTGTATCAAACAAAAAACAGTTTTAAAGCAAATTTGATTCTTTCAATGAAAAATATAAAATGTACGACTTTTTAGATAACACAATGAATGAGAAACAAGCATTTTTAGGTAAAACAATCAAATTCTCAAACATACAAAACATAGCATAAGCATAAGCATAAGCATAGATGACCGTACAATTCGTAGTTGCTACTCCGTGATTGACCAGAACAATCGAAGTTGCACAGGGAATTAATGAATGGGGCTTGGGATTAGCTTACCATTCTTCAATGTGCACAAATCGAGAGCTCAAATTTTAAAAGTCAATAACGGCGCCGGCCACGTCCTTACGGTCATCGGGGAAGGGAAGGAATGTTAGTGTGACTACCGTTGTTACTAGAGACCGAGATCACCTCTGCATCTCCACGGTTGTCATGGAAAGGATATTGGGTTAGTGGGTAAGGTATAGATTTGGGAGTCACCAATGGTAGGTGATGCGATCCATGATATAATTACGCCTAACCGAATTCGCGAAATAATTCGATAATCGCATTGGACGCCGGACAAGTGTTCATCACTCGCCCTCGCAAGAGCAAGCGATGCGATCAATAGATCAAACACAACTAACGGATCACGCCACTTTTCACTTCACCCGACCGACGCGCGACATGTTTGATCCTGTCCTCATCGCCCGCCCCCGCAGGAGCAAGCGTCAAGGTCGACGGATCAAACACAACTCTCAACCAATTCAAAGCCAACGATAGAAGAATCAAATTCTCAAACATACAAAACATACGAAAAATACAAAAATGTTCCAAACGTCACTAAAAGTTTTCTTGATAAGCGTGATAATGTTTAAGACATCATTCTTATTTTTTGAGTTACGAAAAAATACACAAAAATTCCTGAGGATACCCTGTCTAAAGACGGAGTTGAGTATTGGAGGGTTAATTTTCATACAATTTTACTAGGAAAATGCACTTTATCCACGAATAACTCTCAAATTTATTGAAGCATCTCTAAAAGAGTTTTTTAAGTGAGTATATTTTCAAGGAATCTTAAAGGACTTGAAATCACCCAGAACTTTGTCTCGGGAATCCTCGAAGATACTTTGGATACTTTACACTCTTCAAAAATGTTAGCATTAAATTCCCGAATGAAATGTATTCAAAAACACAAAGCATAAGTTTTGCACTACATCAGGTTCATTTGGTTTTGCAAAAAAAAAAAATATCGTTGAAACACTCTATGGAAATCTCTCAGGAAAATAAATATTTCAAAGAATTCACAAAGTATTTTTAAGAGTTCCACTAATGATACATCCAGGAATTTTTTACCAGGTTTCTTCAAATTTTTTGTCCTGAGCTCCTACGGAAATAATACTCGAATGGAATACTACCCGGATAAATTTAAAGATTTTTCGAGTGTTTATTTCATACTTCATTAAAAGGTAGATACGTTCGTGTGGTAACTCCAAGATATGTCTTCAGACATTATTGAACAAACCTTGTGATATTCTTTGATAATTAACACCAAAAACTACTCCTTGAATCTAATTTATACACAGGTTAGGTTCAAAATAAGTCTGGAAGAGATTAATATTAGAAATTTTCTGATGATTTCTTTAGAAACTTCTCTAGATTGGCAACAATCTTCTTGGGGATCCTTTAAGCATAAATCAAAGAGTTCATCCATAAACCTATTGATATATTTTAGAGCCCGAGAAGTAGTGAGTTTTTAGGTTAGAAATGTTCTTAGGGGGTTCTTAGAGGTATAAATTCATATTTCATGAAAAGTATTGGATGAAGTTCTGAAAGAATCTCTGAAACCATTCCTAGAGTTTCCGAGGAAAATTTGCAGTTTGTTTATTTAGAGAAAATGTAGGATTAATTCCTGTAAAAAATTATATGCGACATGTTTTAGATAAAGCTAGCTATAATTCTTGGCATAAATCCAAATATATCATTTGGAAGAATACCTATGAAGGGTTGCTTCTGGATGAATTCCTGGATCATTTGTCGAATAAAATAATCAAATCTCTGCAGGATTTTTTGGCGAACTTTTAAATTATTCATCAAGAGTACACGAACATTTTTCCGAATAATCTCTAGTAAAATTCCAGAGAATTGCATTCAGATATGTTAGTAGTAATTTAATTATCACGGGGCAATGTCATTCAATTTTTTTTTCAATTTCAATAAAACCAAATAATAACGGAAATTTCTTACTTTTCTTCATCGTATTTCAAATATGGAAATACTATCTTTTCACGAGATAGCTTGAACATGGGTTAATGGATTTATACAATTCTTCCACTTACGTATTGTATCAGGGCTCTTACGTGCTTGTGTGATCGAAAAGTACGGGAAAACCACAAATAATATTGTGAATATTTTGAACAATCTAAATGTAGTAATGTATACTTCACATATCACAAAAGACAATGGTCTAGAGTGCCATAGTTTAACCAAAAGTGCACTACTCAGCTATTGAAGTTTAAGTTCTGGGGCAGTACAAAGTTTGCCGAAACAGCCGAGTGGCAGCTATTTTATGAATAATAATAATAATACAAAATTGGCTCCATAATGCCTTATAGCGCTTGAGCCTATAAAAAATCAGTTAAATGTGAATGACTTTTTGCGGCATGTAAGTGCAATGCGTCATTGAAACATTTGAACTTGCTTCACTGCATTAGAATGCATAGTTAGTCTATTTAAAATTAATTCTAAATTAACTCCAAAAGGACGCAATTTTTCATTCGATACTCCGCTTAGAAGTTACATACAACCAAATAAACAAACTTTAGGTAAAACATTGATGGTACATTTCTTCTGATAATCACGGCAAATGATAACCCGTTTATATAGAACAGATTTTCTTTTGGACTTGTACAATCAAAAGGGCGTAACATCAAAATGGGCCACACGATTTTTTTTAAATTTTGCCCAGACATGCAGCTTAGCTGTAGAAAACGACTGGTGATCAGATACCGTTCTGATTCAAATTCCGGACACTCAACTTTGTATGGGAAAGGTTTCACTTGAAATGTTTCAAAATTTCCCGTTCAAAAGTTCCCAGCTTTCAGGCTTGTTTTAATAAACATTTTCCATAGCAAGCCATGAAAAAATATCATACGCATTTAGTTTTGACGTTCTTCTAACACCCTCAGCCGTTCAATTTGTAATTTTACTAGTTTAATTTTGGTTTTCGTGTGCTGTCCGGAATTCGAATCAAAATGACCGTAATTTGAAGCAAAAGTGAGTTTGCGTCCGGAATAAAAATCATGGAAAAAAACATTAATTTCTTTTTATTTTAGGTTATTTGAGCTGCGAAACCCAAATCTTCATTCACCATTCGAAAGTTAAGTGTGTTTGAAGCTTGATAATGCAGAGGTATCATACAGAAAGTGTTCATTTATGTGCTTTTTGCTCGGTTATGCTTAACCGCGGCCTTAAGTGTCCGTAATATGAATCAAAACGGTAGATTTGATGAAGATTTTTTTTCTTAAATAATGGTCAAGGGAGTACCGTGGCCCCTATAAAAATGTCAGGTTTGCATTTATCATTTATTCCTACTTTGTCAGAAGTTTCCCGTTATTTTATTCCACACGAACACGTCGCATCCATTTACAAATTGAACTGTGAAGAAATCATAAACATCGGTTACCTCGTTCTCGAGCCAATCCGTGACATACACTCAGGCAAAAATACTATGAATATTCATCATTTCCCCTTATGTTTATTTGCCACAAGAAATCGGTAAGTATTTTATTGATTCACCTTATGAATTTATCTGAATCACGCCAGTGTGGTGTCTTGCTGATTTCATAAAACAGCATTATGAACATTGAAATAAAAATGATGAATTTCTTATATCAGCAATATAAACTACATTGCTTTTTATGACACAAATTATTATTTAATTATTAGTTTTTATATTCAGTTGACAATGCATTTCATTCAGAGTATTTACAGAAATGTCAACGCTTTCACCTACTCATTATTAGGTGAAATTTATTTTGATGTTGAGCAAACGTGTGGAAATTGAATTTCCAACTATTTTATCGTGTTGCGAGCATCACAATAAAACGCAGCAAAGTTGCACATCGAGCTCCTATTTTACGTTGGTCAAGCCTAATGCCAAAAAGATATTGAACAAATTGGCAACGGCATTACTCGTACTACAATATTTTGATGACGTCAACTCGACCATTACTCTTCGTTTATTAAAATCTACATCTACATCTTTTTCCAATTATTTGGATCCCCGCGATTGTACATTGCCTAACTTCCTTTCGGGACTTCTAAAAAATTTGACGCAATATGTTGGATCTCAACGATGGCGGTGATTTCGTGCTACAACTTTTCATAATAACAACCTTATGAGTTTTTCACATTAGTGACAGCTATGTGAATCGTAAGGCGGCCTAATGAAATTGATATATGGTAATGTTGTGAAACATACTTCGCACTTACGGTTTTCATCGAACTAATATGAAATCCATAATAGCCTTATGAAATATGGTATCACTAAGAAAATGATTCATGACGGCAATGGAAATCATAAGGCGTGCAATGAAATTTGCAAAAGTTCAATATATTTAATAATTTTCCCAATTATGGCTATCATTTCAACGGTATGAAATCCATATAAGCCTTCTGAAATAGGTTTTTATAGATTTTTCAATGCTTCATAAGGGAAAATTTATGAAATTCGTTAATTAATTTGCCTGAGTGTACATTTCATTTTTATTTACATAGGAGAGAGATTTGAGGAAAGGGAGTTTTGAAGGGATGTTTAAAAGAGTTAATGGAGTTAGTAATGCCAGAATCCTGGATGAAACCTTTTTAAATTAATAGAAAAAATGTTTATTGAAGTAATTCTTTATAACAATAAAATAACTAAAATTGAATTCTTGGTGTAATTCCTGAACAAGTTCAATATGTTCTTTGTTAGAATTCCTGGGATCAGAGACGAAACATATCATGCTCACTATACTCAATTCACTGACAGTTTTGCTACCATCAAAGTCGACGCAGCGCCTCCAACTGTTTTGTTTTTATATGAGATATTGACGTTTACTTGTTGTTTAGTGATTTCTTGGACGAATGGTAGAGAGGGACTAATTTTTGTACAAAGTCCAATCAAAATGATACAAAAGTAGATGAAGAAAACAAACAACGATGCCCGTTTGTCGTTTGTGTTTTTGACCTTTACCAATAAAAGAGTGTCAGTTTTAGAAAGCTAAGGATCAATGAGGTTTATGTAACTTAAAAATATGCTGTGATGTGGGAAATGAACAATAAGATGCACGTAATCGATATTATTGACGCGCATTTAGAGTGTTTCGTCCAAAATTTACAACTCCCTGAAGCGAAATGCAAAAAAGTCAAGCTGCCTCGAATGAACCCCATCATTTTATTTCCTGAGTATCGGTTGAGTATCAGCAGGTTAGAAGGAAATTAGCAATCGTGTAGCAAGCGCTTATTCTTTGTTTTGTTGTCAAGGTGAGAATGAAAACAAATAAAAATCAACGAAGATTCTAACCTGCGAGTGGCAATGGACCTATGCACGGGTTCGCTATTTGACGTTTCAGCGGTGCCGTGTTATTTACGTGACCATGGCAACGTGTGAATTCGGCACCGCTCAAACGTCAAATTAGTGAACTCTTGCATTGGTCCATACCAATGCACGAGTTCATTAATTAGACGTTTGAGTGGAGCCGAATTCACTCATTGTCATGGTCAAATAAATAACACGGCACCGTGCAAACGTCAACCTGCAGTGAACTCATGCATGGACCTCAGGCCCATGGCACGGGACGACTTTTAGCGTAGTCAACATCTCCATGTGTTTACTCATTTTCGGGTAATCAGAATGCGAAGTTTTGTTTAATGTTTATGATCCATAATCGAGCAAGTGTCGCAATCAAATCACTGATATCTTTCTTGGAGGCTTGCAGGATGCCTTTTAATGTTTGCTCTTCTTCCAAAACCATCGAAATGTTGAATGTGCTTCAACTTTTTGGCACAATATATTAGCTGATTTAACTATATCAAAAATTGATAATCAAACCATAGCAAACAATTAAACAAAACAATGGTCTTTATTTTCACAGTTCTTACAACTGACAGTGGGCGATATTCACTTATCGCCCGGGACATCCTGGCTACGAAGAACACTGTGTATCGATATATGGTTGTCATGGGCCTAATGAACCTGGGAGGGAGAAACCGATACAAAATTTATGTACGTCATAGTGAGCCGAGATTCTGCTGTTACGAACTGTTACTGTGAGCCCATATTTTAAAGAATGGACAAACACGAAAAAAGCGCGTAATTGATCAAAACATATTTTTGCATTTCAACAAAGTTGACAACAATCAGTTGAAAATCAATTCCTGCACACCCAGAAGCAATGCCACGATAGCACCTTTTAATTTGATCGAATATAAAGTACTGAAACACACATCTTTTTACTCTTTTCCAATGAAAATTAAAATTAAATGCACATAAAACTATGGCCCTTTTTCCAAGTTTGTCCAGAAAGATCGCAGGTACACATCAAAATAAAACTAGCGTTTTTTCCCAAGCCTGCCTTGATTGTCGTTGGTGAGCGGAAGTTATCTTGCAATTTGGAAAAGTGTTCAATATTTCGTGTGTAGTATCTGTGCCTACCTCCCAGGCATGGACCATAGGCGAGAGTAGATTAATAATTTCGTCCCTGCCTGGGACGAAATATTTTTTCAAAATAAAGTTCCATCTGGATTTTATAGATAAATTTTTGGAGTGAATATCTTGAGAGAAGTTCACGGGTGAACTTCTGGAACAATACACAGAGACATTAAGGAAAGAACACTTTAAGATATTTTTGAGATACTCCTAGAGAAGATTTATGTAATAATCTCTGGAGTATCTATTAAGTAGGTAAAATCCATGGAGAATCTCATAAAAATATTTAGGGGGATATAAGGTGGAGTTCTTGCGAATATAGGTGGAGCTTTCTCCAAAAAGATTGCTTGACAACTTCTACGATTTAAAATCTATCATGAAGCAATTATTTCGTGAATACTAGTGTTTTAGTATCGTTTTTTTAAGCATGTGCCAAAGGTAAATATTCTCCCTACCCCTCTGGCTACACTATGAGATTGAATCAACAAATTTTGTGATTCCTCAGAATCGAATCGTATGCTGAAACTTAGGTTTTCGTTTTTTTAAACGTTTTTCTTAGGGACCGTCCAAAAGTGACGTAGAATTTTAAAGGGAGTCGATCTTTGATTCTGTGTTGAACCGTGCATGAGGTAAGGGATAATAGGCTACGATAGGGAAGTGGATGTGAGTAATTGTCTTATGCTAAATGCTACATCATTTATGGACGGTCCCTTAGAATATGGAAAATCTACTTACTTGCTGTATCCCATGGTGAATAGTATGTCTCGAATCTCCGAGGGCATGGAGGAGGTGTGCTACCTGAAACTAAAGCATAGAAATAGTGTTATGAGCTAATCATCGTCCTAAGATTTCCTCAACAGATTAACCTTACCCAAGTTGTTCGATAAGGACCCGTAGGTGTTGATGGACACGGACTGCACCGGCTGTTGCAGCTGAAATATGTTCAGATGTACTATGCTTCTATTTTATTGGACTAAGATCTCCCATATTCCCAACAATTACTTACCTGTGTCGAGTATGAGTAGTTGGTCCTGGTTGGGCACGGCGTATAAGAACCCAGCTGGGGCGCTTGCATCCATGACGTCCTGTAATAGCAAAATACAGTTGAGCAATGGTATCATCAGGCAAAGCAGAGTGCACAACACTTACCCCGTATCATACCGCGGATACTGGTAGGGACTCTGCGGGAACACCGGTCGGCCAAAGTTTCCCGGATTGGTCATGTACGAGTCGCTGAACATCTTGGAGTAGTGTCCCGTCCGGTAGGGTCGCTTCATCCGCCTCCGGCGCTTGTAATTTCCATTCTCGAACATGTCCTCGTACTGGGGATCCAGGGTCCAGTAGTTGCCTTTGCGTTCGCCTCCACCCTCGCGGGGGATTTTCACGAAGCACTCGTTCAGACTGAGATTGTGCCGGATCGAGTTCTGCCAGCCTTTTTTGTTCTTCTCAAAGTATGGGAAGCGGGACGTAATGTAGCCGTAGATTTCACTCAGAGTGGCTCGCTTCATCGAGGAGTTCTGTGGGGTAATTTCCACAAATTAATTAAGTCGGTGGGTATCAACTAGTAAGCATCTGATTTTATGATAATTATAAATTAGAAGTTATGGTAATCTTTCGCACATATGCGCTTTCTTGGATTTTCTGCTTTGAAACTTGGTGACTATAGAAAGGCGAGCGCTCTCAGTCACCCGTGTCATCAAGCAGCCGGTTGGATTAAAATGTGATTAATAAATTCTAGCTTCAATGAATGTGGGTAATTTATTTTCTCCGTTTAGAAAGTGACGGATTCGAGCGGCCGATCTAATTTTGGAATCTTGAATTTTTCTTTCCATGGAGTATAGGAAATTTATCTTACTAACCTGAATGGCCATCGCTATTAGTGCAACGTAACTGTACGGTGGTTTGGTGTTTGAATTTCGGTTCCCGCTTGTTGGACTCGCCGAACTGAAAAGTTGACAGCAAAAAATGATGAGGTGAATAGACCTTGATTTTAATACAGATTAATAAGCCGATTTTTGGTTTTAAATCAGTTATAATTCCATGATAAAAATCAAAATGTTATATGGGAAGAGAACTGGGAAAAATGATAAAACATAACTTAACATTTATCTCTCTCTTTGTGGCGTTACGTCCCAATTGGTACAGAGCTTGCTTCTCTCAGCTTAGTGTTCTTATGAGCACTTCCACAGTTATTAACTGAGAGCTTTCTTTGCAAATTGACCATTTAATACAATTCTACAAAAATCATCAAAACTCACTAACCTGTTACTCGTACTCTTGTCATCACTGCCCATGCTGCCGTTGATGGAAATTTCATCCGTCTTGATGTTCGTGGTGCTTTGCACTCCGTTGATGGTCGCGTCCGTATTCTCCGCATCCTCGTGTACCCTCTCGATTACGGTGGGCAGTTGTGGCGGTCCAGGCGATTTCACTTGATCGTACGCTGGCAGTGCTACTGAAATGTGGTACAAGATCAGGCAGAAAACGTTACAGCTATTAGTTATCGATCACCACAACAATGACTGCATTTACGCAATCCAAATCGCCAAGAATATGCTAGTACACATGGCTTCCGCGGAGGAGCGTAATCGAAGTGTTACGTGTCAGTGCCGATTGATGGCACAGTTACCACGTACCATTGAGAGTGATTCAATGGTCTACGATCGCATCGATGACACACATGGCGAACGGAAGCGCTTTGCGTTAGTATTTCAATGGCAATTTGCAACTTGCAACTAGTGCACTAGCAAAACGCAAATGCACAGCGACAAGTGCTATCAAAGAAGGATTGCGTCCTCTCCTGATAGGAAAAGACTGTTTACTATAACATGGCTATACTAACCAAGTTCATGCTCACCTAAGTGACTGAGGCCGTTGAATGATTCTTGTTTGATCTTTGGCAGGTTTATCAGATTCTAGAAAGAAAAGTGGAGAGAACATGAATAGGATTAGTAAATTAATAAATAGTTTATAACCTGCGGATTGGAAATTGAAATGGAGAATCATGGTGACTCACAATTTCATGACGTCTGTTGAACCCTTAGGTATTTGACTTGAGCTGATTCATTTCTTATATCTAAGTGTTCTGTGTAAGGCACAACTATCATCAAAGACAAAATACACACTTAATATGTTGGCCTAGAAGATTCTGTGTATCTTTATTCAAAAGCGCAGAGGCTTCTGTTATGATTCTAGTCCTGATAAGGTAGTAGATTTTAGGATCTGGGATTTTCTCGAATCAACAGCCCCAATAAACAGCTAACAGGCAGGGACCATTTTTACACGCGTCAAATTTATGCACCAATATGTGCCCCAAAAACCAGTATCATCAGTATAGTGCTTGAGATATGACTATATTTTTAAATCGTGGGTGTATTATGGATTAAATCGCCAAAAGAACGCATAGATCAGAGGAAAAAATCGCTTCTTCGTCGTCACTTGGCTCGTTGCCTAACTGAAATATACGGGACAGCTGCCATTCTAGGCGCAATATGCAGAGCATAGTGGCACCTCACGTTCCGAAGTTCAGAACAAATGGAAGTATAATGTTACCCACGCTGAAGAAGCGCACGGTCCATGAAAGTGCCTTCCCAGAGGACTTTCCCCGTCCGAAAAAGAACTATTCGCCCAATTGAGCAGCAAATCAACCGAGCGTTTTACACATCCACAGAAGTATTCGTCGTTCGTCGCCATCGGCAGTTTTCTTCGTTGGGTTGATGATGTGATAAATTGGAACTGCCAGCAGATTAATATCAATCACAGTCTCGTTCTATGGACGGACAGCTCGGAAAAGAGATTTTCACACACCGCCACCGTTTTCTTCATCGCGATGCACAGTGGCGGAAAGCCGGACAAAACCTAAAAAAATCGACATCAAATTTCACATTAACAATTGAAGTATTGTACTCCAACTAAGAAACAACCTAATTTTTTTTTTCATCTACTAAATTTCAATTTATTTGAACGAAAATTGAGTCGTGGGGTAGTTTGGAGATGTAGTGAATTTTTTTCACCGTTATGGACCTATGCATGAGTTTACTAATTTGACGTTTGAGCGGTGCCGAATTCACTAGTTGCCATGGTCACGTAAATAACACGGCACCGCTCAAACGTCAAATAATGTACGCGTGTATTTGTCCATATAGAAAGATAAGTTCAATTGTTCATAAGTTCATTAAGAATTCAAAAATCTGTAAATACCGGGTACCCCCGTTGGTTTGACCACATTTAATCTGAACACTTTTTAATTTGTACCCCGCTAATTTGCACATCGTTCAGATTAAAAATGGTTCAAACGTCATTTAGCTCATGGAACGGAGAAAACTGAAATGGAACGCTGTGGAACGGAACGCAGAATCAAAACAAAACAGTGAAAGAGGTAACCAGAAACACGTTTCTAGGGTGACTAGAAGTTCAAACTAAAAATGAACCCCGATAGTTTGCATGAGGTACCGTTCAAATTAGCGGGGGTGCACGGTATTGTGATTGTTTTTGGATGTTTCAAATTTGTAGTTTGTACGGGGTATGCAGAAGTTCTCGTTTTCATTAAATTTTCGTACAACGTTCTGTATTTGGGGAATCAAGCGCTTTTTGTGAAACACTTCGAAATAATCTCTTATGCTGTATATAGCGCCAAATTTGCTCTAGTTTTTGGTGACGTCACTGTTTGCGCAAAACTGCGTCAAGCATGGGAAATAAAAATTTGTGAAAAATACACTCTTGAAAGTAATGAAAATTACTGTGGACGTATTTCTGATTATGACTGAATGACACATTATGTAAGTGATGGACAAACACGTATCCTTGAAGATGCATTGAACAAAAAATGTATTTTTACATGTTAGAGGACACGAAAACGATGGAACTGTGATCGACATTTCCAGTATCAGACACTAACGTTTTTAAAATTTGACACAAATTTACGTCGTTCGGCTCGATTCATTATGTGCATCCGGAAAGACGTAAATCACACGATTTTTTGGGAGTGTGTATCATCGGTTTAAATGAATTTATAAATATTTAATCGTTTTTTGAATGTTATGTTATAGGGCGGTTCAAAAAAAAAAAAAAAAAAAAATATATATATATATATATATATATATATATATATATATATATATATATATATATATATATATATATATATATATATATATATATATATATATATATATATATATAAATCTCATCTTCCGTACATTTTTTGCCATCCTTACGAAAAAATAGTGTTCTTCAAAAATATCTCTTCTCCCATCCGTCGGATAGAATTACTCTCTTCTTCCTTTATTATGGTTTGAAAAATGAGTTTTCACTGCAGCACTGACATGTTAGAAACACTTTTCAAAATTTCTCCATTATCTTCATACTTTAATTAAAACGGTATAACAAGGGAGGATAATTTTATGGAGTAAAACATCATATTTCAATGAAAGGTTGTTTTTAATCTTTCAAAATACATAAGAACGAAAAAAATGTTCACCTTTTGTTTTGTTTCATTTATTTCACGTATCGACACTAAATATAACTTGTGCTTCAAGGAAAGTCTTATGATGCTGTACATTGAGACGATTCAAATTTCAAAAATGTTTGAAAATCCAATCTCCCATATGCTTCTAACCATCCTTACCATAAAAATAGTGTTCTGTGAAATTTTCAGCTTTCTAGGTGGTAATTTAAAGGTGGCCCAAGGACAATGTAGGTTTATATGGAAATTACTATGAAGAAATTTTAAGAAATGTTCCAAACACGCTAGTACTGTAATGAAAGTTCATTCCATATCGTAAACTCATTCTTCAAACCTTAATAAAGAATGCTTCTAAAGAAACAAATCCCTTTTGAGCTAATTTTGTTTGGGATTTTTGTACATGTTTGCATGGCTATAATCCCATAAGAAGCAAAATAATAGCAAAAAACTCATGAATATCTCTTCTGATATCCATCGGATTGAATTGCTCTCTTCAGCAAATTTCTTTATTATGGTTTGAAGAATGAGTTTTTACTATGGAATAATAAGTTTGTACTTACATTACAGTACTAGCGTGTTTGGAACATATCTCAAAATTTCTCCATAGTAATTTCCATGTAAACCTACATTGTCTCTGGGCCACCTTCAAATCATCACCTAGAAAGCTGAAAATTTCATAGATCACTATTTTTATGGTAAGGACGGTAAGAAACATATGGGTGATTGGATTCTCAAACATTTTATTTATTAAACCGCCTTATCCTACATACTTTGATAAAAATAAGGTAACATGGTGGGGATGATTTGATTGAATTATTCATATTATTTCTTTGATATTTGTCTTTCAGAATACATGAGTACGAAACAAATTGCTTACATTTTTTCACTTCAATATTTTTAATCATTTATCTTACGTATCGAGACTAAACATAACTTATGTTCATTAGGCAAATCATAGGATGATGTACATTCACCATGACAGAAACTTAAGCTAAATATAATCGGGTCAGACGCGACGGAAATATATCTTGTAATGCTTGCTTGAAACTTTTCAGGTTTTCCCAAAAATAAAATGCATTTACTCATAGCCTGCATAATCGCATATCCTCATAGGTTTGTATGCAAAATTAGTAGCTTCAATACACTAAATAAAATTTCTATGAATACAAACACGTACAGAAATATTGCAAGGTTGAATCAACAAAATTGTTTGTTGAGTTCGACCCCTCTAGTTTGTTAAAATAACAATCCTATTTTGCTACTTCAACAATCAATTTTCGTAAAATCAAAAAAGTCGTTCAACTCGATAAACAGTTCTGTTTTTATATATTTTTTAAGCGTGTAGGAAAAATATGCAGTATAAACGTCAATCAAAATGGTGCGATTTTTGTTTCGTTTAAGTTTTTGTTACAGATGAATACTGAGTTAGGTAAAAACAATGGTGAAAAAATCAACTTGAAATTCATAAAATTCAGTGCATTCAATAAAATACAACTAATAGTTTCTTAAAATTTACTTAGCATAGTAAATTTTAAGAAAAAAAAATCAACAGAAATAACTAACTACTTTTTTTTATTTTATCATTCATTTCAAACGCTTTAGCTCCATAAGCAGCATCCTATCAGACGATCGGCAAAATTAGCGCCCGCAAACACATGATGTTTATATACGCATTGATTTGGCTTTATGTATAAATTTGTTTTATATTAATAAACACCAAAAATAGAACTGAAAAATAAATGTTTAGTTATATTTGTATTGAGAACCAAATACATGGACGAGATAAAAATAAAACCTAACCTAGCATTATTGGCATCCCAAACAGTTAGTCAACATGTCAAAAATGATTGTTGAATCGATAAAAGGTTGTGCTACGCCAGGTTCCCGCATGCCAGTTCCACGAATACTCCGTTTCACTGAATATCCCAGTTCTCCCAAAAAGTTCGTGGCACTCATAATTGTCATAACTTTTTGTGTTTCAAGGTGGCGAACGAATCGGTCAGTGGATATGCTCCCTTCTTTTATTTTGATTGGCCAGTTTTAACGTCCGAAGCATTTTTAGGATAATGTCGAGGTTGATCAAATATCCCATTCTTTTGATTGCTTTTTGTTCTTTCTAGTTCAGTACCCGGTCACTGAGGATTGTTCTTGTACATTTTTGAAATGCATCACTTTGCGGGGAAAGGAGTCATTCGGGAACACGGTTCATTCGGGGGAAACGATTCATTCGGGGAACTGGCATTCGAGGTAATGAATCACTATATCTTGCTTCATTACCGAGAACTTTTACAGATTTATCTAATTTAGCGACGTTATTAGCGAAAGAGAGGATCGATGGAGAGAAATCACTCGTGTCAGTTTGGCCCTATTGAAGTAACAGTGTAGAATTGATTATTTTGTTGTAAAATCAATGTGTTTCAAAAGTAACCGATGTTCAAAATAATGTCCCACGTGCCTTTGACTCAAAACAACTTTTTTTTGTGATACCCCAAGGAAAAAAGCGAGCACATGATAGGCAGTTGAAAGCGGTATCTTTGGCGTATATATATTTGGCTTATAGACATTTGGCCGAATTAACATTCGGGTAAATTTTGCCTTTTTAGAATAATAGGCTGTTTTTTTTTTATATTTATACTGTTCCAATGTATAGGAGCACTTAGCTGATAATAATTCAATTTGACTTTTACCTTCTTTTAATAATAGGCTGCCTTATTCGGCCAAATGTTCTCATGCCATATGTCCACTAGGTTAAACGTAATTTTATTCATTATACTTATTGACATTAGCAATAGTGAGTCCATTGATCCTTAGAATCTATTATATCTTGTACACATAATACAAAATTAAATCTCAAGACTTCCTTCTAGAAACTTTTAAAAGACAACATGCTTCTTTATTGATTTTCTGACAATCGATATCAGTTTTACAAATGTTTTTTTATGTCTTGGATAGAAATAATGTTGCCGAAACGTTCCTTAATGAATCATCTAGTCGAAAACGTGAAATACAGTGAGCATGTTAGTAATGAATACTAAAAATGCTAATAATCTTAGTTAACGATTAGAAAAAAAACGCCTATTTAAAAAAAAGCCTAATTTGGCTGATACAAATATTAATTTTCTTTTATGTCCAAGACCACTTGGAAGGTACGAGGGGGGGATAAAAATAAATAAGGAACAAAATAAATGAAAATTTAAAAAAGTAATTTTATTGAATTTTTATTTCTAACGATAGATGTTAAATTTTTTTCAATCGTCCTCTGGATCAATATTTTACCTGTTTTTTACTTGAAAAATAAAAAAAAAACAACAACTGATTCAAAAAATGATGAATCTTTTTTTTCTCCCCTTCTAAATTTTCAGATTTTTTAAGGGGGGAGTGACATAGAAGAAAATTAATATTTGTATCAGCCTTAAGAGTAAACCAAAACATTGAAAATGTTGGATCAAAATATTCTATAATAATAATACAGTCATCTCTCCCTTACTCGATATTGAAGGGACCATCGAGTTAGGGAGGTATCGAGTTACAGAACACAAAACCAATGTAACTGTGATCCAAGGGACCATCGAGGTAGCCATGAATACCAACTTTTACTATGGTTCTCTTACTCGATATCGAGATAAGGAATATCGAGTAAGGGAGAGTTAACTGTATATCAATAGTATTCGTTCTTACAATGACATTTGAAGTAATAGTATATAATTACTAAAATAATATGATTGAAGTTTCAGAAGCTCTGTTAATTTGTATTCATATATGGTAAGTTATTTTTATGAAATCTATATAAATAAAAATGGAATGGTGTTTGTATGTCACGAAATGGCTTACGAACGGGTCAACGGATTGGAATGATTCTTTCTCCGTTTTGTTCGTCAAGGGTTCCGACGTGTTTGTGTGTACAGTGATACCTCCATGAGTCGATGTTCCATGACTCAATATCGACTCAATGAATCATACTAAAACATAATTTCATGGTTACTATGATGGTCCCTAGAAGCAGCTTTCCAAAGAATTGCTGTTCCATGACTCGATATTTCCATGAGTCGATGGTCCCTTCAATATCGACTCATGGAGGTTTCACTGTATAACAATCCCAGGATATTCCCGGGTGGGTGGAGTGAAGTGAGGGGTTTTTTCATCTGAAGCTTAAATGACGTTGTTTTAATGGGGTTCAATGGTGTTGAATGAATTGTTGTCAGTTGGCATGTAAAGCATTTTATAAATATTTCCTAATAAAGTTGTTCAATTCAAAAACTTATATACCGTTTTGATTCATATTACGGACACTTAAGGCTTCAGTGAACTTCAACTAATCGAAACATGTATAAATTGAATCGTTCCCTATACAACTTTAGCGTAATCAGGCCTTGCAAACACTTACATTTCGAATGCTGGGTGAAGATTTGGATTCCACAGCTTTAATTCACTTTAATCAACAAAAATGTTCGGCCTCTTCATGATTTTTATTCCGGACACAACCACACTTTTGCTTCATATTCCGGGCACATTGATTCGAACTCCGGACAGCTCATGAACAACACAATTAACTTGTTTAGGGGTATTGATTTTCTTACATATTCTGAATCTACGTTAAAAATTAAACTAGAATCCAAAGTTTCATAATTTTCCGTCACCTGGAACTATTTTTAAAACGCATTTGAAATTAGTATGGAAATCACTTTTGAATCACCCCTCGGCAAATTTTACTTCGGGACGAACTGCCATTGTGTAAATTGAAATGTCATTGATTCGACGGATTGAAATCTTTTTTTAATCATTTATAATATCAACATTGAGATATTGAAGTGCAATAAAATCGTGTTATACTTAGAAAGATGAGCTCTTTTGATCAAGCTGGAACAAACAGTAAATTGTTCTCCACTAAACAACGCAATTAGAATACTCGAATCATTAACTAAATGCACTAATCCGTTAGAAAGACGTCAAAAGTAGTTGAACATTGTAAATTTTCATGCTATGTAACATGTTTATAAAAATCATCTTTCAAATTGGGAACTTTTTGACGGCCCATTTTGAAACATTTCGAGTGAAATCTTTCCCATACAAAGTAGAGTGTCCGGAATTTGAAGCTGTCTGGGATTCGAATCAAAACGGTAAAATCATGTGGTTGAAGTGCGCATAGAATTTACTGGAAGCCATGGGTACCTCAGATCAGTAAGCGTGTGTGCGTGGAACTTAGCGCATCGAGCATTATGTTGTCATGACAACGACGAAATGTGGTGTTAGAAGTGGAACAACCTAAAACTGTAGGCCGACGACATAGTAACGCGGCGCGAAGCGAAGCGTGACGCGTTCATCGTGTGATTTGCATATAAGCGAAGAGTGACGCTTTATGTGACATTGTAGCGCCTTGTTGAATTGCGTGGGTCGTAGTTACATTACAGGATATCCGGAATAAAAAAAAATGCAAAATAAGTATGTTGTAGTTTTAGATCTACATTTCCTACCATTAAGGGATTGACCATTAATTACGTTACACATTTTTTTAGGATTTGTGAAGGGGTTTGTATGAAAATATACAAAAATAATTATATAGCACGTAAGAAATCTAAATCTTATTAAATTTTGCGTGAAGTAAACATAATCATTAATGAAATGTTTCGCGAGTGCAGTATAGCATATAGTGTAAATAGGAAACCATAAGAAAAATCAAACCATCATTGGTCATCGGAGAGTTCATCCAGTTCATAAAGTGTTACAAATCTGCATGGGGTTCCAACAAACTTGGTGAGATTGTTCTAATTTATATTGTATTTATTTATCTTTTTGTATCATATATAACTGGGTTGGGAGGGACCACCAGGGCACCCGAATGAAGCGATTTGGACAGGGAGCTTGGGACTGCCTCCTCCCTGTTGTTAACATTTCGTGGATTGGAGGCGGGCTCTTCGACCCCATCTATTGGGAGTATTCTGTCAATCGAGAGCTTGATTGTACAATTGTTCGTGAAAACTTTCTTCTGGAAGGAGATTCTTTTCCCCTGCCGCGGGTTTCGTGCAAGTGTCTCTGCTTGCGGGTCCGCACATCCGTTTTTGGCCCTTTAGAGATGGGCAAACCGTTCGCGAACGGTTCAAAAGAACTAGTTCTTTGTGGTGAGCGAATGAGTCATAGTTCTTTTTTTGAGAACGGTAATTCAGAACCGAAGAGAACCGTTTACCCCGCTCTTGGCATGCCCCTCCAACATCTACCAGACGCTGATTACGAACGATCCGGTGCGACGAATGACCAACGATTGAAAAATGTGTTTGTGTGAGTGGTGATTCTTCATCGCAATCATTCCATTTATTCAAAGATTGTCTGGATTTTCTGGATAAGTATAAACCACGGACGGACAAAGTTTGGCGCGCAAATGGAAGCCCAATGAATGAACTTATATTTTCATTTTTAAATTTGTTTAACAATAAATCGTTTATATTGCGATTGTTAGGAAAATTTTCCGGTCTGCGGTAGCCGCAACTGTCGAAGTTTTATTGGACACTTAAGGGGACAGGATCCGTCATTGATTTCGGGATTTTCAAAAGCAGTTTTTCCGTTCAAACACAGTGAACACATTTTCATCGAATAATCTATAGTTTTGGACAGAAAAACTGCTTTTGAAATTTCGATGATGACGATGATTACGATGACGAATTCTTGAACTTCAAAATGCATTCTGCCAATAATTCAATTAATCTAATCATAACATGCTTGCAGAGAAAAATAATTATAATAATAACAGAAAACAACCGTCAGGATTATCGGAATATCATTGAAGTTAATTGATGATATTTCAGTGAAAGCAGTAAGGTCAGTTGCGGTAGTTTTCGGTTGAACCGTAAATCGGAAAGTTTTCTCTAAAATAGCAATACTAATTTCAAAATAATGTATTTTGTTCAGTTTTCTGTAGTACAAATTTTCTTATCAATAATAGAATAATAATTTAGATTAATATTTCGACTTTGACTAAATAAATCTTTTATGGGTCGTATTACATTGTCCTGTAAACGAAAATGAAAAAGATTTTCCAAAAGAACGAAATAACGGTTCAAAAGAACTAGTTCGCTTTCGAGAACGGAACGAACGGAACTGTTCATTGAAAAGAACTGTTTTGCCCATCTCTATGGCCCTTCATACAGGAGAATGACTGCTTACGAACAACAGCACAATCTTGATCAAATCGCTTTTTAGATTATTCCAGTGCTATAGGCAGATGCCCTGCTACAATAAATGGCAGAACCAAATCAACAACAACAACATCATAACAATCCCAGGATATTCCCCGGGAAAGTTGAAAAAAAACGAGCGTGAACGAAACTGTCATTTTGTATGAGACGATTAATAGCGTTTTTCAACAGCCTACTTGATGGCAAGACGAAGTTTGCCGGGACCACTAGTAAATAATAAATAAAAATGGGATCGTGTTTGTATGTCACGAAAAGGCTTGAGAACGAGCTGTCGGATTTTGAAAAACCTTCCATTGTTATGTTCCAAAAGGGTTCCAACGCGTGTATGTGTGTGTGCGTAAAATGCTAGGATATTGAACAGGAAAGTCGGAAAATGGGAATGAACGGAACTGTCATTTTGTACGAGACGTTTCATGGCTTTTTTCAACAGCCTATTTGATGGCAAGACAAAGTTTGCCGGGACTGCTAGTATATCTATAAAAAAAAACTGCCTTTCAATAAAGAATGCTAATCTACGATGAAATCAGTATCAGCAACAAGCATAACAACACTAACACAGCAAAGCTTCAAAGAAATGCATACGATTATAATAAGGCGAGACTAGCTTTTAAAATGATCAACTATTATGATGCCAATGATTATTCGACCAGTAATAAGGAAGAACAACCTTTGTTCTAACGAAGGAATATTGATACAATTGAAAATTACGTTAGCAATTGTAGTTCAAAACAAATTAATCATCTACTTATTTTTCACGAATCACAAACTACTAACGCGGAAGTAATGATAGAATGATAGCTTGGACACGGTGTGCTGAACTGTCAGATGTGTCCCAAATTACTACACTTTTTTTTATTAAATTTAGGGCAGGGTTTATTAGAGTATGTTTAAGAGAAAAAACTAGTAATTGAACTTTAACACTTCATTTTTGCAAAAAAATGAAATACTAAAATTGCTCGCCTTAAAGTTCAATTAGTTGTTTTTTTCCCTATTTTCAACCAGTCAAACTTTATTTCATAATTCTGCCGTTGCCCTTTCAGACAGATGTCATTAAGATGAATCCGAATCATAATCCGAACATAACAAACAACACTAAGCTTCATATTTGTTCATCTCCTGAATATTCTTCCAATACATACCTTCTACATTTTATGCATTTTAATCACGATTCTTAGCATAATAAAATTTGGATATCAAACATAATTTTTTAACATATTTTTAAAAGCAGACCTGCCAGTAAAAACTGTCATCGATTTCCAATCAAAATATCTCACCTTTCATTTTTCGATTCAAAGCAGTCATAAGAGAATCATTCGTTCGAACCAATTATCAAACTTGCTGAATTCGATAATTAAAAAAAAATATACTGCTTCGCAACTAAAAATGGGTGAACCAACGTGCGAAGTTCGATTTTTGACCAACTTTGCCACGTCGCGAGTCGCTTCGCTATAGTGCGCATCTATACCCTCCACCGTGTGCATTATGCGCACTATTGAGAATCGACTCGCGACACGGCGAAGTTGGTCAAAAATCGAACTTCGCACGTTGGTTCACCCATTTTTAGTCGCGAACCATTATACTAAATAAAAAATGTCCTTGGAAAACTCTTTCGGGGAAACAGTACATTCGAGGGAATCGTTTTCGGGAGAAAATCCTTCGTGAAAAAATCATCCAGGGAAATGGTTTTCGGGGAAATGTTGGACAATCTACAAAATTAACAATGGTAAAATTTTCAGCCATTTTGGACTACTATTGAGGTTTTGTCCGGCTTTTGCATGAGAGCCCGCCACTGTGACGTGCTGCTAAGCTGAGACTGCTAATGTCTGTCTTCCCGGCTCATTTACAACTGTGTCAACGTGGCCGTTTGATGGCACGAAGTCGAATATTTCCTCTTCGTAAATGGTTTGTCTAACGGGGGGCATTACAATCAATCGTGCTGTTTGAACTAGATTCGTTTTTTTTTCCTTTTCGCGATCGAATCCAAAAGTGCAATTTCATTCACGTGGATTGCTCGGGGCATGTTTCTAGTTATCAATCTAAATAATTTGACTAGCTGGGATAAATATTTTTGTTTTTCATCACAAGATTTGCAAAACATCAACCTGTTCGTCCGTCGCACCGACATCTGATAGGTATATGTATAGCGTTTTCTTAGCTTAAGTTTGTAAATTTTTCACATCGCTCGTATCTTACTCATCTTGAGCCGAGAACATAAGCAGCAAAGTCCAAATTAATGGACCGAACAAATACCATTAAATCTCACACACGATTCGTGATGGGTGCCGTAGGACGGCCAGTTGAGAACACTACACTTGTTCGGCCGAGTGACAATCGTGGCTTAGAAAACGATTTTTCAACTTCTGATTCGACGATTCTGGCAGACGGTTGTGGTGTCAGAACATGGGCCAGTACAAAGCCTTTGCGTAGAAGCGAACAATTCGAACCGGAAAGCCAGATAGAACGGGTTGCCTTAAAGATGGCACAGATTAGTGACTTCAGACGTGAACAAGTGTGCTGGACCACTGTGGGTGGAACATGTATTAATTGGTGAGTTTTGTAGCAAGCGATGTAGAGTAAAAAACGAGTCATCGGATTTTCGACTTATTCCAATTTGTTTCGGAATTTGTCAAAATGTGAATTTGATCCAAATGAAAACTGATTACGACACTTTTTAATGTGTTCGAATCCTCTGAGCATAATCTCAATAGAGAAACAAAAAAGTAGATTGGAGTACCTTGCACCTTCCAATTCCGCTCCAATCGCTTATCTTTGACAGATACGCGTATTTCGACTTCCACTTGTAATCTTCTTCAGTGGTAGATGATCTGGATACGAGCAACTGACACTGAAGAAGGCTATGTGGTAGTCGAAATACGCGTATCTGTCACAGATAAGCAATTGGGGCGGGATTAAATGTGATAAGGACAGTTAAAATACCTGTCGTGTTGTTCGTACACAAATTATTTCTATTGACAGATATTTTGATACTACCACTTAAGGTAATAAAACAGGACTTCTTAATTGCGCCCCAATGGGTCATTTTCAATTTTTGATATTGAAGCCAATCAAAAAAACAATAAATGTTTTTTCATAAAAAAAAAGATTACATAAACTGATAAAGATCAATGAAGTACTGATTTTTCGAAACTAATTTGACAATATTTGAATTATAAATGGATAACATTAAAGAAAGTTATCCTATTTAGCGGCAAGAAGGTGGTCTGCTTCCTCGGAACGATGCACAACCGCAGAGTTTACTATTTCATCAACAATGCACTGCCATCGTCAAGCGCAAAGCCAGTAGTAAAATTCACACATCAATTTCTCAGGAAAAAATACGAGTCTCACATCGTGTGCCGTTGCGGACATGCAGAATCGCAATGACCATGCACCCGATTATCTCAAACTCTTCGCCGGTAACAGCTCATGTTGCCCCGCATCTGCAAAGCTTCCTATTTCAACCGAAAGGAACTGTGGAATCTGTGAAACCTTCCACCACAGACAAACAGATGTAACACTTGGAACGAATTTCTTCAAAATCGATCGCCCAGTTTCGTAGCATCACTACAAATTATTGTTTTGTGCAGAAGGCGGTAGTTTGAAACGTCAAATTTACTAAATTATTATGCGTCTCTGGCAGTGAGATTTGAAACTTATCGAATTTGGAACGATCGGTAAATAATCGATCGATTGATATTTTGTCAGACTTACGTCTGTTCGTCTGTGTTTCCACCCTCAATCAGCCATCACGAAGTCACACTTTTCACAGCGGATTGACCTGAAAATTCGCCATTTATTTTCGCATGCACGCCGTTTGACACCAGTCCGGCTATGCCACGCCGCTACTCGCTCAGTCATCCGTCGTCAATGAGCTTAAAATTGAAACAAAAATAAGTGTGCTAATTTTTAATTGTAAAATAATTACTTTTTTCTTCGCGCTTGATCGGTGCATTTTCAACAGAAATGTGGCGGCGAAAAACGGGACCACGCTCGATACTTATCTCGATTGGTGCAGCGCACTTATTTGTCGCCGCCTTACCGAACTCTTCGGGAATACATATTTTTACCTATTTGTCAGCAATTTGCCCGAACAATATGAATGCTGTTTACCGATACATGGAAGTGTAGAGGGAAGTTGAATTATGACTGCGAAAGTTTTATTTAAAAAAAAAAAATGCGCTTACTGTGAGTCTGAAAATGCTTCAGATCGTATGTTTCCCGTTAAAGCTGAAGATTCGATCATTCAATCATCAGCAATCATCAAAAAATTAAAAACCAGTTTTATCGCTCAAATTTTAGGAAATCCTCGTGAAAATCTATCATTGTAATACAGATAGTAAGTGCAATGCAATGATAGATTTTCTTGAGCATTGCTCAAATTTTGACCAAAAAACTGGTTTTTAAAATTAGAAAAAAAAAGATGATGGTTATTTTCCTTTTAATCGATCGCGTTCAAATTGGCTAACGTGGCAGCAATTTATATCGCAACGAATGAAGCAATTTCTCAAGGCAGAAAAAAGGTCCGAAGCTCTTCTGTGGTACTGTGTGAGCAAGTATATATTTGTAAACGATGACTGAGGCCATAGGGTGACGCTTTAGAGTGATTTACTACCTGTTTATGAAATACGCGGAATTTCATTCTAGTCGGTCAGGTTTTACGTTTCAATGAACCCGGTTTGATCTTGAACTCCTCATGGGGTTCAACCTAGGGCATTTTTCAATAGCTGGGACCGTTTTTTGTTCACATGTTTTACTTCACTCATTATAAAGTGACCATTTTCGGGCACTCGGTGACAGTTTCCGAAAGGGCTCAAAATGGTAATTTTTGCAAACGCTTGTGCTGTTGTCGCGTGACGGTTTCTCATAGAAGTAAATAGATATCATATGATGTCCTTCCTCTCTTTCTGGCGTTGCGTCCAATCCAGAACAGAGCCTGTTTCTTATATTGGTGTTTTACAAACACTTCCACAATAATGACGTGAAAGCTTTGTTTACAAAATGAACATTTTTTTGTATTTTTTGCAATAGTCTGTAAACTGAAACAAGTCATACATTTTGCTAAATATTTGCTAATTATTTCAAAATAACAGCAGTATTAATAAACTTCATTCTTAGGGGATTATTGCACAATTTTTCGGAAGAGCTCACAGCATATTGCCAGTTGTCAAAGGATTTTCTTAGATTTCACTATAATTTTTTTAGATTTTGCTCTAGTGCAATCCTCCAAAATCATCCCAAGACATTAAACCTATG